>NC_080704.1:70140133-70463175 GCF_030445035.2 Dasypus novemcinctus | reverse complement strand
AAACCAAGGTAACCTAACAGGAAGAAGAAAAGAAAGAAAGAAAGAAAGAAAGAAAGAAAGAAAGAAAGAAAGAAAGAGAAAGAAAGAAAGAAAGAAAGAAAGAAAGAAAGAAAGAAAGAAAGAAAGAAAAGAAAGAAAGAAGAAAGAAAGAAAGAAAGAAAGAAAGAAAGAGAAGCAGAACTAAATGAAATAGAAAATAAGCACTTGAAAAGATAAACAAAACCAGAAGCTGGTTCTTTGAGAAGATCAATAAAATTGACAAACCCTTAGCAAGACTAACAAAGAAAAAAGAGGGAAGATGCAAATACACAAAATAAGAAAGGAGAAAGGAGATATCACCACTCACCCTACAGAAATAAAGACTATCATAGGAGGATACTTTCAAAAACAATATTCCAATAAAAATGACAATTCAGAGGAAATAGACAAATTCCTAGAAACTCATAAACAGCCTATATTAATAAAAGAAGAAATTGATGACCTCAACAAACCAATCACAAGTAAAGAGATAGAATCAGTCATTAAAACCTTCCAAGTCAGAAGAGCCCAGGGCCAGACGGCTTCACAGGTGAATTCTACAAAACATTCTGGAAAGAATTAACACCAATCCTGCTGAAACACTACCAAAAAATCGAAACAGAAGGAACATTACATAAGTAATTCTATGATGCCAACATTTACCCTAGGAACAAAGCCAAACAAAGACACCACAAGAAAGGAAAATTACAGACCAATTTCTCTAATGAACCTAGAAGCAAATATCTTCAACAAAATACTTGCTAACAGTATTCAACAACACATGAAAGGAATTATACACCATGACCAATTGGGATTAATTCCAGGTATGCAAGGATGGTTCAACATAAGAAAATCATTCAATGTAATACACGACATAAACAGGTTGAAGGAAAAAATCACATGATTATATCTATAGATGCAGAAAAAGCATTTCACAAAATATAGCACACTTTCTTGATAAAAACACTGCAAAAAATCGGAATAAAAGGAAATTTTCTGAACATGATAAGGAGTATATATGAAAAATACAAAGCCAACATCATTTACAATGGTGAAATCCTAAAATCCTTCCCTCTAAGATCAGGAACAAGACAAGGATGCCCACAGCCACCTCTTCTATTTAACATTGTCTTAGAAGTACTTGCTTGAGCACTGAGGCATTTATAAAAGGCATTCAAATTGGAAAGGAAGCAGTCAAAATTTCATTATTTGCAGATGACATGATCATATACATAGAAAACCCTGAGAGTCCTACAACAAAGCTTCTAGAACTCATAAATGAGTTTACTAATGTCGCAGGTTATAAGATCAATGTGCAAAAATCTGTAGCATTTCTGTACATCAATAATGAGTAAGCTCAGGAGAAAATCAAGAATCAAATACCATTTATGTTATTCAATAAAAAATTAGATACCTAGAAATAAATTTAACTAAAGATGTAAAAAACATATACACAGAGAAATACACAAGACTGTTCAAGGAAATCAAAGAAGATCTAAATAAATGGAAGAATATTTCCTGTTCATGCATAAGAAGACTAAATATTATTAAGATGTCTATCCCACCAAAACTGATTTACACATTCAATGCAATCCAAATAAAAATCAACACAGCATTATTTAAGGAACTAGAAAAACTAGCCAGGAAATTTATTTGGAAAGGAAAGAGGCTCTGAATAGCCAAAGACATATTGAAAAAGAAAAATGAAATTGGAGGAATCACACGACCTGACTTCAAAACATACTACAAAGCTACAGTAGTGAAAACAGCATGGTATTGACACAAGAAGAGACACACAGAACAGTGGAACCGAATTGAGAGTTCTGATATAGATCCCCATATTTAAAGTCATATAATATTCAAGAAAACCACCAAACCCTCTCAACTGGGAGAGAATAGTCTATTCAACAAATGGTGCCTGGAGAACTGGATGTAAAATAATGAAAGAGGATTACTATCTCACACCTTATACAAATATCAACTTGAGATGGATCAAAGACCCAAATATAAGAGCCAAGACATAAAGACTTTGGAAAGCAGTGTAGGGAAGCATCTACAGGACCTTGTAATAGGAAATAGCTTCAAGAACTCCACACCAAAAGCACGAGCAGCAAAAGAACAGTTAGATAAATGGGACTTCCTCAAAATTAAAGCCTTCTGCACCACAAAGGAGTTTGTTGAGAAAGTGAAAAGACAGCCTCCACAATGCGAGAAAATACTTGGTAAACATATATCAGATAGGAGATTTATATCCTGCATAAATAAAGACTCCTATATCTTGAAAATAAAAAGATAAGCGACCCATTTAAAAAATGGGAAAAAGAATTAAACAGACACTCTCCAAAGAAGAAATACAAATTGCTAAAAAGCACATGAAAAAATGCTCCAAATCTCTAGGTATCAGGGAAATGCAAATCAAAACTACACTGAGATACCATCTTACTTCCATAAGAAGATTGGCAGCTATGAAAAAAACAGAAGCCTACAAATGCTGGAGAGGATGTGGAGGATTGGTAACACTCATCCACTGCTGGTGGGAATGCAGAAGGATCCAGCCCTTCTGGAGGACAGTTTGGCAGTTTCTCAAAACACTAGCCATAGATCTGCCATATAACCCAGCAATTCCACTGCTGGGTGTAAACCCAGTAGAATTGAAAACAAGGACACAAACGGATATATGCACACCAATGTTCATAGCAGCATTGTTTACTATTGCGAAAAGTTGGAATCAACCCAAATTCCCATCAACAGATGAATGGATAAATAAAATACAGTATATACATACAATGGAATACTACTCGGCTTTAAGAACAAATACACTACAAACACAAGTGATAACATGGATGAATCTTATGTTGAGTGAAGCTACCCAGGCATTGAAGGACAAATACTTCATGACCTCAATTATATGAAATAAGTAAACCAAGCTGCCTCAGAGAGCTAGAAACTAGATGATAGGCTTACAGGAAATCGGCGGGTAGTGGAAGGATGTAAGCTGACATCTACATGGGTGAAATCTATGATAAGCTGGAGATAAGTATGTGTACAATGAAGGGATAAAATGGGGGCATAGGGGTACCTTTGGGTGGAGATTTGCGGACTTGAGCGGGGATAGGGATAGGAGGATGGATAATATTTCCCAAGAAATTGGGAGGATGGTGGGGCAACATACGAACATAGGAGATTGTCAGGTATTTCACTGAGAGTATAATGCTGAGAAAACCTTTTCAAAAATATAATAAGGAAAGTTACTTGTTTAAGATACTTAAAGTGGATAGTCTGACGCAGGATAGACTCCTAGGGAATATGTGAATGCTGATTTTGCCAGAGTGGGTTATATCATTGGGTAGAGACCCATATAATGAGAGTGAAGGTATACCCACATCCTGGGGAGGACTGATGCCATCAAATAGAGGAAACTGTATCTCTCAAGAGAAATGGTGGCTCCCAGGGCATTAGGGCAGTTGAGCATGGCAAGCCCTCAACACTGTTGCAAGTATCTCTGAACATAGCTCTTCAAGAAATGAAGATTGACTGTCACTGTGGGCCCTAAGGGGAGGAGGAAAGAGGTATTGAAGAGATGGAACCAATGTAACTATGTGGGCAATAGAAGTGTTCCACATGTGTACGCAAGGATGGATATAGGACATATAAAATTACACCAAAAATATATAGGGGCTGATAGGCTAAAATGTAAATCATAATGTAAAAAATAAGATAACTAAAAATTTAGAAAATTGTATAGTCTAAAATATAAACCACAATGTAAACACAAATGTTACCTTGGTTGAAAGCAATTGTCTCAATATCTGTACATCAGTTTCAGTAAATATGGTATGAATATGTTAAAAGATTATTGCTGTGGAAGGGGAACGGTTTTATGTTGGATATGTGGGAGTACTGTATATTGTATATATGAATTACTGTGATCTAAAACTGTTGTGAAGATAAGATTAATAGTTAGAAAAAAGAAAAGAAAAAGATAGGATGTAGAATTTTTCCAATTTAATATGTATTCTATATCTAACCTTTAAACTCATCGATATATTCCCTTTTACTATTAAGGGAACCTGGCAATATATTGGGCTTCACTTTTCAGGAAGTTTTGGATCACAGACAGGTTCAACACTGGCAGCGGAGGAATACTGGTGTGGGATGTTATTGACAGGGGACACATGGTTGGCCGGGAGTTCTACAGGGCATATATCCAGGTACATAAAAATGTTTGGATATTTTCATAGTGGAAACAATTAAAAACAACTGAGGGAGTGCTGAGTTCCTAGCCAGGGGAACTCTATCACAGTCCCTAAAGGAACAGCAACAATCCCTCAAGTGCAATGTCAAAGACCAAAAAAAGAATGAAGATCCAACAATGAGCCCCTGATACTAATGACTATGCTTGTGAGACTGGGCACCTGAAATAAGAAGGCCTAGAGCAGCAGTGTGCCTAAGAGTTACCTCCTGAGAGCCTCCATGTTGCTAGAATGTGGCCAGTCTTGAAGCCAAACTCAGCATGTAAATGCATTGCCTTCCCCCCAGTGTGGGACATGACTCCCGGGAATGAGCTTTCCTGGCACCAAGGGATCACTACCAAGTATCAGCTGATGATGTAACTAGAAAATGACCTTGAATAAAAGGTTCAACTCAGACCAGCAGAATATATCTGTCTACATATAATAACAGGAGTTATAGATGGTTTTTTGACTTAAATCAAGGGGGAAATGGAAAGGACAAATGAGATTATACAGCTATGAGTCCCTAAAAAAGAGCCAGGAGGTTATCAGAGGGGTTGCCCTTATGCACACCTGAGCAAAGTCCCAGAGACATATAAAGTAGATACAGCCCCAGGTATTGGTTCTTCTGAGGGCTACAGAGACCCACAGGTTTTATGGTCATGGCAGATGGAGTTCAGTGCCATGTCAGTTGGCCCTTCTTTGGAGTTGGTGTTTCTGTGTGATGGAGCTGGACTCAGATGTGAACTCTTTTCACAAGCCTTTCCTGTTACTTTACCAGAATTGTAGTTGGTGCTGGGGTTAATTATATAACCAGGGAATCTGAATCTCTGAACTGACCATATGATAGCCAGGCCCTGAGCCTCAACAGACTTCAGCTCCTACACTCTGATTTATTGGACTTACCCCACTCAGCTAACATGGAGTTGAAGAATGTCAACCACCACACCATGGAGCCAAGAGTGCCTACAACTGAAAGCAGGAGGATTGCATCCAGCATCCATGTGGAATTTAACCCCCTCTTCACATAGGTGTGGAGTGGACACAACCAATCCAAGGTCCACCGGATGGAGGAAAAGAGGGGGGAGAGTATGGGCCATGATGTGGACCATTGACCATGAGGTGCAGAGGTGCCCAAAGATGTACTTACCAAATGCAATGGATGTGTCATGATGATGGGAATGAGGGTTGCTGGGGGGGGGGGGGGAGAGGTGGGGTGGGGGTGGTGGGGTTGAATGGGACCTCATAGATATATATTTTTTTAATGTAATATTATTACAAAGTCAATAAAAAAAGAGTATGGATTAGAGTGGATTTAGTGATATTCTATTCATGAACTATTGTGATTAGTAATCAAAGAAAATGTGGCATTGGTGTGCAAAAGTGGCTATGGTGGCTGCTGGGTTTGGGGAATGGGAGGAAGAGATGAGATGTGGGGGCATTTTCGGGATGTGTAGTTGTCATGGGTGGTGCTGCAGGGACAATTCCCGACATTGTAGGTACTCCCATGGCTCACCGGATGGAACGTGGGAGAGTATGAGCTATGATGGGGACCATTGACCATGAGGTGCAGTGATGCTCAGAGATGTATTCACCAAATGCAATGAATGTCTCTTGATGATGGAGGAGAATGTTGCTATGGGGGGAGTAGTGGGGTGAGGGGGGTGGGGGTATATGGAGGCCTTATTTTTTTTATTGTAATATTAAGAAAATGAATAAAGACAAAAATAAAAATAAAAAATAAATGGGATAATCTGATGCAGGACAGCTCCTAGGGAATATGTGAATGCTCATTTTGCCACAGTGGGTTATATCTTTGGATAGAGACCCATATAATGAAAGTGAAGGTATACCCACATCCTGGGGAAGACTTATGTCCTCAAATAGAGGGAATTGTATCTCTCAAGAGAAATGTTGCCTCCCAGTGCATTAGGGAAGTTGAGCATAACAAGCCCTCAACACTGTTGCAAGTATCTCTGAACATGGCCCTTCAAGCAATGAAGATTGACTGTCACTGTGGGCTCTAAGGGGAGAGGGAAAGAGGTAGTGAATAGATGGAAATAATGTAACTGTGTTGGCAATAGAAGTGTTCCACATGAGAATGCAAGGATGGATATAAGACATGTAAAATTTCGCCAAAAATATACAGGGTATGATAGGCTAAAATGTAAAGCATAATGTAAAACATAAGATAACTAAAAATTTAGAAAATTTTATAGTCTAAAATATAAACCACAATGTAAACCCAAATGTTACCTTGCTTGAAAGCTATTGTCTCAATATCTGTACATCAGTTTCAGTAAATATGGTATGAATATGTTAAAAGATTATTGCTGTGGAAAAGAAAAGGTTGTATATTGGATATGTATATTGTATATAAGAATTACTGTGATCTAAAACTCTTGTGAACATAAGCTTAATAACTAGAAAAAAGAAAAGAAAAAGATAGGATGTAGACAATGAGGAAAAGACAGATGTAGTTTCCTTACAAATTTGCATACAGGGCAACACTTATTGTAGTGATGGAAGGCAAAACATCAAAAACAAAGCTTTATTATATCTATAGATGAAGAAAAGGCATTTGACAAAATACAGCACCCCTTCTTGATAAAAACACTCCAAAAGATAGGAATACAAGGAAAATTTTGAACATGATAAAGAGTATATACGAAAAACCTACAGCCAACATTGTTTACAATGGCGAAATCCTGAAATCCTTCCTTCTAAACTCAGGAACAAGACAAGGATGCCCATTATCTCCGCTCCTATTTAACATTGTCTTGGAAGTACTTGCTCGAGCAGTGAGGCAAGAACCAGATATAAAAGGCATTCAAATTGGAAGGGAAGAAGTCAAAATTTCATTATTTGCAGATGACATGATCCTATACATAGAAAACCCTGAGAGATCTACAACAAAGCTTCTAGAACTCATAAATGAGTTCAGCAAAGTCGCAGGTTATAAGATCAATGCGCAAAAATCAGTAGCATTTCTGTACACCAATAATGAGCAAGATCAGGAGGAAATCAAGAAACAAATACCATTCACAATAGTAAATAAAAAAATCAAATACTTAGGAATAAATTTAACTAAAGAGGTAAAAAACGTATACACCGAGAACTATACAAGACTGTTCAAGGAAATCAAAGAAGACCTAAATAAATGGAAGAATATTCCTTGTTCATGGATAGGAAGACTGAATATTATTAAGATGTCTATCATACCAAAACTGATCTACACATTCAATGCAATCCCAATAAAAATCAACACAGCCTTCTTCAAGGAACTAGAAAAACTAACTATGAAATTTATTTGGAAAAGAAAGAGGCCCCGAATAGTCAAAGACATATTGAAAAAGAAAAACGAGTCATGATGATGGAAACGAGTGTTGTTGGGGGGGGGAGAGGGGGGGTGGGGGGGTGGGGATGAATGGGACCTCACATATATATTTTTAATGTAACATTATTACAAAGTCAATAAAAAAAATTAAATTAAAAAAAAAAAAAAAAAGAAAAGAAAAAGAAAAACGAAATAGGAGGAATCACACTTCCTGACTTCAAAACACACTACAAAGCTACAGTAGTGAAAACAGCATGGTATTGGCATAAGGAGAGACACACAGACCAATGGAATCGAATTGAAAGTTCAGATATAGAACCTCATGTATATAGCCATATAATATTTGATAAAGCCACCAAACCCTCTCAACTGGGAGAGAATGGCCTATTCAACAAATGGTGCCTGGAGAACTGGATAGCCATATGTAGAAGAATGAAAGAGGATTACCATCTCACACCTTATATAAAGATCAACTCAAGATGGATCAAAGACCTAAATATAAGAGCCAAGACCATAAAGATCTTGGAAAGCAGTGTAGGGAAACAATTACAGGACCTTGCAATAGGAAGTGGCTTCATGAATATCGCACCAAAAGCACGAGCAGCAAAAGAACAAATAGATAAATGGGACTTCCTCAAAATTAAAGACTTCTGCACCTCAAAGGAGTTTGTCAAGAAAGTAAAAAGGGAACCCACACAATGGGAGAAAATATTTGGCAACCATATATCTGATAAGAGACTTATAACTTGCATATATAAAGAACTCATATACCTTGAAAACAAAAAGATAAACAACCCATTTTAAAAATGGGAAAAAGATTTAAACAGACACTTCTCCAAAGAAGAAATACAAATGGCTAAAAAGCACATGAAAAAATGTTCCAAATCTCTAGCTATCAGGGAAATGCAAATCAAAACTACAATGAGATACCTCCTTACTCCCATAAGATTGGCAGCTATGAAAAAAAACAGAAGACTACAAATGCTGGAGAGGATGTGAAGAAAGGGGAACACTCATCCACTGCTGGTGGGAATGCAGAAGGATCCAACCATTCTGGAGGACAGTTTGGCGGTTTCTCAAAAAACTAACCATAGATTTGCCATATGACCCAGCAATACCACTGCTGGGTATATACCCAGCAGAACTGAAAACAAGGACACAAACCGATATATGTATACCAATGCTCATAGCAGCATTGTTCACTATCGCCAAAAGTTGGAATCAATCCAAATGTCCATCAACAGACGAGTGGATCAATAAAATGTGGTATATACACACAATGGAATACTACTCGGCTGTAAGAACAAATACACTACAATCACACGTGATAACATGGATGAACCTTGAGAATCTTATGTTGAGTGAAGCAACCCAGGCATTGAAGGACAAATACTACATGACCTCAATAATATGAAATAAGCAAACTGCCTCAGAGAGCTAGAGTCTGGAAAAGAGGCTTACAGGAAATTGGGGGGTGGAGGAAGGATGTGAGTTAACGTCTGCAGGGGTGGAATCTGTGATGAGCTGGCGGTAAATATGAGCACAAAGAATGGACAAAATGGGGGCAAGGGGTTGTCTTCGTGTGGGGCTTTGTGGGTTTAAGGGGGGCTGGGAATGGGAAGAGGGGTAATATTGTCCAAAAATTGGGGGGAGGGAGGGGCAACATACGAACATGGGAGAGTGTCAGGTGTTCATTGAGAACAAAATGTTGAGAAAATCGTATCAAAGTATAAGTAGGAGGGTTACCTGTTTAGGATGCTCAGGGGGTATGGTCTGATGCGGGACGGACTTCGGGGGAATAGCTGAAGGCTCATTTTGCCAAGGTGAGTTGTACCATTGGGAAGAGACCCAAGAAGTGAGAGTTGGGGTGGACCCACATCCTGGGGAGGACTAATGCCGTCAAATAGAGAGAACTGTATCTCTAGTGAGAAAGGATGGCTCCCAGGGCATTAGGGCAGTTGAGAAATTCAGGTCCTGAATACTGCTGCAAGTATCTCTGGACATGGCTTCTTGGGAAATGGAGATTGGCTGGCGTTGTGGGCCCCAAGGGGAGGGGAAAATGGATGTGGAATGGATGGAACCAAGGTAAATATGGGGGCAAGAGAGGCCTTCTGTGAGAGTACAAGAGGATGAATATAAAACATGTAATATTACACCAGAAACATATAGGGGACAACAGACTAATAATGTAAACCATAAGGCAAAACATAGGATAACTAAAAAATTTAGAAAACTGTACAATCTAAAGTATGGACCACATAGTAAGCACAGATGTCACCTTGTTTGAAAGCTATTGTCTTGGAATCTGTACATCAGTTTCAGGAAATATGATATGAATAAGCTAAAAGATTATTGCTGTGGAAGGGAAAAGGTTTTATGGTGGATCTGGGGAAGTACTGTATATTGTATATATGAATTTCGGTGATCTAAGACTCTTGTGAAGCTGACATTATGTTGGGATCCACTTTACAGGAAGTTTTGGATCACAGAGTGGTTCAACAATGGCAGCGGAGGAATACGGATATAGGATGTTATTGACAGGATATATATGACTGACAGGGAGTTATACAGGGCATATGCCCAGGGTATATAATAATGTCTAGATATACTCATAGTGGAAACAATTAAAAACAACAGCTGGGGGCGTACTGGGCCCCTGGCTGGGGGGTCACTGTCGTGGACCCTGGGGGAGCAGCGGCAGTCCCCCAGGTGCAACGGCAAGAACCAGGAAGCAAGGAGGGCCCAACAGTGGGCTCCTGATACTAATGGCTATGCTTTTGAGCCTATACACTTGCAATAAGAACAAGGCCTAAAGTAACACTGTGCCTGGGAGTTTCCTCCTGACAGCCTTCATGTTACTCAAATATGGCCACTCTCACAGCCAAACTCAGCATGTAGATGCAGTACATTCCCCCCAGCGTGGGACATGACACTCGGGGATGAGCCTCCCTGGCACCGAGGGATCACTACCACATACCAGCTGAAGATGCAACTAGAAAATGACCTTGAATTAAAGGTTCAATACGGATCAGCAGAATATCCCTGTCTACATATAATAACATGACTTCAAAATGCTGTTTGACCTAATGTAAGGGGGAAATGGAAAGCAGAAATGAGATTATAAGGCTATGAGTCTCTAAAAAAGAGTCTGGAGGTTGTCAGAAGGAATGCCCTTATGCACAACTGAGCAGAGTCTAAGAGACAGATAAAGTAGATACAACCCCAGGTATTGGTTCTTTTGAGGGATAAAGAGACCCACGGGTTCTATGGTCATGGCAGATGGGGTTCACTGCCATGGCAGATGGCCCTTCTTTGGAGCTGGTCTTTCTGCATGATGGAATTGGACTCAGAGGGGATCTTTTCCACAAGACTTGCATGCTACTTTATTGGAATTGTAGTTGGTGCTGGGCTTTAAGATATATTTAGGGGATTTGAATCTCTGGACTGATAATAAGACACCCAGGCCCAGAGCCTCAACAGACTTCAGCTCCTACACTTTGATTTATTGGACTTACCCCACTCAGCTAACATGGAGTTGAAGAAGGTCAACCACCACACCATGGAGCCTAGAGTGTCTACAACTGAAAGCAGGAGGAGTGCATCCAGTATCCATGTGGAATCTAAGCCCCCACTTGACATACATGTGCAATGGACACAACCAATCCAATGTCCACAGAGAAAATGTGGAATAGGTGTGGGGAGGGTAGCCATGGTGGCTGCTGGGTTTGGGGAATGGGAGGAAGAGATGAGATGTGGAGGCGTTTTCGGGATGTGGAGTTGTCCTGGGTGGTGCTTCACGGACAATTATGGGACATTGTAAATCCCCCCAGGGCCCACTGGATGGAACGTGGGAGAATGTGGGCTATGATGTGGACCATTGACTATGGGGTGCAGTGATGTTCAGAGATGTACTTACCGGGTGCAATGGATGTGTCACGATGATGGGAGAGACTGTTGCTGTGGGGGGAGTGGGGGGTGGAGCGGTGGGGTTGATTGGGACTTCATATTTTTTTAAATGTAATTTTTAAAAATAAATAAATAATTTTAATTTAAAAAAACAAAGCTTTTGCATTTTTAAAAGTTTTGATACCCCAATTTATTTTTACCTTAATTTTTCTAAATTAATATGTATTCTATATCTAACCTTTAACTCATCACTATATTCCATTTTACTATTAATGGAATGTGGCTATATATTGGGCTTCACTTTTGAAGAATTTTGGATCACAGAGAGGTTCAACAATGGCAGGGCAGGAATTCTGGTGTGGGATTTTATTGGCAGGGGACACATGGTTGGCAGGGAATTTTACAGGGCAAATATCCAGGGTACATAAAAATGTTTGGATATTTTCATAGTGGATACAATTAAAAACAACAACTGAGGGAGTGCTGAGTTCCTAACCAGGGGAGCTCTATCACAGTCTGTAAGGAACCATAACAATCCCCCAAGTGCAATGGCAAAGACCAAAAAAGAATGAAGGTCCAACAATGAGCCCTTGATACTAATGACTATGCTTGTGAGCCTGTGGACCTGAAATAAGAACAAGCCCTAGATCTGCAGGGTGCCTAAGAGTACCTCCTGAGAGCCACGGTGTTGCTCAAATGTGGCCATTCTTGAAGCCAAACTCAACATGTAAATGCGTTGCCTTTCCCCCAGCGTGGGAAATGACCCCTGGGGATTACCCTCCCTGGTGCCAAGGTATTACTACCAAATACCAGCTGATGATGTAACTAGAAAGTGACCTTGAATACAAGGGTCCACTCGGACCAGCAGAATATCTCAATCTACATATAATACCAGGAGTTAAAAATGCTTTTTTACCAGAATCAAAGGGGAAAATTGAAAGGACAAATGAGTTTATATGGCTATGAGTCTCCAAAAAGAGCAGGGAGGTTATCAGAGGGGTTGCCCTTATGCACACCTCAGCTGAGTCCTAGAGACAGATAAAGTAGATACAACCCCGGGTATTGTTTCTTCTGAGGGCTACCGAGACCCTCAGGTTCTATGGTCATGGCAGATGGAGTTCAGTGCCATGTCAGTTTGCCCTACTTTGGAGTTTGTGTTTCTGTGTGATGGAGCTGGACTCAAATATGATCTTTGTCCACAAGCCTCTCCTGTTACTTTTACCAGAACTATAGTTGGTGCTGGGGTTTAATATATACCCATGGGTCCTGTATCTCTGGACTGACCATGTAATAGCCAGGCCCTGAGCCTCAACAGAAATGAGCTCCTACACTCTGGTTTATTGGAGTTACCCCTCTCAGCTAACATGGAGTTGAAAAGGTCAACCACCACACCAGGGTGCCAAGAATGCTTACATCTGAAAGCAGGAGAATTGCATCCAGCATCCATGTGGAATCTAAGCCCCCTCTTGATATAGATGTGGAGTGGACACAGCCATTTCAAGGTCCACAGGATGGAGGAGTAGAGTATGGATTAGAGTGGACTTACTGATAATCTATTTATGAAATATTGTGATTAGTAATTGAAGAAGATGTGGTATTGGTGTGGAAAAAGGTGGCCATGGTGGCTGCTGGATGCGGGGAATGGGAGGAAGAGATGAGATGTGGAGGCATTTTCGGGACTTGGAGTTGTCCTGGGTGGTGCTGCAGGGACAATTACCAGACATTGTAGATCCTCCCATGGCCCACTGGATGGAACGTGGGAGAGTGTGGGCTATATTGTCGACCATTGACAATGAGGTACAGTGATGCCCAGAGATGTATTCACCAAATGCAATGGATGTGTCATGATGATGGGGGAGAGTGTTGCTGTGGGGGGAGTTGTGGGGTAGAGGGGATGGGGGGTGAGTGGGGACCTCATATTTTTTTAATGTAATATTTTTAAAAATTGAATTAAAAAAAAGAAAATGAAAGCAGGATGATTGCATCTAGCATCCATGTGGAATCTAAGCCCCTCCTGATTTAGATGTGGAGTGGACACAGCCATTCCTAGGTCCACAGGATGGAGGAATAGAGTATGGATTAGAGTTGACTTACTGATATTCTATTCATGAACTATTGTGATTAGTAATCAAAGAAAATGTGGCATTGGTGTGGAGAAAGTGGCCATGTTTGCTGCTGGGGGTAGGGAATGGGAGGAAGTGTTGAGATGTGGGGGCTTTTTGGGGACTTGGAGTTGTCCTGGATTGTGCTGCAGGGACAGTTACCGGGCATTGTTTGTCCTTCCATGGCCCACTGGGTGGAATGTGGGAGAGTGTGGACCATTGACCATGAGGTGCAGCAGTGCTCAGAGATGTATTCACCAAATGCAATGAATGTCTCATGATGATGGAGGAGATTGTTGTTATGGGGGGAGGACTGGGAGGAGGAGGGTGGGGGTATATGCAGACCTCATACTTTTTGGACGTAATATTTATAAAATAAAGACAAAAAATAAATAAAAAAAGAAAGTGAATGACTGGAAGATAATTGTACAAGCAAACAATAACCATGAAAGGACAGGAGCAGATATAATAATATTGGAGAAAATGGACTTTAAATGCAAACCTACTGTGAGACACAAAGATGGACACGATGTATTAGTAAAAGGGGCAACCTTTCAAGAAGAAAGAACAAACAGAACATTTATGCACATAACCATGGTGTCTCAAAATACATGAGTCAAACAGTGTGAAAGTAAGTGGAGGAATAGATGCCTCTAGAATTAGAGTGGGAGACTTTAATACACCATTATCACCATTAGACAAAAGATATCAACAGAGAATCAATAAAGATACAAAGATTTTGAATAATATATGAGCATCTGTACCTGATAGAAATATACAGAACACAACACCCAAATACAGCAGGATATACATTCTTCTCAAGCACACATGGATCATTCTCCAACAGAGACCACATACTAGGTCACAGAGAAATGCTCAATGAATTTAGAAAGATTGAAATCTTGCAAAATAATTTCTCTGACCAGAGTGGAATGAAGGTGGAATATGCAAGGGCCAGAGAACATTAGACACAAAGATATGGAAGTTAAGGAAAAATTCTTAGATAAGCAGTGGTTCATGCAGGAAATCTCCAAAGAATTAAGTAATTATCTTGAAAGTAACTAAAATGACAACACAATGTATCAAAACTTATGGGATGAAGCAAATGCTGTACTGAGAGGAGAATTCATAGCCATAAATTCATAAAACAAAAAGAAGAATGACCTAAAATCGAAGACTAATGGCTCACTTGGAGAAATTAGTGCAAAAAACAAACTAATCTCAAAGGAATAAGAAAGAAAGAACAAAGATCAGAGCAGAACTAAATCATATAGAAAATAAGGAAACACTAGAAAAAATAAAACAAAGATCTGGTTCTTTGAGAAGATCCATAAAATTGACAAATCCTTAGCTAGACTAACAAAGAAAAAGAGAGAAGATGCAAATACACAAAATAAGAAATGAGAAAGAGGACTTCACCAATGACCCCACAGAAATAAAGTCTATCATAAGAGAAAAACTGTATGTCAACAAGAAGGACAATTTAGATGAAATGGAGAAATTCCTAGAAACACTCTAGCAGACTACATTAACATAAGAAGAAATTGATCTCAACAAACTAATCACAAGCAAAGACATAGAATCAGTCATTAAAAACCACACATCTAAGAGGCACCCCTGGCCAGACAGCTTCACAGTTGAGTTCTGCCAAATATTCTAAAAAGAACTAACACCAATCTTGCTAAAACTGTTTGAAAATATCAAAATATAAGGAACATTGCCTAACTCATTATATGATGCCAAATTACCCTAATACCAAAGCCAAAAAATAAAACCACAAGAAAGGAAAATTTCAGACCAATCTCTATAATGAACTTAGATGCTAAAATCCTCAACAAAATACTCGCTAATCATATGCAGCAACACAACAAACCAATTATACACCATGACCAAATGGGTTTCTTTGCTGGTATGCAAAGGTGGTTCAACATAAGAAAATCAATCAATGTAATACACCACATAAAGAGATCGAAGGAAAAAATCAAATGTTATATCTATAGGTGCAGTAAAAGCATTTGACAAAATACAGCACCCTTTCTTGATAAAAGCACTGCAAAAAATAGGAATAGAGGAAACTTTCTGAACATGATAAAGAATATTGATGAAAAAACCACAGGTAACATCATTTACAAAGGTGAAATCCTAAAGTATTTCCCTCTAAGACAAGGAAGGATGCCCACTATCAAACTTCCTACTTATTGTTGGGTTAGAAGTACTTCCTCAAGCACTAAGACAATAAACAGATATAAAAAGAATCCAAATTGTAAAGGAAGAAGTCAAAATTTGACTATTTATAGATGGCATGATCCTATACATAGAAAGCCCTGAAAAATCTACAACAAAGATTCTAGAATTCATAAATGAGTTCAGGATGTCACAAGTTATAAGATCAATGCACAAAAATCAGTACCATTTCTGTACACCAATATTTAGCATTCTGAGGAGGAAATCAATAAAAAATACCATTTACAATAATAAATTAAAAAATCAAATACCTAGGAAGAAATTTAAAGATACAAAGGAGTTATACACATAAAACTACACAACATTGTTAAAGATAATCAAAGAAGACTTAAATAAGTGGAGAATATTCCATGTTCATTGATAAGAAGACAAAATATCATTAAGATGTCTATTCTACCCAAATCAACTCAATATGGATCAGAGATCTAAATATAAGAGCCAAGACCATAAAGACCCTGGAAGACAATTGAACACAATGGAGGGAAGCACCTACAGGACCTTGTTATAGGAAATGGCTTCATGAAATTCACACCAAAAGCATGAGCAGCAAAAGAAAAGGTAAATGGCACCTCCTTATAATTAAAGCCTTCCGTACCTTAATGTAGTTTATCAAGAAACTACCCAATGGGGTAAAATATTTGATAACCATATATCTAATAAGAGCCTAATATACAGCATATATAAAGAAATCATATGTCTTGAATATAAAAAAAAAATTGGGGGGGGAGTGGACTTGGCCCAGTGGTTAGGACATCCATTTACCACATGCGAGGTCCGCAGTTCAAACCCTGGGCCTCCATGACCTGTGTGGAGCTGGCCCACATGCAAGGAGTGCACCCCATAAGGAGAGCCACCCAGCACGAAAGTGCAGCCTGCCTGAGAATGGCGCCACCCACATGGAGAGCTGATACAACAAGATGATGCAACAAAAAGTAACATAGATTCCCGTGCTGCTGATAACAGAAGTGAACAAAGAACAAGACACAGCAGATAGACACAGAGAACAGACAAGCGGGGAGGGCAGCGGGAAGGGGAGAGAAATAAATAAAATAAGTAAATCTTTTAAAAAAATTATTTTAATTTAAATGGGGAAGAGATTTTGAACAGATGCTTCTCCAAAGAAGAAATACACATGACTTAAAAGCGCATGAAAAGATGCTCAACATCAGTAGCTATTAGGGAAAATGCAAATCAAAACTACAATGAGATAGCATCTTACACCCATTAGACTGGTGGCTATTAAAAAATCAGAAGACGACATGTGCTGGAGAGGATGTGAAGGAATGGGAACCCTCATCCACTGCTGGTGGGAATGCAGAAGGATCCCACCATTCTGGAGTACAGTGACAGTTCCTCAAAAAACTAGCTATATATTTGCTATATGACCCAGCAATACCACTCCTGAATATATACCCAGAAGAACTGAAAACATGGACACAAACCAATATATGCACACCAATGTTCATAGTGGCATTATTCACTATTGCCAAAAGTTGGAATCAACCCAAATGCCCATCAGATGAAAGGATAAACAAGATGTGTTATATACATACAATGGAATACTACTCAACTGTAAGTAGGAATACAGTACTAACACATTGTATAACATGGATGAACCTTGAGGACCTTATGTTGAGTGAAGCAAGCCAGGCATTGAAGGACAAATACTACATGGCCTCTTTGATGTGAACTAAGGAAATCAAGCTGTCTTGGAGAGCTAGAGACTGGAAGATAGGTTTACAAGGAAGAGGAAGGTTGTTGGCCAACACCCACATGGGCGGAATCTATGATAAAGTGGAGGTAAGTAGCTGTGCATTGAAGGGATAAGATGGGGGCATAGGGATACTATCAGGTTGGGCTTCGTAGGCTTGATGGGGACCTAGGTTGGGAGTATGGGTGAGATGTTCCAAAGAATTGGGGAGGATTGAGGGGATCAAGTGATCATGGGAGATTGTTGGGTATGTAGTTGAAACTACAATGTTGAGAAAACTCTTTAGAAAATATAATAAGGAAGGATTGCATGTTTAAGGTGTTTGACAGTGTTCAACTGGCACAGGGTCTGCTGGGGGCAGGATTCTAGGGAGTGTGTGGTACTCATCATGTCATAGTGTGTTATATCAGTGGGAGGAGACACATAAATGAGCAGGAAGGTGTTGTGCCTCCATTTGGGGGAGGTCTGAAGCTCTCAAAAGATTTTTATGATATTTTACATTTTTTAATACTCCAACTTATTTTTTACTTTATTTTTTCTAAATTATTATGTATTCTATTTGTAATCTTTAAACCTATCATTACCTTTTCATTTTCTTATTAATTTAATTTGGAAATGTATTAGACTTCATTTTTTAAGGTTTGGATCACTGAGGGGTTCAACTCTGGCAGGGGAGGAGCACTGAAGTTCACTGATGGGGAGTGCATGGGTAGGAAGGAGTTCTCCAGGGCATGTATACAGGGTATATAGATATGTTTGGATGTTCATTGGGTATTGACCTTGGTAATAGAGTTTCCCAAGACAGCTGAAGGAGTGCTGAGTTCCCATTACAGGAAACTCTGTCGGACTCCCCAGTGGAACATCAACAATCCCCCAAGCATGAGGGCAAAGACCAGTGAAGAAGGATGGTCCAATGATGGGCCCTTGATACTCACGACTATGCTTATGAGCCTGTTTGCTTGAAATTTCAACTAGGCTTAGAGCAGCAGGGTGCCTAACAGTTACTTCCTGAGAGCCTCCATGTTGCTCAGCTGTGGCCACGCTCTAAGCCAAAGTCAGCATGTAACTGCATTACCTTCCCCCAGCATGGGACATGACTCCCAGGGATAAGCCTCCTTGGTGCCAAGGGATTTCTACCAAGCACCACCTGGTGATGCAACTAGAAAACGACCTTGAATAAAAAGGGCAAACAGTAAAGACAAATGAAGTTATATGTCTAAGAGACTTCACAATGAGTTGGGAGGTCATCAGAGTGTTCACACTTATGCACATCTCAGGAGGATCTCAGAGACAGCCAAAGTTGATACAACCCCAGGTAGTGGTTCTCCCGAGGGCTATGGAGACACACAGGTCCTATGGTCATGACAGATGGCTCTGGAGCTCAGCCCCTTGTCAGTGGGCCCTACTTTGGAATTTATGCTCCTGAATGTGATGGAGTTGGATTCAGATGTGACCTCTCTTCACATGCCTCTTCAGTCACTTTTACTGAAGTTGTGGTTGGTGCTAGGGTTGGTGAATGATCAGGAGACTTGAATCTCTGGACTGTTCATGTGCCAGCTGGGCCCTGAGCCTCAGCAGTGTTACAACACCTACTTTCCAGTTCAGTGGACTTACTCAGGTCGGCTAACACAGGGAGGGGAGGATGCTCAACCACTACACTAGGCAACTGAGAAAGTCTACAGCTGCAAGCAGAATTCCATCCATCATCCATGTTGGATTTAGGCCCCTTCTCAATTTACAGGTGTAGTGGACATTGCCACCCCAGGGTCCTCAGTTTGGAAGAACAAAATATGGATTAGAGTGGACTTATTGGTATCTACTATAGAATTATTGTGACTCTAGCAATGGAAAAAATATATAATTTATGTGAAGACAGTGTCTGTGGGAGTTGCTGAAGGCAGGGAGAGGGAAAAAGAGGGGTGATAGGGGGGCATTTTCAGGACTTGGAGTTGTCCTCAATGATATTGCAGGGACAGTTTCAGGATATTATATATCCTGTTATAACTCACTGAATGGACTGGGAGAAAGTGTAAACTACAATATAAACTATAATCTATACTGTGTAGCTATGCTCCAAAATGTACTCATCAAATGCAATGAATGTACCACACTAATGAAAGAAGTTGTCGATGGGGGAGCAGTGGGGGTGTGTGGAGTGGGCTATATGGGAACCTCTTATTTTTTAATGTAACATTTTGTGTGATTTATGTAACTTTAAAAATAATAAAAATGAGAAAAAATAAAAAAATTATTTTATTACACATCTTGTAAGTTCACAAAAAATGCAGAAAATAGATTTTTCATATATTCCCCTCATATGCTTACTTTTCCCCATTATTAAAACTACATTTGTGTGGAACCTTTGTTACAATTAAAAACATATTATTATGATAGTTATAGTGTTAACTGTAGTCTACAGTTTACATTAGGGTTCTCTGGGTTACACAATCCAATGTTTTTTTTTAACAAATCTATTTTATTGATAAATATTAATAAAGCATACAAATCATCCATAATATACAATCAATGGTATTTGGCATAATCACATACTTGTGCATTCATCACTTCCATCATCTAAATGATGTCTATAAGAGACTCACCTCAAACATAAGGACTCAATCAGGTCGAAAGTACAAGTTTGAAAAAAAAATATTACATGCAAAAAACAACCAGAAAATAGCTGCAGTAGTTATATCAATATTGACAAAACATTTTTAATGCAAAACTCTTATAAGGGATAATGAAGGCTTATATATAAATTAATAAAAGAAACATTTAACCAAGTAGAAATAATTATAATAAATATTTATGCTTCTAACCTAGGTGCCCCAAGATACATGAGGCACACACTGGGAAAACTGAAGGGAGAAATAGACTTCTCTACAGTAATAGTTGGAGAATATTACAGGCAAGTTAGCAGAATATACATTCTTTAAAAGCAACCATTAATCTTTCTCCAGGATAGGCCATATATTGTGTCACAAGACAGGTCCAAATAAATTTAAACATAATGGAAAAACAAAGTATTTTCTCTGATCATATGGAATGAAAATGAACATCAATAACTTGATGGAAAAAGGGAAAATTCACAAATATATTTATATTAAATAACACACTTAGATTATCAGTGAGTTAAGAAAGAAATTGGAAAAGAAATCAATAAAAATCTTGAGATGAATGAAAACAATAAGTGCATTTAAGAGCCTATGTGATGCAGCAAAGTCAGTGCTAAGAGGGAAATATATAGCCCTCCATGATTACATTAAAAAATGAGAGATAAAATTGAAGACTTAACTGCACATCTGAAGAAACTTGAAAAAGAATGGTATACTAAGAGCAAAACAAGCAAAGGGAAAGAAATAATAAACATCAGAGCAGGAATAAATGCAACTGAAAGTAAAAAGACAAAAATGAGAACAAAGTCAAAATTTGTTTCCTGCAGAACATCAACAAAAATTGACAAACATTTAGCTATAATGCCAAGAAAAAAGGAGAGAAGATGCAAATAAATAAAATCAGAAATGGAAGGGGAGACATTACCTCTTATTCCACAGAAATAAGAGAGCTCATACGAGGATACTATGAACAACTCTAAGCCAACAAATTAAATAATGTAAACAGAATGGACAAATTCCTTAAAAAACACATGAACAACAACCTACACTGACCCTAGAAAAAAGAGAAAACCAAGAAAATCAAGAAACCAAGCACAAGTAAAGAGAGTAAAACAGTCTTCAACAACTTCCTAAAGATTAAAAAGCCCAGTACCAGACAGCATCACATGTGAATTCTAAGAATCATTCAAAGATGATCTAATACCAAACTTGCTCAAGCTCTTCCAAAAACTTGAACAGGAAGAAATGCTACAAAATCCATTCTTTGAAGCCAACATCACCCTACTACCAAAATCAGATAAAGATACTACAAAAAAAAGATACTACAGACCAATTTCTCTAATGAAAATAGATGAAAAATCATTAACAAAATATGGAATTTAAAAGCACAGTAAAAGAATTATATGCTGCAATCAAGTGGGTTTTAATCCCAGGTATGCAAAGGTGGTGCAATGCAACAAAATCAATTAATGTAACAAACCATATTAATAAATTGAGGAAGAAAAATCACATGATCTTCTCGATTAATGCACAAAAGACATTTAATGAAACACAGCATCCTTTTTTAAATTAAAAAAACACTAAAAAAATAAGAATAGAAGGAAGTTTTCTCAAAATGGTAAAGTGCATATATGAAAATGCCACACCTAGCATGGTGTCCAGTGGTGAAAGACTGAAAGCTTTCCCAATGAGTTTGGGAATAAGAAGAAGATACCCATTTCAACACTGTTATTCAATATTGTGCTAGTTCTACCTAGAGCAATTAGGCAAGGAAAAGAAATAAAAGGCACCTAAATAGGAAAGAAGAAGAAAAACTTTTCCTTTTCTCTGATATGATCCTATATCTAGAAAATCCTGAAAAGTCCACAACAATATTAGGACTAATAATATCAGCAAAGTGGTGGAATACAAGATTAATATGCAAGATTCAGTTGTGTTTCTATACAATACTAAGAATTCTGAGGAGGAAGTCAGGGGAAAAATCAATTTATAGTAACAACTAATAGAATCAAATAATTAGGAATAAGCTTAACCAAGAACATAAGGGACCTAATTCAGAAAACTGCAAAACATTGCTAAAAGAAAACAAAGAAGAACTAAATAAATGGAAATAATTTCTGTGTTCATGGATTGGAAAACTAAAGATTGTTAAGATGTCAGTCATACCCAAACTAATTCACAGATACAATGCAATCCCAATAAAAACAGCGGCCTTCTTTTCAGAAATGGAAAAGCCAATTACCAATTCATTTGTTAGGGTAAGAGGCCCCAAATAGTCAAAAATGTCTTTAAAAAAATTTTTATTAGCTTTTTGTAAAGATACACAGATCACACAAAATGTTACATAAAAAAACATAAGAGGTTCCCATATACCCTGCTCCCCACACACCCCCAATCCTCTCCCATCGAAAACTTCTTTCATTAGTGTGGTACATTCATTGCCTTTGATGATTACATTTTGGAGCATTGCTACACAGCATGGATTATAGTTAGAAGGTTGGAGGACTCTCACTTCCTGACATTAAAGCATATTACTTAGCTACAGTGGTAAAAAACAGCATTGTACTAACATAAAGATAATCGCATTGACTTTTTAGTCACTCAAAAGGGTACTGATGCAAAGTACCAGAAATCGGTTGGCTTTTATAAAGGATATTTATTTAGGGTAAAAGCTTACAGTTACAAGGCCCTAAAGTATCCAAATCAAGGTAACATAAGAGGTACTTTCCCACCCAAGTCAGTTGCCACATGTTGAAGCAAGATGGCAGGTCTCTGCCTGATCTCTCCTTCCTTCTACTTCTTAAGGCTCCATGGACCTGCTTCTTCCAATCTCAGGTGTAGGCTGGCATAGGGCTCATCTCTCTTCCAGGGGCCACAGGATCAAAGTTCTCTCTTCTTCCATGTCATGATAAAGATCTCTCATTTGGTATCTATAGAGTTCTTTCTCTTTCATTGCGTGTCTTCTTGAGTGAGGGTCCATTTATATCAGCCTAACAAGGGGGGGGTACTCAACCCTGAGATAAGCCCTATTGATTTGCCACATCTTAACAGTTAATTTAATCAGGACATGTCAATTGAATCTAATGCATTCAAAGAGTATCACACCCAGAGGAACATATCAGTTTAGAAACATAATCCTCTTTTTTGGAGTTCATAAATAATCTCAAACTGCCACAATCCACCTTATGAATCCCAAAAAAGACATTATAATGTTCAAAAAAACCTTAAATAAGTAACAATGCTAAGTACAAAATCATATCACAGTCAATTTATAAAAACACAGTTTGTCTTGGGACAAAGCCCCTTTGGCTATAGACGTGTTAAACTTACAAAACAAAGTATCTGCTTCCAATATACAGAGGGACAGATATAGGATAAACATTTGCATTACCATAAGGAGAATTTCAGAGGGAAACAGGGGTCATTGGTCCCCAACAGTTCAGAAAACCTGCAGGGCATACTCCATTAGATTTCAAAGTCTGAGAATCATTCTTAAGATGATGGTTTCTTCTCCTCCTTGGGGCTTCATTCTGGCCTACTCTTTCCACGGGCTTGCCCAATGGTCATTTTCTTGGTTCTACCCTCATCAAGTGTCTGGGTGGCAACCGAGCTCCAGCCTTCACCTGCCAAGAATGTTGGGGTGATGACCACACTTTACCCAAACTCTGTGGTAGAATCTCAAACCTCTTAGTACAGTGAGGTGGTGGCAACATACCACCAAATCTCTTGCATACAGGCTGAATCTCCTCAGAACAGTAAGGTGGTGACCTGGCCTTCCCCAATCTATAGGGAACATGTCCACCCCTCTCAGAGTACTGTGGTGTCAACCTCACTCTCCTCAACATTTGGGAAATGTCTTCTGGGGTGGCAAAGATCTCCCTGACCAGTGGGCTGGAGCACCCACTCTCTTCAAATGCTGGGGCAAACTCACCCTCTGTACACATGGCTCGGGTTCCTCTCGGCTCAAGATGTCTTAATTCCAGACTTCAGCTTCCACAGATTTCCTCTTAAAGCTGCTTTCCCTTCCTTCTCTCCCTTCCATGTCCCTTTTAGTCCAGGCTGACAGTGGTTTTGTTCATATGTTTCTCTCAAAAAGCTTGTTGGTTTAGCATGGAGGGAGAGGGGTCCAAGCCATCAAACAATAACATTTTCCACAAGCCTTTCCTGGATAACTGCATTTTCAATCCTGACTTACAAGTTCCAAGTTTAGACAATTGCTCAAATGGGACACTATCATCTGGGGGTTTTATTTCCAGAAACTTGGAATTTCCAAAATCATTTACTGGGTTTTTTGTTTGTGTGTGTGTGTGCCCAACAATTCAGTTCTCAGTTTATCTCTTTTGTGTAGCATTTTGATATAAGCTGCAAGGAGAAGCCTGTAGGAGATACCTGGTTAAAGACTCTATAATAAGTATAAGCTTTGTATATCCATAGCTGAAAACAGCTAAGTCTGCTTTGCTTTTTGTACACTCATGGCTGAAAACAGCCACACCTGATTTATTCTTTGTAAACGTTCCATAAAGCTGCCAAGTTGAAAACAACTGTGTGTTACAACTGTACTATCTCTGGGTGTTCTTTTTTTAGCATTTATTTTTTATTGTATTTTTTGAAGCAGTCCTTCCATCAGTAAAAACAGTTTATTCCATTCTAATCTACTTCACCCTGAACCCAAACCACTAGCACAAAACATTCGAGAAAATTACTGCTTCCTGCTGCCAATAAATTCTCTATATAAGCAAAACAGATAAATAATAAAGGGTTCTACCACTCTAAGACTGGAGTGTATTCTTTCATGTCAGCTCCTCTTTTGGAAGACAAGAGTCAATTCCCACAATTGGTGCCCTGTGTGAGGAAGCATGACTGGTATACAGGCTGATCACTCTACATGCCCAGGAAGGACTTCCAGACTACATTCTCATCCCTAGGAAGAGACAACGGCAGCTCTTGAGGCATAGCTGCTGGCATGTTTAGACACAGTAGAGCAAGATGGGGAATTATCTTGCCAAGCCCCATCAGGTATAGCTGCACAATCTACAACTGTTGTAAGCAGTGGAATGCTCAGTCAAGGAAGGAGAGTTATTAGATATGTTAAAGACCATCACCCTTTTCTGTTCATATTTTCCCAAAGAGGGAACCCTAGATTTAGAGCTATGGGAGCAAATAGGATGTCAGCTGAAGAGCAAATATGAGCAGGAGACAAAGTGCCAATGTCCACCCTGCTGACTTGGAGTTTGGTTCTTACAGCCCTGTATCCCCTACATACCCCCTCCCATGAGGCAGAGGAGCTAGGCCCCCCTGGGGGACCCTTCCACTCCTCCATGACAGAATCCAGAACCAGTCTTAAAATCAATGCCACGAGCACCTCCCCCAGTGGACCTGAGGGATACTAACATTCTTGATAACTTCCCTCTCCCACCTACTCTGAACTATTGCCTACATGATGGTGTGGCTGTGGGCTGGTGGGGGCTGGTAGAATTAAACTCCTGGAAGAGTAGGAAAACTTGGCAACACTGGTGTTCTCTGTTTTGTTTCCATGCTGATAATGGTTGGGCCTGTATGTCCAAATTAATAAAAGTAGTGCAGAATTTTTATCAAGGTGTTAAAAGGAACTTTCAGTTTTCAATAAATAGCTTACTCCTGAACTTCAAGTCTCAGTGTAGTCTTAAAGAGTAGTAATCCCAAAAATGCAAGTTAAATGTCTGTCTAAACTGCTAAATAGGAGCTTAACGGCATTTATGCTGCTCAAGTAATCCTAACGGGTTGCTCATTACTAATAAAAGTGTTTCCAAGAACAAGCTTGCATGTTGCAGGCAACATGGATTCCAGAAGAAATTTTAAAATCAATAAAATCAAAGATGTGAAATGATGAAGGGCTCGAAAACAGCCATATCAAAAGAGTAAGAATTATGAGTCAAACTAGTAAGCTTTATGTTTCTGTTGGTATGTCCTAATTCTTTTTTGTGTTTTTCTGTTTGTTCAGTGTCAGTATATATTTTGATACCTCCAGATGTTAATTTAAATTGGCAAACAAAAATCCTTTTAGAAGTTCTACTAAAATTTGATAAGTGTGTTTAAAAATGTGCTCTGTGAAGGTAAAATTTGCCTTGAGATGAAATGATTATAGTCTTTGTAGTTATGGATAATTATAATAAGTTTGTAGAAGCATTGTTTAAATAGCTAATATCAAAAAGTCATTATTAAACAGAAAAAAATTAATATTAATAACAAAAAGTAAATTCATAACAGGAAAACTTGCTAGCAGCCAGCCTCCCCTGCCAACTTGCTTCTAAAAGATGGTTTCTAGTATTGAATGCTACCAGGTATTTTGAAATAAAGAAAGGTTATATTTGCATATAACCAAATTGAATCATTATTTTGACAAGTTTTTTTACTGTGGATGGTAATTGTAGATTTGTTTGGAGACAGTTTCCAAAATCATTTGGTAACTTATATGTGTAGGGTATACAGAAGGTGTTTTTATTATTAAGGAAACAGAAAGTAATTTTGTCCTAAGATAAAATGACTAGTTATTAAGAAAGAGTAAAATTTAGGACAAAACCTGAATGAATACAGATAGTGCAGTAGGTGTGGAAAAGGAATTTTTATGGTTAAAGTTCAGTAAGATTTGATGAGACTATCAATTAAAATATAAAAGCTTTAGTATCAAATAGTGTACTAATGCAAATTTAAATTTTGTTCTTTCTCAAAGTTTAAGTCAATACTCTATTTTAGTAAAAAGTTTATAAGGAGTTTTTTTCCTGAATAACCAGTATACAAAAGAAAAAAGTCTGTTTTATCAAAATCGCTTCTTGTACTTTAACCTTATCATTTCCTTGGTTGTTTAAGAGAAGCAAATCTTATCACTTTTAAAGGAACATAATGTTCAAACCTCCTTTCTCAAAGTCAAATCCTAAAAAGTATCTTTTTATTTCAAACTTTGCAGAAGATTTGTTCTTTTACCTTAAAAAAGTAAAAGTAATAATATAGTTAGTTCATTTAATATCTTATAAGTTAAATAGAAAGTGCTTAAAATATTATGAAATTGAAAGAAATTCCTTAATGCTCTGTTAATTAAAAGTGTATAAATCAAAATTTCATATAAATACTCAAAGAGCCAAACTAGCAGCAGCTGTTATGGCTCTCAAACAATTTCAAAAAGAACCCATCAATATCATAGGCGATTCTGCTTATGTAGTTTACACTCTTCAACATATAGAGCAGGCTCTTGTTAAACCTTCCCCCACCAAAAAAACTATGTTGTTTCTTACACTACAGCATTTACTGGCTGAGCGGCAACACCCCATCTTTGTAATGCATGTTTGATCTCATTCCCAACTTCCTGGGCCAATTGTAGAAAGGAATGAACTGGCTGATGCCCTGGTGGGAACTTTATTGGCATTTCAACAGGCATGCAATTCCCATGAGTTCTATCATCAGAATGCCCATTTTTAATGAAAAACAATTCCATCTTATTTATGAACAAGTCAAGCCAGTTCAGGCCTGTCCTGACTGCCAACTATTTGCCCGCCCTGTATCTCGAGCTCAAGTTAACCCTCAAGGACTTGGCCCTAACCAAACATGGCAAACTGACATCACCCACTACACCTTTTTCAGAAGATTTAAATACATGCATGTGTCTGATGACACATACAGTACATTACGGCTACCCCTCTAGCAAAGGAAAATAATACAGCAATCCAAATCCATCTCTTAGAAGCTTTCAGGACTATGGAAAAACCTAAAACAATAAAAACAGATAATGATCCAGGATATACTTCTGTATCTTTCTGCTGCTTTTTAAAATAATGGGAAGCATGTCATGCCACCAGCATCCCATATAACCCCACTGGACAAGCCATTGTAGAACACTCTCATCATACACTTAAAACTATGCTTAAAAAACAGAAAAGGGAGAATATGGGTATACTCCCACACACTGGGAGAAGCAATAGCCATTGCTCTATATACTTCAATTTTTTTAAAAATCATGGCTCTGACAATAAGACAGCAGCAGAGCGACATTATCAAACAGATCAGTCTTTCCTTGAAGCCGTAAAACCTTTAGTGCTTTACAAAGAACCCCTAAGTTCAACAGATTGGATGGGACCAGTAGACAGACTTATCTGGGGATGAGGGTATGCTTGTATTTTATCTACAGGGCCCTGGTGGATCCCAGCGCATCTGGTAAAGCCATATCGTGAGCTGGATCAACACAGACCGGAATCCCCTCCCTCAAATGACCAAGCTGACGTTGCAAAATGACCCAGAAAGGCATTGTAACACCTGTACTTGAACCAGAACTGCAGGACCAGTCACCTGGGGCAGCCTGAAACAGTTGGATCAGCAAGCCACCGAAGTACTCATCTGAGTAAGGGCTCCACCTATGCCAGAACATCATTTCTTAGATTATCTTGCAGTGGTCTCGCAAAATTCGGTTAAGGAGACAACTTTCCTGTACATACTTTTGTACTTTTGTTATGGTTTCTAGGTCATGTGGGAACTCAAGAATATTGGGCTCATGTAGTGGACCCCCATTATTCAAAATAACTTCATGGTGGGAATCACATCCCCCTCTGGCCTCTAACAATCCTCA
Organism: Dasypus novemcinctus; assembly: GCF_030445035.2. Classification (NCBI taxonomy): domain Eukaryota; kingdom Metazoa; phylum Chordata; class Mammalia; order Cingulata; family Dasypodidae; genus Dasypus; species Dasypus novemcinctus. The sequence goes on along the minus strand of NC_080704.1, from coordinate 70,434,417 downwards.
TTGCATAGCAGGGCACTGGACCCCACTTCTTAGACCCCTGACACAGGAAAAGGAGTCGATTCAGCTTTCTCAGACTTTGGCTCTGTTTTCTGTCTTGCCTCCTCTTTGTGTTCCTCATTCTGCATGTGCACCCCACTTTCACCTTCATTTTGTACCTAAGCATCTCTCCCAGCCAGCTAATGCCACTTTTATACAAGTTCCCATCTTAGTAGGAAATAGTAATAATTCCACGTTTCCTACCCGCTCTTTAGCACCTTGCCATATTCCCAATCAGTGGAGTCAGAAGGTGGAAATACCCTCTTGGCAAACATGTGTAGGCCTTAAGCCTTACAAGCAATCCTTAAACATTACTAACCTTACAATTATTGATTGGAGACCTTGAGGTACTGTAGTTAATGCAAATGGCCCTAATGTCCCGTTTAATTATTCCCCACCTAACTCCACCCTCTGCTAGAATAATGGAGGACTCTCCAGACTGGTGCTTCAAGGCCAATACGAGTCTTATAGCCTCATTCATTCTCAAGTTTGGTGCCTGGGACTCCCTTTTTCACGCAATGTAGCCCAAGATACCTAAACTAACATCACTAATAATTATTCAATGTCCTTAACTTAGAATAACTCAGACTCCATTCTTCTATATACCACTCATCCTTTCCTTATAATAATGACACAACTATCCAGTGTTGCCTTGTCTAACATCAGTTTATTCAAAGTAACTCTCCCTGCTAACCAGTCAAACACAACCTCATGTGTCAGTCATAACATCACAATTATTAACATTAGTGAAATTTTTATTATACAGCATCAGGCTGAAGCCTGCTTCCAGTAAATCTCATCCAACCATGGGCGAGCTCTAATAGTCTTACCCAGCTTAATACTATCTTTTTGCATTTAAGAACAAAAAGATTTGTAGACATGTTATTAGTCATTTTAGTATCAGCTATATTAATTGCGGTATCAGCCACGTCTGCTGTGGCTCTAACCAAAACCATACATAAAGCACAAACTGTAAATGAAGTCATGACTAATATTTCTAATGCTGGGAGCACACAAACTCATATTGACAGCCAATTTCTTACCAGGCTAGATATCCTTGAATCTGCTGTACTATGGCTAGGTGAACGCCAACAAGTGCTCATTACACAGTTACTTAGAATGTGATTGGTCAGTGCATCTTTTGTGTGTTACCTCAGCCCCTTATAATGGGAATGCTTACCATTGGGAAAAAGTAAAAAATCATTTACTGGGAGCCTTCTCTTCTCACATAGATGATGAAGTTAATGCATTAGAACATATTGAAGAAAATCTCAAACAATGGAAACAAAACATACCAAGCAGATATTTTACCTGCTCTCAAAAAAATATTTTACATGATTCAATTCACAGCATTGGTTTTCTTGTCTCAATTTACATGTTTGGTTTACAATCATGCTTGTATTAATCCTTTGCACTGTTTTTATTTGTAGTTCTTCAATGGCTCTGCCAAACCATTAAAGAAATCTGAACCACTAAACAACATTTGCTGGCAATCGCCATCCACCCCGACCTTCCAGTTCACCCTGAAAACAAAAGTGGGGGAGATGGAGGTGCCTGGTTAAAGAATCTATAATAAGCTTAAGCTTTGTATATCCATAGCTGAAAACAGCTACATCTGCTTTGTTCTTTGTACACTCATGCCTGAAAATAGCCACATCTGCTTTGTTCTTTGTAAACCCATGGAAAGCTGCCAAGTTGAAAACAACTGTGCAGACCATGTTACAACTGTGCTCTCTCTGCGTGTTCTTTACCCAGGTCCTTCCATCAGTAAAAACAGTTTGTTCCACTCTAATCTACTTCACCCCGAACCCAAACCATTAGCACAAAACATTCCAGAAAATTACTGGTTCCTGCTGTCAAGAAATTCTCCATATAAGCAAAACAGATAAATGATAAAGGGTTCTACCACTTAAGACTGGAGTGTATTCTTTCGTGTCAGCCCCTCTTTTGCAGGACAAAAGAGTCAGTTCCCATAGAAGCCATGCCGCATTCTCCAAGTTTGCTTTGGAAAGCTCTTCAGCAAAATGTCCAGGCTCGGAATTTTCAAATTCTGCCTTCCATATAATATCAGGAGTTAATCTTGCTAAGTTCTCTGCAACTTTAAAACATGAATGGCCTTTCCTCCAGTTTCCAATAAGTTTCAAGACAGAAAAGCAGTAGAAAGTGGTGAACCGATGTCCACATGGGCAAAATCTATGATAAATGGAAGGGTGCACTGTGCAGTGGATAAGCATGAGAGTGGTGCAGTGATGTCATCATTAAAGATCTCTTTAGCACCCATATTCCTACAACACTCGCTAAAAGCAATCTAGGCCTTTTCTATCAAGCATCTCACAATTTCTCCAAAAAATATCTCTTACCCATTTATGAAACCAAATCCAGCATTTTTGGTAATTGGAAAAGAATGACCCCATTCTCCTGGTACCAAATTCTTATTAGCCAATGGGGTGCTGATGCAAAGTATGAGAAATCTGTTGGTTTTTATAAAGGAATTTGTTTAAGGTAAAAGCTTACAGTTACAAGGCCCTAAAGAGTCCAACTTAAGGTATCATAAGAGGTACTTTCTCACCTATGTCAGCTGCCACATGTTGAAGGAAGATGGTGGGTGGTCTCTGCCTGGTCTCTCCTTTCTTCTTCTTCTTAAGGCTCTGTGGGCCCAGCTTCTTCCAATCTCAAATAATCTCAGACTGCCACATGAACCAATGGAACCAAATCAAGAACTCAGAAATAAACCCTCATATCTATGGTGATTTCTAACAAAGTTTTCAAGCCCACTCAACTGGGCCATAACAATCTATTCAACAAATTGTGCTGGAAGAACTTGATATCCATATCCAAAAGAAATAAAGATAACTGATTTCTCATATCTCACATAAAAATTAACTCAAAATATTCAAGGGTCTAGACATAAAAGCTACAACCATAAAAATCTTAGCGGAAAATATTAATATATGGAAATATCTTCAAGTTCTTGTGGTAGGCAGTAGTTTCTCAAACCTTACACCCAAGGCATGAAGAACAAAAGAAAAAAATGCATAAATGTGACCTCCTCAAAATTAAATAATTTTGTCCTTCAAGGAACTTTGTCAAAAAAGTAAAAAAGCAGTCTACACAAGGGGAGAAAATATTTGGGAACTCCATATTCAGTAAGAGTTTTATATCCATGTCAAATAAAGAGATCACATAACTCAACAATGAAAAGACAAGCAACCGAATTAAAAATGGGCAAAAGACTTAAATAGACATTTCTCCAAAGAGGAAATACAATGGCCAAAAAGCACAAGAAAAAATGTTTAACATCACCAGCTATTAGAGACATGCAGATCAAAAGTACAATGCCCAAAATAATAACAAGGCCTAGAGCAACTTTGTGCCTGGGAATTTCCTTCTGTCAGCCTTCATGTTACTCAAATGTGGCCAGTCTCGAAGCCAAACTCAGCATGTAAATGCAATGCCTTCCCCCCAGCGTGGGACATGACACCCGGGGATGAGCCTCCCTGGCAACGAGGGACCACTATCAACTACCAACTGATGATGCAACTGGAAAATGACCTTATACGGAAGGTTCAATGCGGATCAGCAGAATATCCATGTCTACATAAAATACCATGACTTTAAAATGCTGTTTGACCTAAAGTAAGGGGGAAATGGAAAGGAGAAATGAGTTTATATGGCTACGAGTTTCTAAAAAAGAGTCTGGAGGCTGGCAGAAGGTTTGCCCTCATGCACAACTGAGCAGAGTCAGAGAGACAGATAAAGCAGATACAACCCCCAGATATTGGTTCCTTTGAGGGCTAAAGAGACCCATGGGAGTTATGGTCATGGCTGATGGGGTTAACTACCAGGGCAGACGGCCCCTCTTTGGAAATGGTGTTTATGTGTGATGAATCTGGACTCAGATGGGATCTCCCTTCATAAGACTTTCATGCTAATGTGCTGGAGGTGCAGTTAATGTTGGGGTTTAAGATATATTTAGGGGATTTGAATCTCTGGACTGACAATGTGATAGCCAGATCCTGAGCCTCAACAGACTCCAGCACCTACAATCTGATTTATTGGACTTACCACACTCAGCTAAGATGGAGGTGAAGAAGGACAACCACCACACCATGGAGCCTAGAGTGATTACAACTGAAAATGGGAGGATTGCATCCAGCATCCAGGTGGAATCTGAGCCTCCTCTTGACATAAAGGTGCAATGGACACAACCAATCCAGTGTCCACATAGAAGAGGTGGCATTGGATTGGGAAAAGTGGACATAATGGACAAAGGGTATGGGGAAAGGCAGGAAGAGATGAGAGGTGGAGGCGTCTTCGGGACATGGAGCTGCCCTGGATGGTGCTTCAGAGGTAATCACCGGACATTGTAAATCCTCACAGGGCCTACATGATGGAATAGAGGAGAGTATGGGACATGATGTGAACCAATGTATATGAGGTGCAGAGGTGCCCAAAGATGTACTTACCAAATCCAATGGATGTGTCATGATGATGGGAACGAGTGTTGTTGGGGGGGGGGAGAGGGGGGGTGGGGGGGTGGGGTTGAATGGGACCTCACATATATATTTTTAATGTAATATTATTACAAAGTCAATAAAAAATAAAAAAATTTAAAAAAAAAAAAAAGTACAATGCGATACCATTTCACTTTACAGAATGGCCATTATATATGTGTGTGTGTGTGTATACACACATATACACAAACACACATCCTCAAGTGTTGGAGAGCATATGGAGAAAAGGGAGCACTCCTTCCCTCTTGGTGGGAATGTAGAACTGTGCAGCCTCTTTGGGAGAGAGTTTGACAGTACCTTAAGAAGCTGAGTACAAAACTAGCATATGATCTGGCAATCCCATTACTAGAAATATATTCAGAAGAGTTGAAAGCAAAGACGCAAATTGATATTTGCACACCAATGTTCATAGCAGCGTCATTCACAATTGCTAAAATATGGGACCAGCCCAAGTGCCCATCAACCAATGAATGGATATACAAAATGTGCTATATACATACAATAGAATACTATTCAGCTGTAAGAAGCAATGAAATTGGGATGCATATGACAACATGGATGAATCTTAAGGATATTTTGTTAAATGAAATAAGCCAGATACAAAAAGACAAATATTGTCCTAATTAAAATTAAAATTATGAGTAAACTCATGGAGATTAGTAAATAGAATGAGGGTTGAAAGTGGGTGCTGATGCTTAATGTATGTAGAATTTTTGCATGCTTAATGTATGTAGAATTTTTCATAATGTTCACTGTAAAAGTGTAAAATTGAATAGTTGATGGTAACAAATATTGAGTATAGCTATCACTGCTGATTTATTAAAGGGGTATTCTGTGGACTTAAATGTCAATTGAAAGAAACTAGAGGATAATCTAGGTAATACGTAATATTGTGGTTTTGGTGGTGAATGAAGACTGATTAATAGTATAAATATAAGAATGTACATTGTACAAAGTGTTAATAATATGGTGATGCACAGGAAGATTACAACTAATTAAATTATGGATAATAGTTAACAGTAATATAATATCTTTGCAGCAATTGTAAATAATATATTATGGCAATTCTGAGGCTACAATAGGGGGATATAAGAGGATATGGGATTTTTCCTCTTGGAGTAATGAAAACATTCTAAAATTGACTGAGGTATGACAGCACAACTCTGTGATGAAAACAAGAGCCACTTAGTGTACACTTTGAATGGATTGTACACAACATGGGGCTGTAGAACACAAGGGATCCCATAGTGGAAGATGGAATATGGTTAACAGGACAAATATGAGAACTTTCTGTCATGAACTATAACAAGTGCATAATACTAATAAAGGGTGTTATTAATTGGGTGGGTTGGGAAAAATACACAAAATATAAGATAAGGGGTACAGTTAGTCATAATATTTTGGTGATGCTCTTTCTTAGTTTGTAAAAAATATTTTACAACAATGCAAGATTTTGGTAGTTGGGTGATGTATAGGGGCCAGGTATGATGATATGCATGTTTGTTTTGTAAGTCCACCAATTTTACTATACACTATTGTTTTATGTATATTCATGTATGAATGATATAATTTAATGAAAATTTATTTTAAAAAACATATCTTGCACTTTCTCCAAAGCTTGAATGTAGAAACTGCATACCAATGGAACAACGAACAAGCAGCTGAAAACAGCATGATGACAGGTCCTCAAATTGAAAAATAAGGACAATCAGTGAAACACAAAAGGGATATAATGAAAGGAAATGATTATTTCCAAATTACATGTTTTTTAAACTAATTTTAACATTGATTATGCATCTTCGTTTCAGAAGCTGAGCTCTTTTTATATTCAGGAAAATATCTTTCATCTCCATTTGATAGTTTAAATCTTTATTACATGCTGCCTACCCATCTTAAGTTTCACTTTGCTTACTAGTCAAAGAAAAAAAAATCCACAGTTTATTTATGTGAATTTATGCTGTCTTTGCATGCATTTTAAAGTTAAAGTCCTAGGAAGAATGGAAATACAATTTTCCCTGTCAATTATTAAACAGTAATTTAATAGTAAATTATAATCATCACTACTATGATTTTGAAAAATGACAGGCATGGCAGAAAGAACAGAAAATAAAACATATAATTCTACTTAATTCTAAATCCATTATCTCCAAACCTCTAATTTACTCATTTAAAAATAATTCTACTCTCATTCTACCATGGACTTGACTACAGAATACTATCCATATTCCTTTCCTCCTCTTTGATTGATATTATTATCCTTTCAGTAATTTCTCTTTAATAAGAAATGCATGTATTTTCCCACAATACAGGGATAGGGAGTCTAGTACCATTTTTTAATACATCAACCGAAAATTAAAAGATGACCTATGACTTTATAGCTTAGAATTTAAAAATATAATTTATCAGTTATCCATTGGTGGTGACCTGAGGCCAGTGAGCCCTGATGCTGCCACCTATGGAACCTGACACTGCTTCACAGCTATCTTCTAGCTTTCTCCCATTGTCTAACATGTCCATCTGTGAGAATGCTTATTCACCAGCTGCTCACCTTAACAAATTTGAGAACAAAGGGAAATACAGAATAGAAATCAGCCGGTAGTGTTTAGATTTTAATGTGAAACTGAGGAAATTTAAGAAAGATGACCAGATGTTGAAAATAACTCTTTTCCTGATGCTGCTACTTCTCTACTACATGAAAACCAGAGCAACTAAGGATTTGTAAATTGTCCTGTTGATGACATTGCCAAAGGCACAAATAGCAATAATTTGGGAAGCCAACTCCAACCTACCCAAGTAGATAGAAATTTGCTTTCTCAGGGAAAACATACCCCATGAACAATATAATCCAGTTTGGTTTGATTCCAAAATGTTCGCCTTTCTCTGATTGTTGTCCTAAGCAATTTCAATCTGCTTAGGCACACTCACTAATATTGCTTTTGTGAAATCAGAATAGACCAAGACTGCGGTAAATTGAGGTGCTATGTAAGCATTCATTGCTCTGTTGATATCTTTTTGTTTACGCACATGAATGAATCAGATATATAGGCTCTAGGAAATACTGTACATTATGGCTCCACTTCCCAAGATTTGGTTATCAAGAACAGTGCAATAGACACTTTGTTCATTCTACTTTGCAGTTTCTAATATGCCATGTTTAATATATGGTTAACACAATATTTCCTGGGCACTTTCAAGCCTTTGTTGTAATGAGAATCTTACCTCCCCGTTAGATGCTGTTAATCAATTTTTTTCTTACTTTAGTTCACCACCTGTATCAAGACCATTGACAAGTATTCACAGATATTTGCTAGGCTATTTTCTATCTTATTGATGGTCCAAATGAACAAATTAAAATGGTTGTGAAAACAAGAGTTTTACCACAGTTTGTAAAGTTTCCATAAGCTACCCAATTGCCAATTGTGATTTCAGTTTTAAAAGCCATAGGAAAATATTATCACTGGGACAGATGTACAGACATGGGTTTTAATAGATGTAGAAGCACTTGCTGTCTTTCTCGTCTGTGAACTAATCTAAAACTAATATTCAGAAGAAGGCTGCATGGACAATGTCAAAATCACCATCACCTGTCAGGATGAGATACAGCAAGTCTCATTTCTTGCTGTATCCATTCCTTGTTGGCCTTGTTGACATTCTCCTGAAGGCAGATTTGAAGAAACACAAATAGACTGCATGGTTAGTAGTCACCAACTATACGATTGAGGGAAGTGTTGAACAGATTGTATACCTTATCTCTTGTAGAATGATAGAATTACTGATGAACATTTTAACTGCAAAAGATATTGTGATTGTTCTGTATTCTAGATGGCATTTCATTTATCTTTATATTGCTGAGAAACTAGATGAAAGTGAAAAATCTTAGTATATAGGCTGAAGAGTGTGGAGACCAGGACAAAACTAAGGCTCTTCAAAACCATGAGAATGAGTCTGTGTACATATTTCATTAAGCTTGAATGAGTATATCATTGTAGAGGAATAAAAGGATAATAATGTCATGACAAAATCTATCTCCGATTACAATACTTCAGGACTGTACTCCTGGGGTTTTAAGTAAGTTTTAGTCTTGACAGCTGAAGCATGAATTCATTTTTTGCACACCATTGTGGACATGGGCTTATTTTTCTATATCTCTACTAAAGTCTCTTAAAATGTCATTTGTAATATAGCACATTTTACAACTCAAAGTATATTCAATCAGTTGCAAACTGTACAGTCTGTTTGAAACCTCTCTCTCTCTGATGGGCTTCTTATTTCTATGAGGAATTTGAACTATGTGACTTTGCAATATCCTGGAAATAAAGAATAAATTTTACCCTTTGCTTTAAAATACCATTTATCAAAGGCAATCAAGACTGTTGGAAAGAGTTTTGGGTTCATATCAAGAAGTCTGGATTCATTCAGTCAACATATATCTAAGAACATACTATGTATCAAGCTGAACTCTAAGTGCCAGAGATGGAGAGGTAAACAAAATATACATAATTTTTACTTTTTAAAATCTTATGATCTTGTGGAGGAGAAAGACCTTAAGGAGATAATTGGACAAATATATATAAAATTATAAATTGTGGTAAGTGTTTTGAAGGAAATGTATAGTGACAGATTATAACAGAAAAGGCTGATTAGATTAGAAGGAAGTGACATTTAAGCAAAGAAGTGAAGTATGCACAGCAGTTAGGCAAGGAGCTGGATTTGAAGAACTGGAAGAAAGCTAGAGTAGCTGAATCATAGTAGACAAGGGGAAGGGGAATGGGACAAGAGGTAAAACTGTAGGGGCTGGTAGGGAGCAAATCACAGATGGTCTTGTGAAATATGTTAAGAGTTTGAAATTTTATCTTCAGTGCAAAGGAACACTATGGAAGAATTTTATCAGGAGAGTAACAGAGATATATTTTAAAAGTTGGTTATTATGGAAATTAAACAGCACACTCTTAGAAAAACAGTGGGCCAAAGAGGAAATCTCAAAAGAAATTAATAACTACCTTGAAAATAATGATAATGATAACACAACATACCAAAACTTATGGGATGCAGCAAAAGCAGTACTGAGAGGGAAATTTAGAGCCATAGATTCATACATCAAAAAAGAGCAAAGAGAGCAAAAATTGAAGATCTAACTGCACATTTGGAGGAATTAGTAAAAAAACAACAAAGTAATCTCACAGGAAGAAGAAAGATAGATAGAAAGAACAAAGATAAGAGCAGAACTTAATGAAATAGAAAATAATAAAACACTTAAAAGATAAACAAGACCAAGAGCAGGTTCTTTGAGAAGATCAATAAAATTGAAAAATCCTTAGTGAGACTAACAAAGAAAAAAAGAGAGAAGATGCAAATACACAAAATAAGAAATGAGAAAGGAGATATCACCAATGACCCCACAGAAATAAAGACTATCATGAGAGGATACTTTGAAAAACTATATTCCAACAAAAATGATGATTCAGAGGAAATGGACAAATTCCTAGAAATACATAAACAGCCGATATTGACAAAAGAAGAAATTGATGATCTCAACAAACCAATCACAAGTAAAGAGATAGAATTAGTCATTAAAAACGTCCCAACTAAGAAGAGCCCAGGGCCAGACGGCTTCACAGGTGAATTCTACAAAACATTCCAGAAAGAACTAATGCCAATCCTGCTGAAACTCTCCCAAAAATCGAAATAAAAGGAACATTACCAACCTCATTCTATGATGCAAACATTATCGTAGTACCAAAGCCAAACAAAGACACCACAAGAAAGGAAAATTAGAGACAAATTTCTCTAATGAACCTAGATGCAAAACTCCTCAACAAAATTCTTGCTAACCATATTCAACAACACATTAAATGAATTATACACCATGACCAAGTGGGATGCATTCCAGGTATGCAAGGATGGTTCAATATAAGAAAATCAATCAATGTAATACACCATATAAACAGATTGAAGAAAAAAACACATATCTATAGATGCAGAGGAAGCATTTGACAAAATACAGCACCCTTTTCTTGATAAACACACTCCAAAAGATTGGAATAGAAGGAAATGTTTTGAACATGATAGAGTGTATATGAAAAACGCACAGCCATCATCATTTACAATGGTGAAATCCTAAAATCCTTCCCTCTAATATCAGGAACAAGACAAGGATACCCACTCTCTCCCCTTCTATTTAACATTGTCTTAGAAGTACGTGCTGGAACACTGAGGCAAGAACCAGACGTAAAAGGCATTCAAATTGGAAAGGAAGAAGTCAAAATTTCATTATTTGCAGATGACATGATCCTATAGATAGAAAACCCTGAAAGGTCTACAACAAATCTTCTAGAACTCATAAATGAGTTTACTAAAGTCGCAGGTTATAAGATCAATGTGCAAAAATCTGTAAAATTTCTGTATACCCAAAATGAGCAAGCTCAGGAGGAAATCAAGAAACAAATATCATTTACAATAGTAAATAAAAAAACCAAATACCTAGGAATAAATTTAACTAAAGTTCTAAAAAACTTATACACAGAGAACTACACAAGACTGTTCAAGGAAATCAAAGAAGACCTAAATAAATGGAAGAATATTCCCTGTTCATGGATAGAAAGACCAAATATTATTAAGATGTCTATCCTACCAAAACTGATCTAAACATTCAATGCAATCCCAATAAAAATCAACACAGCATTCTTTAAGGAACTAGAAAAACTAACTATGAAATTTATTTGGAAAGGAAAGAGGCCCCGAATAGCCAAAGACATATTGAAAAGAAAAATGAAATTGGAGGAATCACACTACCTGACTTCAAAACATACAACAAAGCTACACTAGTGTAAACAACATGGTATTAGCACAAGGAGAGACACACAGACCAATGGAACTGAGTTGAGAGTTCTGATATAGATCCTCATATATATAGCCATATAATATTCGATAAAGCCACCAAACACTCTCAACTGGGAGAGAATGGTCTATTCAACAAATGGTGCCTGGAGAACTGGATAGCCATATGTAAAAGAATGAAAGAGGATTACCATCTCACACCTTATGCAAAAATCAACTCAAGATGGATTAAAGACCTAAATGTAAGAGCCAAGACCATAAAGACTTTGGAAAGCAGTGTAGGGAAGCATATACAAGACCTTGTAATAGAAAATGGCTGCATGAACTTCACACCAAAAGCACGAGCAGCAAAAGAACAAATAGATATATGGGACCTCCTCAAAATAAAAGCCTTCTGCAACTCAAAGGAGTTTGTCAAGAAAGTGAAAAAAGAGCATACACAATGGAAGAAAATATTTGGTAACCATATATCAGATAGGAGACTTATAACTTGCATATATAAAGAACACCTATATCTTGAAAATAAAAAGATAAACAACCCATTTAAGAAATGGAAAAAATAGTTAAAAGGACACTTCTCCAAAGAAGAAATACAAATGGCTAAAAAGCACATGAAAAAATGCTCCAAATATCTAGCTATCAGGGAAATGCAAATCAAAACTACAATGAGATACCATCTTACTCGCATAAGATTGGCAGCTATGAAAAAAACAGAAGAATAAAAATGCTGGAGAGGATGTTGCGGTCACCCCTCGGGCTGAAGAGTGGTTTGCTGGCCTGGTGGGGAAGCGGCCGCGGTAGGCCAAGCTGCTGCCCCCATACTAGGGTGGCTGGTCGGACTCACCGCCACCCCTGAAGGGAGCTCGGCATGGGCGCAGAGTGCCCTCGGGTCTCCCCTTCTCGGCAGCCATGTTTCCGCGGCCGCCCCTCCTCCCGGATGGCGCCACACGATGCCTGTGGGGCGGCACCCTTCTTCTTCCTTCTCCCTGCGCAGGCGCAGGGCAGAAAATTCCAGTCTGCCCTTTTCCCTTCCCCCGACAGCAGCAACAGCCAGGTGTGGGCGGAAAAATCCAGCCCTCCCTTTTCCCTTCCCCCGACAGCAGCAACAGCCAGGCGTGGGCGGGAAACTCAAGTCTGCCCTCCACCCCAGCAACAGCAGCCACCAATCCCTAAACCCTGCCCCTTCCCCCAGCAACAGCGACAGCCAATCCCTAACCACCACCCCTCCCCCGTCCGGTACCGCCCACTGACCTTTCGCCGGCAACCAATCAGAACAGGGCGTGGCTTCGACCAATCAGCCTTCCCCAGCCCCTATAAAACTGTTGCCTCTCCCTCAGTAAAGTGGACTTGCGTGTTTACCTTGTCTCCGCGGTAGTTCTTCTGCCGTGCGCCCTCCAGTCCTGAGAGCCCCCGACAAGGGCCTGGCCTCCCTTGTCCCCAGTTCATCGCCTGCTTCTCCGGGCGACCCCTTCGTCGCCTGCTTCGCCGGGCGACCCCGTCAGCCGAACCGCGAAACCCCTGTGAGACCGATCCCTCGTCTGCTGCTGGACCGACCCCTCGTCCCAAGTGGGACCGACCCCTCGTCCCAAGCGGGACCGACCCCTCGTCCAGAGCTGGACCGACCCCTCGTCCGCAGCCAGACCCCACCTCTACCGACCGAGCAAGCCGCCGCAGTTGGCGCCCAACGTGGGGCAAGGCAACCCCACCACAGCACAACGTGGGGCAAGGCAACTCCACCACAGCCTCACTCCATAACCTGGCGGCCCCCCCTCCTCTTTTCTCACCTTGGGACTTCTCTCGTGCAACATTGCTGCTACCTGAGCCTTGGCTACCTCATACGATCCACGGCGGTCTGGGAGAATCGCTGGATGGCTTTCTCCTTCCATGTCAGGGGCTTATACCGACCCGCTATGATTAAGAGGAGCCTTGGATTTCTCGGGAGCGCGCGCTTGCACGTCTGAAGTAATCCTACCACAGCCCTACGCCCTCCTCTCTTCTCACCTTGGGACTTCTCTCGTGCAACATTGCTGCTACCTGAGCCTTGGCTACCTCATACGATCCACGGCGGTCTGGGAGAATCGCTGGATGGCTTTCTCCTTCCATGTCGGGGGCTTATACTTACCTGCTATGATTAAGAGGAGCCTTGGATTTCTCGGGAGCACGCGCTTGCACGTCTGAAGTAACCCTACCATAGCCCTACACTCTCCTCTCTTCTCACCCCTATCTTTTCGCTCTGCATTGCTGCTCCTAAACTTTGGTGACCTCATATGATCCACGGAGGTCTGGGAGAATCGCTGGATGGCTTTCTACTTCCATGTCGGGGGCTTATACCGACCCGCTATGATTAAGAGGCACCAATAAAACTCTCAGGAGCGCGTGCCTGAGCACCTCCACCCCTGCCTTCACCTCTGCCTCCTCCCCTCCGTGCTTGCTCCCCTTTGCCTTGCTCCACTGCTTGTCGTCCCGCCCTCCCCTCGTCGGGGCCTTCTCTTGGCCCGCGACCACCGTCGGAGCCCCACCGGCTCTGACCCCTCGTCTCACCGCGCACCTCGGCTCCCATCGCCGCGCTCTCAAGGTAAGAGCCCCTTTTCTTATCGGCTCCAAAAGGCCATTAGCAATGGGTAACATCCTATCTGCTAAGCAAGCCCCACAAGTTCGGGCCCTCGCCGGTCTCCTAGACACTCACCGGTGTAAGATCTCTTTCAAACAGCTTCAAGTATATTGGGACCTTCTTCTCCCCTTTAATCCGTGGCTTACCACGTGTCAGCTTTGGGACCCAGACACCTATACTCACCTTATAGATAGGGTCACTTTTGCTGTGGAGCAGGAGGGTGAAAGATTCCCTCCTGGCTTATTGCAGGCAACATGAAGTCCAGAAGAAATCTTGAAGGGTATAATCTATGATATGCTATATAAAAAAGGATTTAAAAGCAGCTATACCAAGAAAGTAAGAGTTATGAGTCAACTGTAAATAAATTATATATTTCTGTTAATGTGTTGTAATTGTTCTGTGTTTGTCTGTCTGTTCGTTCAATGTCAGCGTATATTGTGATACCTCCGGATGGTAAATATAAATTACTAGAAATCTTTAAAAGAGCTCTATTCAAATGGCCAAAAATTAAATAAGCGCTTATATTAATACTTAAGTTTATTATATTAATACATAAGTTTAAATGTTAATAAGATATCTACAATTAAAAAAAATTGTAAGTCTTAATTAACAAAATTAACTGTACATCTTCATAAAAAGTTGTTCTTGCCTAGATTAAAATGAATAACTATTTTTCTTCACAGGATAATATAAAGAATGTAAAACTTATATGAATATTAAAAAGGTTAAAAGTTTGTAAAAATGCTAATGGAAATGTAATAAGTTTTGCAAAAAGACGTATTTTGTCCTAAAGTAAGATGGCTAATTTTTCATAAACTCTTGAAATTTAATTTGCATGCGGCAAGTGTAAAAGGTATTGTGATAACTTTACGTAAGGGAATGTGTTCTGTAAAGATAAAATTTACCTTCAATAGTTTACATTAAGGTATTAAATGGCTAATTCCAAAAGGTCATTCTTAAATATATATATATAAAACTAAATTGATGATAATAATAATAAAAGGTAATTTTATAACAGGAAAGATTAACAGCAACCAAGCTCCCCTGCCAACTTGCTTTTAGGAAACTGTTTCTAATATTGCATGCTACTAAGTATTTAAAGAAAAGTTATTCTTGAGGAAACAGAAGATGATTTTGTCTTTGCAGCCATTGTCTATTTAGCAACACCCCTCGCTATCGGCCTAGCCACTGTTGCACCGGACGATTGGAACCTTAAACAAAGACTCCTCCTCACTGTCATCTTCCTATCTATCGTTATTATATTTACTGCCCTCATTCTCCTTCATTTATAAAGCAGTCTGCTACAAACCACAAAGCTTCTGTCTTAAACATACCATTCTCAACCCTATCCTCTAAATGATCTTCTCACTTCCCCCTCAGCCTTTAATACTTTATTTCTTCCTCATAACCTTTGCTTTCTTGATAATATTTTCCGCCATCTGTCTAGCCGCTACTGCCCCAGAAGATTGGAACCTCGGCCAACGAATTCTACTCTCCATCGCCTTTCTGTTTATTATCCTCTTTTATGCTTTACTCCTTATCTTCCTCCCATAATGACTTCACCAAGCCTCCTCTTGTCCAAAACCGTCACCCTTCTTTTCCTCACACTCCCCATTGCACTCACCAACCCCAGCCATCAGCCTTTTAATAGGACAGTAAGCCTCTGGCAGGAAAAAGTAATCCTCTCCTACAATGTCTTCGCTGCCAAGGAGAGATGAACTACCTGCAACATGCTGTCATCCTGGACTTCTAACATCAGATGGATCTTATAGCCACCGAGATCAACAAGAATTGGACATTGGCCACCCTTGCTTGCAACGGCAAGATACCGCCCCCTAAATTATACATTTATATCCCCGTCATACTCACCTCCCTCTTCAGCCCCGCTTCCCTCATTGCTTACTGCCCTTGGGCCTCGGCTACTTGTTGCTGCTGCCATCCTGGCCCTTATTTGAAAAGAAGGGGGAAATGCGGTCACCCCTCGGGCTGAAGAGTGGTTTGCTGGCCCGGTGGGGAAGCGGCCGCGGTAGGCCAAGCTGCTGCCCCCATACTAGGGTGGCTGGTCGGACTCACCGCCACCCCTGAAGGGAGCTCGGCATGGGCGCAGAGTGCCCTCGGGTCTCCCCTTCTCGGCAGCCGTGCTTCCGCGGCTGCCCCTCCTCCCGGATGGCGCCACACGATGCCTGTGGGGCGGCACCCTTCTTCTTCCTTCTCCCTGCGCAGGCGCAGGGCAGAAAATTCCAGTCTGCCCTTTTCCCCTCCCCCGACAGCAGCAACAGCCAGGCGTGGGCGGAGAAATCCAGTCTGCCCTTTTCCCCTCCCCCGACAGCAGCAACAGCCAGGCGTGGGCGGGAAACTCAAGTCTGCCCTCCACCCCAGCAACAGCAGCCACCAATCCCTAAACCCTGCCCCTTCCCCCAGCAACAGCGACAGCCAATCCCTAACCACCACCCCTCCCCCGTCCGGTACCGCCCACTGACCTTTCGCCGGCAACCAATCAGAACAGGGCGTGGCTTCGACCAATCAGCCTTCCCCAGCCCCTATAAAACTGTTGCCTCTCCCTCAGTAAAGTGGACTTGCGTGTTTACCTTGTCTCCGCGGTAGTTCTTCTGCCGTGCGCCCTCCAGTCCTGAGAGCCCCCGACAAGTCCCTGGCCTCCCTTGTCCCCAGTTCATCGCCTGCTTCTCCGGGCGACCCCTTCGTCGCCGGCTTCGCCGGGCGACCCCGTCAGCCGAACCGCGCAACCCCTGTGAGACCGATCCCTCGTCTGCTGCCGGACCGACCCCTCATCCCAAGTGGGACTGACCCCTCGTCCCAAGCGGGACCGACCCCTCGTCCAGAGCTGGACCGACCCCTCGTCCGCAGCCAGACCCCACCTCTACCGACCGAGCAAGCCGCCGCAGATGTGAACAAAGGGGAACACTCATCCACTGCTGGTGGGAATGCAGAAGGATCCAACCATTCTGGAGGAGAGTTTGGCAGTTTTTCAAAAAACTAACCATAGATTTACCATATGACCCCACAATTCCACTGCTGGTATACCCAGCCGAACTGAAAACAAGGACACAAACCGATATATGCACACCAATGTTCATAGCAGCATTGTTCACTATCGCCAAAAGTTGGAATCAACCCAAATACCCATCAACAGATGAATGGATAAATAAAATGTGGTATACACATACAATGGAATACTACTTGGCTTTAAGAACAAATACACTACAAACACACGTGATAACATGGATGAATCTTGAGAACCTTATGTTGACTGAAGCAACCCAGGCATTGAAGGACAAATTGTACATGACCTCAATTATATGAAATAAGTAAACCAAGCTGCCTCAGAGAGCTAGAGACTGGATGATAGGCTTACAGGAAATCAGGGGGTAGAGGAAGGATGTAAGCTAACATCTACATGGGTGAAATCTATGATAGCTGGATGTAAGTATGTGTACAAGAAGGGATAAAATGGGGGCATAGGGTTACCTGTGGGTGGGGCTTTGAGGGCTTGAGGGAGGCTAGGAATGGGCGGATGGGTAATATTGCCCAAGAAATTCGGGGGTTGGTGGGGCAACATACGAACATAGGAGGTTGACAGGTATTTCGTTGAGAGTATAATGCTGAGAAAACCTTTTCAAAAATATAATAAGGAAAGTTAACTCTTTAAGATACCTAAAGGGGATAATCTGACTCAGGACAGACTCCTAGGGAATATGTGAATGCTCATTTTGCCAGAGTTGGTTATATCATTGGGTAGAGACCCATATAATGAGAGTGAAGATATACCCACATCCTGGGGAGGACTGATGCCATCAAATAGAGGGAACTGTATCTCTCAAGAGAAATGGTGGCTCCCAGGGCATTAGGGCAGTTGAGCATGTCAAGCCCTCAACACTGTTGCAAGTATCTCTGAACATGGTTCTTCAAGAAGTGAAGATTGACTGTCACTGTGGGCCCTAACGGGAGGGGAAAATAGGTATTGAATAGATGGAACCAATGTAACTGTGTCGGCAATAGAATGTTTCACAGTATGCAAGGATGGATATAAGACATGTAAAATTACACCAAAAACATATAGGGGCTGATAGGCTAAAATGTAAATCATAATGTAAAAAATAAGATAAATAAAAATTTAGAAAATTGTATAGTCTAAAATATAAACCACAATGTAAACACAGATGTCACCTTGCTTGAAAGCAATTGTCTCAATATCTGTACATCAGTTTCAGTAAATATGGTATGAATATGTTAAAAGATTATTGCTGTGGAAAGGAAAAGGTTGTATGTTGGATATGTGGGAGTACTGTATATTGTGTATATGAATTACTGTGATCTAAAACTCTTGTGAAGATAAGCTTAATAATTAGAAAAAAGAAAAGAAAAAGGTAGGATGTAGAATTTTTCCAAATTAATATGTATTCTATATCTAACCTTTAAGCTCATCGCTATATTCCATTTTACTATTAAGGGAACCTGGCAATATATTGGGCTTTACTTTTCAGGAAGTTTTGGATCACTGAGAGGTTCAACAATGGCAGCGGAGGAATATTGGTGTGAGATGTTATTGACAGGGGACACATGGTTGGCAGGGAGTTCTCCAGGGCATATATCCAGGGTACATAAAAATGTTTGGATATTTTCATAGTGGAAACAATTAAAAAAAAACAACTGAGGGAGTGCTGAGCCCCTAGCCAGGGGAGCTCTATCACAGTCCCTAAAGGAACAGCAACAATCCCCCAAGTACAATGGCAAAGACCAAAAAAGAATGAAGGTCCAACAATGAGTCCCTGATACTAATGACTATGCTTGTGAGCCTGTGCACCTGAAATAAGAACAAGCCCTAGAGCTGCAGGGTGCCTAAGAGTTACCTCCTGATAGCCTCCGTGTTGCTCAAGTGTGGCCAGTCTCAAAGCCAAACTCAGCATGTAAATTCGTTGCCTTTCCCCCAGCATGAGACATGACTCCCGGGGATGAGCCTCCCTGGCACCGAGGGATTACTAACAAGTACCAGCTGATGATATAACTAGAAAATGACCTTGAATAAAACGTTCAACTCGGACCAGCAGAATATCTCTGTCTACATATAATAATAGGAGTTAGAAATGCTTTTTGACCTAAATCAAGGGGGAAATAGAAAGGACAAATGAGTTTATATGGCTATGACTCTCTAAAAAAGAGCCGGGAGGTTATCAGATGGGTTGCCCTTATGCACACCTGAGCAGAGTCCCAGAGACAGATAAAGTAGAAACAACCCCAGGTATTGGTTTTTCTGAGGGCTACAGAGACCCACAGGTTTTATGGTCATGGCAGAAGGAGTTCACTGCCATGGCAGTTGGCCCTTCTTTCGAGTTGGTGTTTCTGTGTGATGGAGCTGGACTCAGATGTGATCTCTTTTCACAAGCCTTTCCTGCTACTTTACCAGAATTGTAGTTGGTGCTGGGATTTAAGATATACTCAGGGATCTCAATCTCTGGACTGACCATGTGATAGCCTGGCCCTGCACCTCAGCAGTCTTCAGCTCCTACTCTCTGGTTTATTGGACTTACCCCACTCAGCTAACATGGAGTTGAAGAAGGTCAACCACCACACCATGGAGCCAAGAATGCCTACAACTGAAAGCAGGAGGATTGCATCCAGCGTCCATGTGGAATCTAAGGCCCCTCTTGACATAGATGTGGAGTGGACACAACCAATCCAAGGTCCACAGGATGGAGGAATAGAGTGTGAATTAGAGTGGACTTACTGATATTCTATTCATGAACTATTGTGATTAGTAATCGAAGAAAATGTGGCATTGGTTGGAGAAAGTGGCCATGGTGGCTCCTGGGTGTATGGAATGGGAGGAAGAGATGAGATGTGGACTCATTTTTGGGACTTGGAGTTGTCCTGGGTGGTGCTCCAGGAACAATTACCGGGTATTGTAGGTCCTCCCATGGCCCACTGCATGGAGCGTGGGAGAGTGTGGACTATGATGAGGACCATTGACCATGAGGTGCAGCGATGCTCAGAGATGTATCCACCAAATGCAATGAATGTCTCATGATGATGGAGGAGAACGTTGCTATTGGGGGAGTAGTGGGGTGAGGGGGATGCGGGGTATATGGGGACCTCATATTTTTTTGAATGTAATATTAAAAAATGAATAAAGACAAAAAAATAAAAGTTGATTATTATATAGAGAATGGATCACAATGGGGCAAAGGAGGGAGGAGTTATTGTCTTATAGCTTGCCTCTTTGATATTCCTTGCCTATCAAAACCATATAATACTTATGACATTGTTTTAAAGATTAAATGAGATAATCTATTGAAAAAGGCTTTTTAAATTACAAAACACTATACATGAGTTAGCTTATGTTTCCATTGTCATCATTATTATAATTTTTACCCAGTAATGTGTTGGTTAAAGAGAAAAGTGGGTTGAGAATATAAAGGAAATGTGGCATGGCCTCTGCAACCAAGAAATATACAATTTAGAAAGGCTGAAATAATATGCATTAAACAAGTAAATGCTAAAATGTCTGTTGATATGATGGGAAGAAGGGAGAGAAATAACATTTATTTAACACCTACTATTTGTTAGGTAATGTGTTGAGCACATGATGTAAGTTGTATCAATAGGAGGTCAAAACAAGGAAAGCTCAACCTCACCCTACAAAAATGCTAGTTATTCCTTTTACTTTCAAACTGAATACTTCACAGAGGTGATTTGAACCTTTATCTTTCCTCCAGCTTCTAATAGGACTCCTCCACCTACCACTCAAATTTACCCCCAGATTGCCTCTTATCATACAATACAAATATAATAATAGAGGACATCAGGTTTGTTTTAGTTCCCCAAAGGGCTTCCCATGCAAATACCAGAAATATGTTAGATTTTATAAAAGGTACTTATTTGAGGTAAAAGCTTATAGTTCCAAGGCCATGAAAAGTCTAACTCAAAGCACTGTAAGAGATACTTTCTCACCCAAGACATCTCTGTTGGTCCTGGTGTCATTGCCACATGACGAAGCAAGATAGTCACCAATCTCTGTGGAGTTTTCTGCCTTCCTGTACAGAATCACTATCTCTTGAAGCTCAGCTTTGAGCAACCTGGCATAGGGCTTGTCTCTTTTTGTGCCTTCTATATCAGTCTTAACTGTTTCACTCTCTTCCCAAGTTCAGCTGTAAGCTATCAGGCATATAGCAGGGCTGTTCTCTTGAGCTATTCCATGGGCCCAACATCTTGGGAGCTTCATGCTTAAGCAATCTTCTCTCTCACATTGCAGAAATAAACATGCCAGATCTCTTTTCCCTCTGACTATCCATGTGAGTAAGTCTCTGTGTTTCCATTTATATCAGATCCAGCAAGGGTGGGGGACTCAACCTGAGTCAGGCCTCCCTGATGCAGTCCAATCAAAAGCCCTAAAATGATCTTATCAAGTAATCTAATCTAGTCTAAATTAACTAAATTTGATGCAATCAAATGGTATCACAGCCAGAGGAATATTTTACAAACATAATACTTCTCCTTTTGGAATTCATTAAATAATTTCAAACTGCCACCTGTCGCACCTTCCCCCCAACTTCTTTTCCTCCCTCCTTACTTCCAACTTATCTGTAAATATGCATTCATTCCACCAAAAAAACTTAATGCATTTACTATGAGCTGGTTACTGATCCAGGCACAGAACATTCAGCATAAAACAACATAGAAAAGATCCTTATATATTCTAGTGGGTGAATACAGATAATAAACATCTATATCTGTAACTGTAATGATTTATCTATCTTTACTACCATCATTTCCATTAAGAAGGTGTAAGTATCAACTCCTTAGTAAGGCTGTCCTCTCCAACTGTGATTTTGATTTCATACCATAAGACTGTTCTCTATCAATAATTTATTCCTGGTTATCTTTCATTTTTCTCTCTCAACTAGCTCCTTTACCTCAGTTTCTAAAATAGTCAAGTTTGTTCCAGCCTAAAAGAAAAAAGTTTCCATTGAAAGTACCTCTTCCACATCTTTTGTTCTACTTCCCTGCTATGATTCACCACAAAACTTTTTGAAAATTCTACATTCAGCGCCTTTATTTTTGTCTCAAACTACTCAATTTGGGTTTCATTACCATTTTTCCAGATACCTTTTTCATTAAGGTTATTAAATTGCTACTTGTGGTGGAATCCAAATAATAAACAAGATAAATAAGTAAATACATAATATGTCCTTGTTTCAAGGATGTAGGGAATGTTCAAGTGTGGATTTGCTATTTTAAATTAAGCACTTAGTTATAAACTCACTCAACTTTTAGCTCCAAATACATCAAAATCTGTGTCTATCCTTTCCACTTCCTACCTACCTCAGAGAAAGAGATGTCCCCTCAATTGTATAAAACCCACACTTCTGCTGAATACTTCTGAATCCCATGCCTTCTCATATGCTTTAAGGACCTTCTTCTATTATCTCTTTTATCCCCAACTTTTCTCTATTTGGGAAGTATTAATAAGTATAGCTTAATAGCTATGAGTATATGCTAAATAATCAACTTGTTCAAATCTTAGCTGTACTACTTATTGCTTGTGAAATATCAGTGAATTCACCTTATCTCTATCTCTCTCATAGGATGTTGTTGTAATGAAAAATGAGATAGCATATGCTGAGTACTTAGCAAAGTTCTTGGCACAGAGTAAGTATTGTATAAATATTAGTACTGCAATGATTTTTATTACTGGATCCTTCTTCTCCATAGGTAAACACGACTAATTCTCTCCCATTTTAAAACAAGTCAACAGTGAGAGAACCCTCCACATACACTCCTAGCCTACATCTATCATTCCTCCTAATTCATAGCCATGCTTCTTGAAAGAGTCTCTACTCCTTCACTTCTTATTTGCATTTCCAATGAATGCAATCTGACTTTCTTTCCCATCACTTCATTTAAATTGATATTGCTCAGGTGACCAATGACTTCCTAATTTTCAAATCTAATAATCCCTTTTCAGACCTTACCTTACTTCTCTATATTAACAGTCACTGTTGATCCCTCCTTACTCCCTGAAAACTCTTTATACCCTTAGCTTTAAGACTACCTCTTCCAATTTCCATTCTACCTCTGAAGGATTCCTTTTAAATCCACATTATGGGCCCCCCTTCTTCCTCTAGCATCTTTAATGCTGGTATTTCATGGAGTTCTATTCTTAGTTCCCTTATCATACTCTCTAAAATCTTTTCCTAGGATATTTCATCCACACCCATAGCTCCCAGTTCCATCTCTACTCTGAAAACTAAAATATATATCTCCTGCTTTATTTTATCCTCTGAGTCCTGAATGCATGTATTCAGTTGTCCACAAGATAATTGCTACCTAAAGAATGATGGATGAAATATAAACTTTTATCATTCATGCCCGAGAAATCTTATCTCTTATTAAACTCTATATACCCTCTATACCGAATTTATCAACTTTCCATGCTCAGTATATTTTGTTTAGTTTCAACAACCTATCTCTGCTCAGGCTATTACTTTACAGACTATTCTCCTACTGCTTATCAAATCCACGAGACTAGTGCTTTTCAAACTTTAATGTGCATGGATGATCATCTGAGAATATTGTTAAAAGGCAGACTGAAGAGGTTTGGGGTTCAGCCTGAGAAAATTAATTTCTCACAAGTCCACAGATGATGCCAGTGTTGCTCATATGTTGCCTCCATTTTGAGTAGTAGGTTTCTAGAGTGTTGAATCTCTGTGAAGTAAGGAAATTTTGTCTGCTTTGCTCACTGCTGTATCTCCCATGCCTAGAACTGTACCTGGCAAATAGTAGTGGCTAAGTAAATATTTGTTGACTGAATGATGAAATAATCATGACTTCATTCATTACATGCTTTTAGACTCACCTCCTCCAAAATTTATTCTAATGTGACCTTACAATAATTACATCTTTATTTTTACTCATGCAGGTATAACTTATTTATATCTCTATTAAAGAAAACAATGATTTTCAATAATGTATCTCATCACTGCACTTTGGTTAACAGACTTATCAGTAATTTTAAGAACATAAGGATGTGTTTCCAAAATGGATCCTCTCACCACTTCACTAATGAATGCTCTTATGGTGCTTTGGCTTGGCATTCTCTGTGGTTCTGTGATGTCCAAAATAAATATGTTAAAAGTTATTTCACAAATAAATGGGCAAAAAACACTAACTCACACAAGAGTAAATATAGATGGTGTATTAGTCATTCAAAGGGGTGCTGATGCAAATGGGCAAGTACCTAGAAACATACAAACACCTACACCGACCCTTCACAGGTAAATTTTACCAACCATTCAAGGTGAAATACCAATCTTGATCAAGACCTTCCAAAAAATTGAACAGGAAAGAATGCTAACAAGTTCATCCTGTGAAGCAAATATCTCCCTAATACCAAAACCAGATAAAGATACTACAAAAAAAGGAAAATTACAGACTGATAACTCTAATGAATATAGATCTAAAAATCCTCAACAAAATACTTGCAAATAGAAAGCAAATGAAGATCAAAAGACTCATACACAACAATCAAGGAGGTTTTATCCCAGGTGTGCAAGAATGGTTCAACACAAGAAAATCAATTAATGTAATAAATCACATTGATAAATTAAGAAGAAAAAGAACATGATCCTCTTGATTGATGCAGAAAAGGCATTTGAGAAAATACAGCACTCTTTCTTGATAAAAACACTCCAAAAAAGAGCCAGCAAGATGGCGGCAGAGTAAGGCACTCCTAGATTCAGCTCCTGCTACAGGGCAACTAACAAACACCCAGAGCTCTCTGGAGCTAGCTGAATCACCTGTATGGGGGCTCCAGGAGACCAGAAGAGCATCCTGCAATGTCCTTGGGGGAGTGGAAGGAAGAGACTGCACATCTACGTATGTAGAGCGCTCCACACCATGGAGGCCGGTGCCCATTCCCCACTGAAGGCACAAGCCACCTCAGGAGCTGTTCCATGGCTGGAATTGAAAGCTCCACTTCCCCAAAATGGAGGAGGAAGAGATGGTTGGGCACCAACTTCAGCTATGATGAGGAAATTCAGTGGGCTATGGTATGATCCTGAGAACAGCTAAGGTTTGAGCTGCTAGAAAGAGGCTGGAAGCTGCCATCTTAACTCCGCACCTGGCATGAGAGAAAGTGGGGTGGACTGAAAATCCCAGTGCTGGTGGGGACCATCTTCTTCCCATCCAGATCATATTGCAGGTCTAGCCTAGGCCCCAGTGCCACCTCCAGCAGGGAGGACACTGTGGAGACCTGCACCAGCCTCTCCGGGAAATTACCAAGCCATGGAAGTCGGTGATCATGCTACTCTGGTGGCATGAGCCACCCAAGGAGCGGTTCTGTGACAGGAATTGGAAGCTCCATTTCCCAGAAACAGGTGAGGAGGAGACGGTTGGCTACCGATTTCGGCTTCGGATTGGGAGACTGGGCTGGCTAAGATATAACCCTGGAAATGGCTAGGGTGAGAACCAGTCCAAGTCAGAAAGAGGCCAGTCACCACCATTCTGACTCTGCCCCCAGCCTGAGGGGTAGTCCAACTGACTGAAACTCTCAGTGTCAGCATGAACAACTTTCTTTCATAGAGATCAACCAGCAGCCCTAGTCTAGGCTTCAGTCCCACCTCTGGCAACAAGGAGGCTGAGGAGTCCTGCACCAGCCTATACAGATAACTGAAGAGAAGTTTGGCTAACATAGACTGAAAATCAGAAGTCTACCAGGGCAACTGTGGTCATCTTGGACCCGCACTGCATAGATTGCTGCCCACACCTGCAGGGGAGAAAGGAATGTGAAGCTTCTTCAGTCTCTCTGGGCAACTACAGTCCAGGCCTGCACATGGATTATTCCACTTAGCTGTGACTCTGTCCCTACCCCTGGCAAAGGAGAAAGAAAGTTGGAAGAAGGATCATTGGTCCCTGATGCAGTGAGGGCAGCTTGAGCCTCCACAGCTTACAGCACCAACTACGTGCTTGGCTCCTACTGCACAACCAGCAAGGGAGAAATGATAAGAAGACCTAGACTAAAGAGAAAAACCACACCTAGAAAAAATACTCTAGTAAGCCAGCTGTGAAGACACCAACAAAAATTACAATCCAGACCAAGAAACAGGAAGCTATGGCCCAGTTAAAGGAAAAAGAGAAGCCTCCAGATGACATAAAGGAGTTGAGACAGGTAATTATAGATGTTCAAACAAATCTCCTTAATAAATTCAATGAGATGACTAAAGAGATTAAGGATATTAAGAAGACATTGGATGAGCACAAAAAAGAATTTGAAAGCATATATAGAAAAATAGCAGATCTTATGGGAATGATAGATGCAATCAATGAAATTTAAAAAGAACATTGGAATCATATAATAGATTTGAGGAGGCAGAAGAAAGGATTGATGAGCTTGATGAAATGGCCTCTGAAAGTGAACATACAAAAGAAGAGATAAAGTAAAGAATGGAAAAAGTTAAACAAGGTCACAGGGAACTAAATGACAGCAAATGTAAGTGTCGTGGGTTTCCCAGAAGGAGAAGAGAACCGAAAAGGGGCAGAAGGAATATTTGAAGAAATAATGATAGAAAACTTCCCAACCCTATTGAAGGACATAGATATCCATGTCCAAGAAACACAACATACTCCCATCCAAAAAATCCAAATAGACCAACTCCAAGATATATACTCAAATGAATGTCAAAGGCCAAAGACAAAGAGAGAATTCTGAGAGCAGCAAGAGAAAAGCAATGCATAATATATAAGGGATATCCAATAAGATTAAGTGCTGATTTCTCATCAGAAACCATGGAAGCAAGAAGACAGTGGTCTGATATATTTAAGATACAAGAGGAAAACTTCCAGCCAAGAATCTTATATCCAGCAAGACTATCTTTCAAAAATGAGGGTGAAATTAGAATATTCACAGATAAACAGAAACTGAGAGAATTTCTAAGCAAGAGACCAGAATTTCAGGAAATACTAAAGGGTGTACTAGAGCCTGAAAAGAAAAGACAGGAGAGAGAGGCCTGGAAGATAGTCTAGAAATGAAGCTTATATCAATAAAAGTAACTGAAAGTGTCAAAAGAGTGGTGAAAATAAAATATGACAGAGAAAACTCAAATAGAAATAAACTTAACCAATGATGTAAAGCACTTGTGTTCAGAAAACTACAACTCAATGTTAAAACAAATCAAAAAAGCTCTAAATAACTGGAAGAACATTCCATGCTCATGGATTAGAAGACTATCTTTAAGATGCCAAATTCTACTCAAATTGATATACAGATTTAATGCAACCCTGATAAAAATTCCACAAGCATTAAAGAAAAAATTGAAAACATGATCATTAAATTTATTTGGAAGGGTTAGGAGACCTGAATAGCCAGAAAAATCATAAAAAGGAAAAGTGAGACCTCATCTCCAGACTTCAAATCATAATACCTAGCTATTGTAGTAAAAAGAGCATGATATTGGCTTAAAGACAGACACAATAGACCAATGGAACCAAATTTATGGTACAGAAACAGACCCTCACAGGTATGGTCAAGTGGTTTTTGACTAGCCTGTCAAACTCATACAGCTCAGGCAGAACAATCCATTCAACAAGTGGTATTGAAAGAATTGGACATCGATAGCTGAAAGAAGGAAAGATGATCCCTATCTCACACCTTATCCAAAAATGAACTCAAAATGGATCAAAAAACTAAAAATAACAGCAAGAATAAAAAAATTTCTAGAAGAAATTTTTGAAAAATATCTTCAATACCTGGTGGTAGGTGGTGTCTTCTTAAAGGAGATAAGAGAAGGACTGAGTGGACTACTGATGTTTAATGTATATAGAATTTTTATTAGCTTTACTGTAAAAGTGTGGAAATGTATAGAGTGGATGGTAACACACAGTGAATAACAGCTATATATGGGGATGTGACTGAAAATCATAGTCTATTTATGTAAATGCCAATTGACAGAATGGTTCAGAATAATCTAGGAACTGGATAGCACAGTAAACCAAGAGGTGGGTGAGAATTGTGGCTGATGGTACAGATGCAAGAGTGTCCTTGTGAGCTAGAACAAATGTATATCACTACTGCAGGGTGTTGGGAATGTGGATAAGCATGGGAAAAATACATCTGGAGTGACCTATGGACTGTGGTTAGTAATAATAACCTTGCATTTATATAATATTCTTGCATCTATACAAAAGATGTACTGTGTTGATACTGAGGCAGTATGGACATGGCAATAATCAGATGATATTATTTTATCTGTAGCAAATGACACACCACACATTGTGGTGTGTTGATGGAGGGGTGTTGTTTGGGAATTCTGAACATGTGCATGATTGTTTTATAAATTTACAACTTCTGTCATAAAAGAATATATTTTAAAAATAATAATAGGGTGGGTTGGGGGAAAAACACACCAAATGTAAGATAAGAACTATGATCAGTAGGAAGATTTTGACAGTGTTCTTTCATAGTTTGTAACAAACATTTCATAACAATGCAAGATGTTGGTGGAGGGTTGATGTATGGGACTCCTATATGATGCTATGCATGTTTGCTTTGTAAGTTCACAACTTTTACTATACACTTAATTGATTATGTGTGTTCATATATAAATGATATAAAGATAATAAAAATCGAATTGGTTAGGGGGAAAATACTTTGTTTAGCAGAAATATTTTGACAATGCTCTTTAGTCATTAGTTCAAAAGGTTTAAGAACAATGCAAGTTATTGGTGGTAGTGTGAGATGTTATATATGTTTGATGTTATACATTTGTTTTGTAAGTTCACAACTATTATATATTTATTGTTTATGTATGTTTATGTATGTGATATATTTCAATTTTAAAAATTAAAAAAACACTTCAAAAGATAGGAAGAAAGGAAATTTTCTCAATATGATAAAGTATATATATATATGCAAAACCTACAGCTAGCATTGTACACATGGTGAAAGACTAAAAGCTTTCCTGCTGAGATCAGAAACAAGACAAGGATGCCCACTGTCACCACTGTTATTCAATATTGTGCTAGAGGTTCTAGTTAGAGCAATTTAGCTAGATAAAGAAATAAAAGGCACCCAGATAGGAAAGGAAGAAGTAAAACTTTCACCCGTTTGCTGTTGATATGATCCTATATCTAGGATGTCCTGAAAAATCCACAACAAAGCTACTAGAAGTAATAAATGAGTTCAGCAAAGTGGCAGGACACAAGATTAGTACACAAAAAGCACATAGAGTTTCTATACACTGCTGATGTGCAATCTGAGGGGAAAAACAGGGGAAAAATTCCATTTATAATAGTAACTAAAACAGGCAAATATTTAGGAATGAATTTAACGAAGGACATAAACGACCTGTATTCAGAAAACAAGAAAACACTGCTAAAAGAAATCAAGGAAGACTTAAATACATGGAAGGACATTTCATGTTTATGGATTGGAAGACTAAATATCATTAAGATGTCAATTTTACCCAAACTGATTTACAGACTCAACACAATCCCAATAAAAATCCCAACAACCTTTACTGCAGAAATGGAAAACCAATTATCAAATTTATTTGAAAGGTTAAGGGGCAATAAATAGCCAAAAATATCTTTAAAATGAAGAACAAAGGTGGAGGACTCTCACTTCCTCACTTTAAAGTATGTTATTTAGCTACATTGACCAATAGAACCGAACTGAGAAGTCAGAAATAGACCTTCACATGTCCAGTCAAATGATGATTGACAAGGTGGTCAAGCTCTCCCAGCTTGGCCAGAACAGTCTATTCAACAAATGGTGCTGGGAGAACTGGATATCCATATCCTAAAGAAAGACAGGGACCCCTATCTCACACCATATACACAAATTAACTCAAAATAGATCAAGGAGCTAAATATAAAAGCGACAACCATAAATAACCAAAAGCATGAACAACAAAAGAAAAAAATAAATAATGGGACCTCCTCAAAATTAAACACTTTTACACCTCAAAGGACTTTGTAAAAAGGGTGAAAAGACAGCCGACTCAATGGGTGAAAATATTTGATAATCACATATCCGATAAGAGTTTAATATCTATGATATACAAATAGATGACACAACTCAACAATAAAAAGATAAACTGCACAATTAAAAATGGTCCAAAGACTTGAAAGGGCAATTGTCTAAAGAAGAAATACAAATGGCAAAGAAACACATGAAAAACGGTCAACTAGCAATTAGGGAAATGCCAATCAAAACTACAGTGTGTAAATTTTTAGTTGCATTATGGTTTACATTTTAGACTATACACTTTATAAATTTTTGGTGAAATTTAGCATGCCGTATATCCATCATTGCATGATCTTGTGGAACACTTCCATTGTCCCCCAGTTACCCCCACTTCCATATATTCTATTCCTCTCTCACCTGCTCCTCAGAGCCCACAGTGACAACCAAGCTTCACTGCTTGACGGACCAGATTCATAGATACTTACAACAATGCTGAGGGCTTGACACACAGGCCTGTCCTCATCCATTGGGAGCCACAAATATTCTCGAGAGACACCCTTCCCTCTGTTTAAGAATATCATACCTCCCCAGGAGTTGTCCTAAATGATATTGCAGGGACAAATGCTGGACATTATATGTCCTGCCATAACCCACTGAATGGACTGGGGAAAAGTGTAAACTACAATATAAACTATAATCCATGCGGTGCAGCAGTCCTCCAAAATGTATTCACCAAATGCAATGAATGTGCCACAATGATGAAAGAGGTTGATGATGTGGGAGGCGTGGGAGGATTGGGGTGTGGGGTATATGGGAACTTCTTATATTTTTTAATGTAACATTTTTTGTGATCTATATATCTTTTTAAAAAAGACAATTTAAAAAAAAGATTATAAGAGGAATAAAAAGCCCTACAGTGTGATATCATTTCACACCTATTAGAGTGGCTGCTATTAAAAAGTCAGAAAACTGTAAATGTTGGAGAGGATATGGGGATAGAACACTTACTCACTGTTAATGGGAATGTAGAATGGCACAGACACTGTGGAGGACTGGTTGGCATTTCCTGAGGAAGTTGAATATAGACTTGCCACATGACCCCAGCAATACCATTACCTAGATATATAACTAGAAGTACTGACAACAGAGATCTGCATACCAATGTTCATAGCAGCATTATTCATGATGGCCAAATGTTGAAAACAACCCAAGTATCCATCAACTGACGAATGGAGAAACAAATTGTGGTGCATACACATGATGGAATTTTATGCAGCAGTAAGAAAAAATGAAGTCGTGAAGCATATGATGACATTGATGAACCTGGAAGACATTATGTTCAGTGAAGCAAGCTAGACAAAAGGATAAATTCTGTATGATTGCACTATTATGAACTAAATAGATTGTGTACATTCATGGAGTTAATAATTATGATATAGGTCACCAGAAAATATAAGGAGGGTAGAGAATGGAAAGCTAGGGTTAATTGTGCAGAATTGGTAAGAAGATTGTTTGTAAATCTTTGTAAATAAATAGAAATGGTGAAAGCACATCATGGTGTTTGTAACTAGCAGAGCTATTATAAGGTTATGACAGTGGTTGAAAGGGAAAATCTAAGGTCACATATATTACTAGAAGGCAAGCTAAAAACTATAACATAGAACTAAAGCTGTATGAGACAGTAAAACCTCATGTAAAGCATGAATATGGGTAATATTGCATGTATAAGACTGTTTTTACGAAATTTTGATAGAAATATACTGGAGAGAAGGAAAAAGAATAGCAGCTATGTACGGCAGGGAAGCATAGAGAGACTGAGAGGTGATGAGTTTTGTTGGTTCATTTTTAGTTTATTATGATTATTATTGGAATAATGAAAGTAAGAATGACTGAAGTAATGAATGCATAAATATGTGATTACACTGAATACCATTGCTTGTACATTTTGGATGGATTTATGCTTCATTAATATGTATCAATAAAATTGATTTTTTTAAAAAAAGAAAAAGTAAAACTTTCAGTATTTGCTATGAAAAACTACGGCAAAGTTACTAGAACAAATACATTAATTCAGCAAAGTCACAGGGTACAGATCAATACCCAAAACTCAGTAGTGTTTCTAAACACTTGCAATGAGCAATCTGAGGAAAAAATCAAGAAAAAGTTTCATTGACAATAGCAACTAAAAGAATCAAATATCTAGGAATAAATTTAAACAAGGACATAAAGGAAAACTTCAAATACATGGAAAACTACAAAGCCTTGCTAAAAGAAATCTAAATAAATGGTGTGACATTTCATGCTCATGGATTGGAAGACTAAAAATTAAGATAACAATTCTTCCCATATTGATTTACAAATTCAAAGCAATCTCAGTCAAAATTCCAACAGCCTAGGAACAGACATAGCTCAGTGGTTGAGTGCCTGCTTCATATGTATAAGGTCCAGGGTTCAATCCTCAGTATCTTCT
Source organism: Dasypus novemcinctus (assembly GCF_030445035.2). Lineage (NCBI taxonomy): Eukaryota > Metazoa > Chordata > Mammalia > Cingulata > Dasypodidae > Dasypus > Dasypus novemcinctus. The sequence goes on along the minus strand of NC_080704.1, from coordinate 70,401,973 downwards.
GAAAAAATAATTCCAACAGTCTAATTTGCAGAAATGGAAAAGCCAATCATCAAATTTATTTGGAAGGGTAAGTGTACCCTAATACCCAAAGAAAATCTTGAAAAAGAAGAACAAAATTGGAGGACTCACACGTTCTGACTTTAAATCTTATTATAATGTTACAATGGTCAAAACAGGATGCTACTGGTACAATGATAGATATATAGACCAATGGAATCAAACTGAGAGTTCAAAAACAGACCCTGATACCTATGGCCAATTGATTTTTGATAAAGCTGCCAGGTAGACTAAATTGGGAAAGAATAGTCTCTTCAACAAATGGTGCCTGGGAACTGAATATCCATATGCAAACTAATGAAAAAGGACCCCTACTTCACATCATATATATAAATTAATTCAAAATGGATCAAAAACCTAAATATAAGTACCAGGACTATAAAACTCCTAGAAGAAAATGCATGGAAATGTCTTCAGGGTCTTTTGTTAGGCCATGGATTCTTAGACTTTATACCCAAAGCACAAGCCTGAAAGAAAATAGCTAAATGGGACCTCCTCAAAATTAAAAACTTTTTTGCATGAACGAACTTTATCAAGAAAGTGAAAAGACAACATACTCAATGTGAGAAAATATTTGAAAACTGCATATCCAATAAGGGTTTAATATCCAGAATATTGAAAAAAAAAATCCTTCAACTCAACAATGAAAAAAAGCAACACAACTAAAATACGGGCCAAATATTTGAATAGACTTTGCTCCAGAGAGAATATACAAATGGCTAAAAAGCACATGAAAAGACACTCAACATCCTTTATTAAGGAAATGTACCACATTAATGCAAAGTGTTAAAAATAGGATAGTATATGAAAAGAATACACCCTAAATTAAAAACAGACTATAGTTAACAGTACAAATTTAATATTCTTTCATCAGTTGTAGCAATGGTTCCACACTAAAGCAAGTGTTAGCAATAGGGGGGATATATATGGGAACACTGTATTTTTACATGATTTTTCTGTAAACCTACAACTTCTCTAATTTTAAAAAAGGAACTAGTCCTTGGAGCATATTTATAATCTAAAGTTGTACATAACATATCGGTGTTACTCAACACACTAAGATTATACCTGTCTCTTTGTAGACAGAAAAAAATATATATATATATATATATATAAAATATGAACTCAATAATCTATCTATACTTGCTTAGAAAGCATTCTCACTTGCCCCAGGAAAAGGATGATTAAATCTGACTTCTATAGCATGTAAATTTGTTAAAGTATTTACACTTAATTTATTAATTTACTATATACTTTATCACATAAAACTATGCTCACTCTAAAAGAGTTCATTACCACAGACAGTCCCCTCCCTCTTTAGGTCTGTATCACCTTCATAGCCATACTGATTACACCATACTCATTACTTATTATAAACCATACTTATAGCCATACTCATTCTAAATTGGATACAAATTATTGCTTGATTCTGAAAGTATGTGAAGGTGAACAGCAAGTACATACATGGTACATTATTATTTTAAATAATTCAGACTTTAATTCATTGAGAGCTTTTTCAAAACAAAGGCATCCTTAACTTTGGAATCTAGGAACTAGAACTTTTCCAGTGCACAAAAAATTTAGCACTTGCTGAGGTTCAAGATAATTTTGCAGTGGTACCAGAACTATATTGTGGTTTAAATCATACTCAAGAGAACACTTCACGACATGAAAGTTGCCAAAGCAAAGAATTTTACTCAGAACAGATTCACCAGATTAAGGTTAAATCACAAACCACATCAACATCCTTTCTATAATCTTTAGTTTAAAAGGGTTTACCAAAAACTAAATTTAGCTTTCCCATTATTGCACTTCTTTTTCACTTCTTTCTTCTTTTCAAATAAAAGAAACCTGAAATGGCTTGAAACCAGTAGGGAAGAAAGAGAGCCAAACAAAAGAAGGAATCAATCTTTTGTTATCTCTGCCCAGAAGTATCTTAGAATCAAAATTACTAGTTAATTTAAATTCAGTCCACTTTTAAATGGGGTCAACTGTGACCTGCAATTTTTTTCAACCATTTGCTTTAAAAAAAAAAACAATCTCACTCCTTAATATGCCAGTTTTCAAAAAACATCTTGCAATTTTAGATCCTCATCTAATCATTCTGACCAAAATAACTTCACATCTCTCATACCAATGTTTTTTGAAATGACTATTCTTAGCTGCTGGGTACCCAAGGAAGAACAGATCGATCATAACCCATCCTCTCTGTTATTAGGGACATTTTAGAATTTTAGGTTTCATCATCATCAAGAAGAGAGAGAAAGAAAGAGAGAGGGGGGAGGAGGAGAGGTAATGCCATTCTGGATGAAAAGTAGTTATTTCATAAAACCTGGTTCCCTTATTATCAATCAGCCAGTCTTTGCTCATTTCTCTTAAAGTTTGATATCACTTTGGAAGTCAAATGGAGTGTGTTTGTTAGTTTGTTGTTTTATTATAAATTTTACAGTGTAGTATTATCTTCTATCTTTCATGTCAGCAGTCAGAAGCCAGGCACAGGCTTTCAGAAGCTCTAGGCACACTAGTAGCAAGAAAACTGAAAAGTAGGGAACCACTCCAGCTATTTTTTCAAGACTTGAGATGGAGTAACAGCAGCATGAGAATAGGCTCTTGAGAAGCCTACATTCAGGCTGAGCCTCCAGAGAGAGAGGACACAGGGGCGAGCACGCCACCGGGAGAGTCTGTTCCAAAATCAGGGACCAGTCTGCATGACTGTCCATAGAATTACAAGCATCTACAGCATCTAAGAAGCAAAGCCAGGCCTTAAGCATCAAACCCGCCTCTCTGGACGCCTGGGTTAAGAACAGAAAGTGGAGGCTCTCAGAAAACTAGCTCGAAGGGAATAGGGAGCTATGAGCAGCTGAGAAGAGGGGTCAGGAGATTCCTCAAGAGAAAGCCACACTTCGCTGGCCTCTCAGGGCCCGGAAGCCAGAAAGGAGCCTCAGCACCGGGCGAGTACGGTGACACTTACTCACCCCTACTCTCCTACGGTCCCCGTCGTCGCCCTGCTCGACGCAGCCCCTGAATGGGGAGGGGCCTTCCCCCGCCTGCAGCCTGGGGTGGGCTCGGCGGGCGAGAGCAGGCTGCGGTGCAGGTGTCCGAGAGCCCGGGCCAGAGAGAAGCTGGGTGAGAGGGAGGCAGCCTTGTGCCTTGTGCTCCCTGGCTCCTGGAACTTCACAACCATCGACGTGGAGGGGTGAGGGGAGGCAAGGTGGGGAGGTGGAGGAGGCCCTTGTCCAGCGGCCCGGCTCTGACCCTGCTGAGGTGCTAGGCCCGAGCCTCGGGCGGGACCGCCGCCTCCCCGGTCCCCTCAGCCACGCGACCCCCAGGCCTGATTCCCGTCCCTCTGCCCCCGCAGCCACCGAATAGCGGCGGCTCCCTCTCGGGGCCGCTGTCGCAGCTGCATCCTCGTGCTCCTCCTCCTCTGGCGCGGCTGCCTACACAAACACACACACACGCAGCTCTAGCGCCCTTACAGCCCGGACACCCTGGCCGCCGTCACCTAGCAACCGCGCGCATGCGCCCCACCCCTGCCGACAACCGCCTCCACCTCTGGCGCCGCTGGCGCGGCTAGGACCAGCTGGGCCCTAACCTAGAAAAGTGCGCATAGACCTACTTCTTAGGGTCTGGATGTAGCGACATCAAGGTATGGGGGGAAGGGGAGGGAGGAGCGGGATGCTCCTCAATTCGAAAGACGCCGGAAAACTTGGGATAGGTCGGTCTCCCGGTTGAGAGTGAAAGTCGCAACAACCTCCTAACTTACATTTATGTCTCTGACTTTAATCTCGTCTCCTCCAATCCATCCTTTATAAGAGGTACCAAAGGAATTTTTTAAGACCATCTCACTTTTCTGCATATCTCTAGTGCTTAAGAGACAATCTCCTTAATAGGGCCTAACAGTTCTAGACTACTACAACAGTTTCCTGTCTGGTCTCCTTGCCTCTGTAAAACGGAAATCTCCTACCGCCCCTTCCCTATGGTTTAGGGAATGGGCTTTGGAGTTAGAGCTTGTTTTCAGTTTCTGCTCCACCAAGTACCTATCTTACATTGAGTTGGAATGCTTAGCCTCTCTGAATGTTTCCCCATCTGTAAAATGGGAATAAGTATAGTGTTTATAGAATAGTTGGAAGGATTAAATGAGAGTGTGCATGTAAAATATTTAACATATATAACTTATTCTAGAGCTATTAATATTTTTCAATAGCTCTCCATTGCCTGTAATAAACAATAAAGTACAAACTCCCTAGCTTAGCATTCAAGGTCCTCTAAGAACTTGCCTCTATTTTTCTAACCCTAGCTCCCTCCACTCCTCTTTAGGCACCCAGCAACACAGTACCTTTTGCAGTTTCTGAAATATTGCAAGATGTATTAAGTGCTTAAATATGTTTCCTCAAGTTTCAGCTGAGTAAGATTTTTTTGTGAACCCTCTGATAAATGAATATATAAGTATCCAGAAATCCTTCTGAAACTATACATTTGAATTTTAAAATATTGACGCTGAGACTATGACTATGTATAAAAATTGCGTGGTTTTCTGGGGGCATATATAATTGATTTTTTTAAAATTAGGTTCATGGATGAACCTTGAAGACATCATGTTGAATGAATAAGCCAGACACAAAAATACAATAGAAGTATTTACAAACATCATGTGCACTGTTGGGTGTTTATTTACTTAAAGACTTAAAAGTATTAGGAAGTGTGGAAATGGCTGTACTATGTGTAAGGTCTCTGAGAAAACCTAGAGTAAATTGTAATGCAACATTAGTGGAGAACTCAAATAGACTGCAAGAATAAAATGAAACTCTACTTGGACCAGCCAACTAAAAATCAATGGAAAAGAGAAGAATGATAGGAAAGGTGAAAAAGGGTGGGTTACCTAGTATTAATTAAACAGAAGTACAGATGGAAATATTCAACAATCTGTAATCAGTGAGGAAGGGCAACATAGAGAATATTTATTACAACTGTGAGTGTGGCAATGAGCTTGGATAGAATCCTCACAGGGTTTATTCATTTCCTTCCACATGATACAGACATGCCTTTCAGGCTCAAAGGAAGACAAAATCCAAAAACCTATATTCTCTGTTCATTTATTAAACTCATTACATTCTATGGCACATATTTAGAGGAATAAATATATAAAAGACTGCTAGTCTGCTCCCTGAATCTTAATCTTTAATTCTTCTATGTCCTTTTCTAGATACAGAACTATGTCACGCTGTACTTAAACTCTTTCAATATTTTTCTTTGGATTTCATGGTAAAACCCAAGATATTTTGCACACATCAATTATCTGTCTACCAATAAGAGACCCAAAAGAATTGAAGCTGGTATTCAGATATTTGTACAGATTATTCACAATAGCCAAAAATGGAAGCAACACAAATGTCCATTAGCAGATGGATGGATAAACAAAATGTGTTATACACATACAATGGAATATTACTCAGACTTTAAAAGGAATGAAGTCCTGATACATGTCCCAACATGGATGAACCTTGAAGACATCATGTTGAATGAATAAGCCAGACACAAAAGAACAAATATTGTATGCACTTACTGGTATGAAATAAATAAAATAAGAAAATTCATAGAGTGAGAAACTAGAAGACAAGTTCCCAGGGGCCAATGCAGGTGTAGGGAATGGGCAGTTAATGTTTAATTAGTACAGTCTCTGGGGTGATGAAAAGGTTTTGGTGTTGGATGGTGGTGAGGGAAGCACAATATTGTGAATGTAATTAAAACTACTGAATTATATATTTGAACATGGTTGAAAGGGGAAATTTTAGGTTGTATATGTTACTAGAATAAATTTTTTAAAAAACATAAGACAGTGCAAGAAATACATTGAACCCTAATGTAAACTGTGGAATTGCAGTTAATATTATAATTACAGTAATAGTGTTTCATCAATTCTAACAAAAGTACCACACTAATACAAAATGTTAATAATTGGGAAAAATGTTGGGGAGGGAGGTATTTGGGAAGTCTGTATTTTCTGCATGATTTTTCTGTAAATCTACAATTTCTTTAGATTGTGTAGATTAATCCCCCTGAATAGTATGCTTGGAAGTGCTTGAGATGGGAAAGTTTATGTTGTATATATCCTTGCACAATTTATAATAATATAAAATTGCAATTAAGGGGACAATGACAATTAAACACAATACATGATTTTGGACTGGATCTAGTAATGGAGAAGAAAGGGCCCAAAAGGACATCACTGGGATATATGAAAAAATTGGAATGTACACTATAAGCCTCATATCGATGTTACTTTTCCTGAATTTAATAATAACACTTAAAGTGGTTATAAAGCTCAATATCCTTGTTCTTAGGAAATGTCATTGGAAGTATTAAGTGTTCAAGAAGCATGTTATATTCCATCATCCATGTGGAATTTAAGCCCCCTCCTGATTTAGAGGGGGACTGGACATAACCATCCCAGGTCCGCAGGATGGAGGAATAGAGTATGGATTAGAGTGGACTTACTGGTGTTCTGCTGGAGAACTATTGTGATTAGTAAGGGAAGAAATTGTAATATTGATGTGGAGAAAGTGGACACGGTAGCTGCTGATGGTAGGGAGAGGGAAGAAGAGATATGATGTGGGGGCATTTTCAGGATTTGGAGTTGTCCTGAGTGGTGCTGCAGGGACAGATCCTGGACGTTGTGTGTCCTGCCATGGCCCACTGTGTGGACTGTGGGAGAGTGTAGACTACAATGTAGAGCACTGTCCATGTGTGCAGCAATGCTCCAAAATGTATTCACCAGGTGCAGTGAATGTGCCACAATGATGGAAGAGGTTGTTGATGTGGGAGGAGTCGGGTAGAGGGGGTGGGGGTTTATGGAGACCTCATTTAATTAATGTAACATTTAAAAGAAAATAAAGAAAAAAAGGAGCATGTTATATATAACCTGCTATCTATATATAGAGAGAAATGATACATATATGATAGATAGATAGATGTTAGATAGTTCTGTGTCAAATGTGACAAAATATTATTAAAACTTTTTGGATCTGAGTGTCAGGATAGGGTTGTTAGTGTTCTCTGTATGGAGTTTGCATTATTTTTGCAACTGTCCTTTAAGTTTGAAACTATTTCAAAATAAAAAAGTTTAAGAATAGGAAAAATTTTGAAATGGTGAGTAATTTAAAAAGCAACTGAAGGGAGCAGATATGGCTCAAGAGGTTGAGCACCCACCTTCCACATGGGAGGTCCCAGGTTCAGTTCCTGGTGCCTCCTGAAAAGAACAAAAACAAACAACAAGCAAAACAAACAAACAACTCAGGGAAGCCGATGTGAATCACTGGTCAAAAACACAAAAACAAAACAATCTATATCTGTTTCCATATTTTACTTCTATCCCTCCAGTCTCACATAAGGAGACTGTAAAAATGAGACTGTATAGCCTGGAACTCCTGATTCTTGTCCTACTGAGCCCCTCAGAGATCTTTCTCTGAACTCTTTCCTTCTGCCTCCAATATCTTATACCTCTCCCTCTCTACTAATTCATTCCCCATAGCTTATAAACATACTCCAGTCTCTTCCATCCTTAAAAATATTCTCTTTTAATTCTGGACCTTCCTCTAGTTTCTTAGAAATGTTTCCTATTACCGTATCTCCTTTCTCATGGCCCAGAGATCTCAAAAGTGGTTTCCTACATTCATGGCTTTTATTCCTTTAATTCACATTCACATTTCAACCATTGTAATATAGATGTCACCTCCATCTCTCCACTGAAACCTCTTGTGTTAAGAATACCAAATTACTGACAAATTGGCCTAAGCAATGGGCACATTTCAGCCTCTTTCATTTTGGACCTCACTGCCACATATGACAGTGTCAATAACTTTGTTGTTTGAAATTCTTTATTTCCAGACACACATTCTTCTAATTCTTTTCCTTCTTTTCACGCTTTTTCATATATATGGGTTCCATGGGCTCTTCTTCTACCTCTTAAATGTTGGTGTTCCTCCAGGGTTCTGTCCTTTTATACTTTTGTTCTACTTTCCCCATCCATATACATGGGTGACTTTCAAATCTGTATTTCTAGTTCACACTTCCAACATGAAATCTCGGTCAATAGCTCCAATTGCCTACTAGACATCCTCACCCGGATGCCCTCCAAGTAGCTCAAATTTCAACCTTTCCATAACTGAACTCATCTTCCCATGATAATGGGCTCTTCTTCCTTTTTATGGGAGAATTCCAGAAAACTCTTCAAAGAGAGACTCCTGTATCATCACATAGTATTTCACCTTCTCATGAAAACAAATGAAACGATTGGATTATGATCATTTTCTGTAAGTTGTGCCAAGATTTTTGTAACTTTTATTGAAAATTAAGCTAAATATATGCACCAAGGAAGAATAAGTTATATCGCTAGAGTGGAAACTTCATGGAGACAGGGATTTTTTTTCTGCTGTGTTCATTGCTGTATCTCCAGTACCTAGAATAGTACCTGGCACATAGTAAGTCCTCAATTAATCTTTGTTGAGTAAAGAGATTAATAACTCCATATACGCTCTGCCTAAAGACACTTTATTTAGGGATTCTGCTAGATTCGAGCAGTTTTTGTTGTTTGGGTTTTTTTTATCCGCACCCCCCTTGCGGTTTGCTTGCTGTCTGCTCTCTGTGTCCATTTGCTGTGCACTCTTCTGTGTATTTACTTGTCTCCCTTTTTGTTGTGTCACCTTGTTGAGTCAGCTCTCCATGGCACTTGCGGGCCAGGCAGCACTCCACAGCACAGCGTGTGGGCAAGCCTGCCTTTACAAGGGATGCAAACCCAGAGTCTCCCATATGGTATATGAGAGCCCAACTAATTGAGTCGCAGCTGCTTTCCTCAAGCAGTTTTTTTTTTTATTGACTTTGTAATAATATTACATCAAAAATATATATGTGAGGTCCCATTCAACCCCACTCCCCCACCCCCCCTCTCCCCCCCAAAACACTCGTTCCCATCATCATGACACATCCATTGGATTTGGTAAGTACATCTTTGGGCACCTCTGCACCTCATAGTCAATGGTCCACATCATGGCCCATACTCTCCTCCATTCCATCCAGTGTTTTTGATGTGTATGTCTCCATAGACTAGGAAGAAATGTATCTTTTGATGTCTGAGAAAAGGTGAAAGGAAAATTTAACTGCGTTTCATCCAGATTTCTGCCCATGTAAAGTAAAAATGTGGTGGAAAGAAATGTTAAGAACATTTCTATTTTTTTAGAACAGTTAGTTGGTAGTTTTTCCAAGGGTTCAGCTTTCTGCCACAGGCAAAACCCCTTTGTAGTTTGCCTGTAATCCCTGAATGAGCAATACCAGCTCCAGGAATCACGGCAATTAGACAACTGCATTGACCACTTCAAACAGAACATTGGAAGAATTGTGGGTAATATCTGGATATTGTTTGGCATTGTATTCAATAGTGAATAAAGATGATGAGAAAACCTTTGCCTGGACTTTATCACTTGGGATCCTGAAATCTGTGACTCATTGAAACTAAAAGAAGCGAAGCGTGATCTGGTCCCAGGAGGGGATGCACTCCCAAATTTGGCAGGTACCCAACAGTCCTATATTCCTTATCTTATTTACATATTTACCTTGTTTCCAAAGCCAGAAACTTGTAAGTCATCTTAGATGCTCTTGTTTGCAACCCACCCCATACAACTAAGCTAGTAAGCCTTGTTGATACCATATCCTAAATATTTCTTATATCCATTTGTCTTTTCCACTTACATTGCCGCTAATTTTGCATTAAATGGCCCTCATAATTTCTTTGCCAAAACGATTTCATCTATCACCTAATTGAGATCCTTGCTTTCATTCTTACCTCCCTTCAAAACCATCTTCCACACTCCCTCTTAAATGAATTACCTAAAATGCAAACTATACCATATTCCTCCCCTGCTTAAAAATTAGTTCAATCCTACTCCCCATTGCCTACCAGATAAACTTCAAGATACATAATACACTCTGTAATCTGCACTCTGTCACTTCTCTAGCCTTGTCTCCACCATTTTCCAAATTGTACCTTATCTATAGAAATATACAATTTGCAAATATCCTTTAATGAACATCCCCCATCTTCTGGGAGCTTCTCTCCCACCAATTCCACCCTTTTGTCACTGCAGAAGTTTTCATTTGTGTGCTCCCTTGACCATGGTTGACCTAAATAGGTCTACTATAGTCTTTCCTTAGAAATTGGGAATCCAGACTAAGAAATTTCAGCCCAGGATGGCTAATTTCCTTAAGCTGAGTAATATAAACTTCAAAGCTATTGACAGCAGTCATTTTTGCTGCCATACAGTCTGGGAAAGAGAAAAAGCTGGTCTGCTATGATAGATGAGGAAGCAGACACACAGAAAGTTGCATCCATGAGAGAAGGAGAAAGATTTAAAATAGCACTTGAGTTCCTGTTCCAGTTTGTTCCTTGAAGTCTGTGTGCCTTCCTGTTTTCGGTTCCATAACATAACCTCTATCCTATCCTTTTGCTGAAACAATTATGAGCGGAATTTTTATTCCTTGCATACAAGCACACTGTTTCCCCATACCATAATGTTTAACACACCCATAACTTTGCTTATTCTTTTGCCTTTGACTAGAAAACCATAGCTTCCCCCAACCCCACAACCATTTTGTCTGAATCATTCCTATTTGTAATGGAAAGGGGGCTATTTTGTCCTCTGTTTCCTAGCCAGTTCTTTCCTCATTCCTCCATCAAGAAGGGGGGGGGGGAGAGGGGGAATGGGGGGATGGGGTTGAATGGGACCTCACATATATATTTTTAATGTAATATTATTACAAAGTCAATAAAAAATTAAAAAATTAAAAAAAAAAAAGAAGAGGGAATATTTACATGATAGGTCAATGGAAGGACCTTGAATGAGTCAGATTCAATAGTAGGTGTGTGTGTGGGGGGGTCAATATTTGCAAATAGATGCTAAGCTCATGAAGGCCATTCTTTCCCTACTGCTCCTTTGCCCTGCTGTAGATGCTGTCATAGGGCCAGGGCCTACCTTTTGGCAGTTCCAGCTATTCTCTCTCCCCACATCCCTCTCTCTGCCTAAGATTGCTGGCATCAATTCAGATTCCTATACCATGGGACTGTCCAGTGAGTGGTAACAATTAATTTGATTTTTACTTAATTATCTTTTTTTAAGTCATAGAGCACACAAAACATTACATTAAAAAACATAAGAGGTTCCCAGTACCTGGGAATGTATCTACTTTGGCTGTCTTTGGGGTTCTGCTGAGGTGTGCATAAACGCGACCCATCCGATGACTTCCCGACTTTTGTGAAGACTTTGCCTTATAAACTCATTTGTCTTTGCCATTTCCCCCTTTTATTCAAGGTCAAAAAACAGTTTTTAACACATGATCCTACATGTAGGCAGAGATAATCTGCTGGTATGAGTTGACCCTTTTATTCAAGGTCTCTTTCTAGTTGTGTCATCAGTTAGTGATTGGTAGTAATTCCTGGGCGCCAGGAAGGCTCACCCCGCAGAGTCAGGTCCTATGCTGGGCAGAAGGTAGTGCATTTACATTCTGAGCTTGGCTTAGAGAGTGGCTACCTGTGAGCAACACCGAGGCTTTCAGGAGGTAACTCTTCTTTTTTTTTTTTTTTATTCATTTTTTAAAAAATATTACATTCAAAAAATATGAAGTCCCATTCAACCCCACCGCCCCCACCCCCCACTCCCCCCACAGCAACATTCTCTCCCATCATCATGACACTTCCATTGCATTTGGTAAGTACATCTCTGGGCATCGCTGAACCTCATGGTCAATGGTCCACATCATAGACCACACTCTCCCACGTTCCATCCAGTGGGCCCTGGGGGGATCTACAATGTCCCATAATTTTCCATGAAGCCCCACCCAGGACAACTCCAAGTCCCAAAAACGCCTCCACATCTCATCTCTTCCTCCCATTCCCCGCACCCAGCAGCCACCATGGCCACCCTTCCCACACCAATGCCACATTTTCTCTGTGGACATTGGATTGGTTGTGTCCATTGCACTTCTATGTCAAGAGGGGGCTTAGATTCCACATGGATACTGGATGCAGTGACACTCTGCAGCTCTGGCCCTAGTTCATATTTCAAGCACACAGGCTCATAAGCATAGTCATCAGTATCAAGGGCTTATCATTGGACCATCCTTCTTCATTGGTCTCTGCCATTGCACTTGGGGGATTGTTGCTGCTCCACTGGGGAATGTGACAGCTCCCCTGGGAAAGAACTCAGCACTCCCTTAGTTGTCATTTGTAGCAGTAACTACTATGAAGATACCCAACTTATATCCAAATATTTTTATGTCCCCTGTATACATGCCCGGAGAATTCCCAATCGTGTGCATCCCATCAATAACACCTGACATCAGTGTTCCTCCACTGCCATAGTGAACCTCTCTGTGGTCCAACACTACTCAAAAATGAAGCCTAATCTATTACCAAATTCAATTAATAGGAAAATGAAATATAGTGATGGGTTTAAAGATTGGGAATAGAATACAAACTAATTTAGAAAGCCTAAAATAAAGTAAAAATAAATTGAGGTATTAAAAATGAAAAATATTATAAAGCTTTGTTTTTAATGTTTTGCCTTTCATCACTGTAATAGGCGATGCCCTGTATGTACAGTGACAAGGCATTTTCTTTCATTTCTTCCTCAGTGTCTACATCCCACCTTTTTTTTCTAATTTTAAATTTTGTCTTCTCAAAAGTTTTAGATCACAGTAATTCACATATACAATATAGGTGACTCACATATATTCAACATCAAATCCTTTTCCACCATCCCCAGCAATGATCTTTTTATATGTTCATGTTATATGTGCTGGATTTCATGTACAGACATTGAAACATAGTTATCAAACATGGTTCCATTTTGGTTTACATTATGGTTTATATTTTAGAGTGTACAATTTTCTAAATTTTTTAACCTCATGTTTTACGTTATGGTTTACATTTTAGCCTATAGACTTATACATTTTTGGTGTAATTGATCATGTCCTATATCCATCATTTCATGATCTTGTGGAACACTTCCATTGTCCCACAGTTACCCTGCTTCCATCTACTATATTCCTCTCTCTCCCTCCCCTCAGGGCCCACAGTGACAATCAATCTTCACTACTGGAAGGAACAGATTCATAGATACTTGCAACAATGCTGAGGGCTTGACATACTAGACTGCCCTGACCCATTGGGATGTACCAATTCTCTTGGGGGGAACAATTCCCTCTCTTTGATAACCTCAGGCCTCCCCAGGATGTGGGTACAACTTCAAACTTATTGTATGGACCTCCCTCAAATGATATAACATACTATGAAAAATTGAGCACTCACAGACTGCCTAGAAGCCTGCTCCTGCGCTAGATGACCCTCATTAAGCACCTTAAAGAGGTAATCCATCCTTATTATATTTTCTAAAGAGTTTTCTCATCATTATAGTTTCAACCACATATCTGACAATCTCGCATGTACAACTATCACACCCAGAACTCCACCCAATTCCTTGGGCCATCTGACCAATCCTTCCAAACCTAGCCCCTCACAAGCCTACAAAGCCCCACCCAAAGATATCCTTATGCCCCCATCTTATCCTCTCCCTGTACAAACACGTACCTCCAGCTTAACATAGATTTCACCCATGTAGGCATCAGCTCGCAACCTTCCTTTACCCCACAAATTCCTTTAAGACCACCATCCAGTCTCTAGCACTCTAAACAGCTTGATTTGCTTGTTTCATATCAGAGAGATCATGTCGTATTTGTCCTTCAATGCCTGGCTTGATTCACTCAACATAAGGTCCTCAGAATGCATCCATGTTATCCCATGTGTTTGTACTGTATTTCTTCTTATAGCTGAGTAGTATTCCATTGTACGTACATATGACATTTTATTTATCCATTCATCTGTTGGTGGGCATTTGGGTTGATTCCAACTTTTGGCAATAGTGAATAATGCTGCTTTGAACATTGGTGTGCATATTTCAGTTTGTGTCCTTGTTTTCAAATCTTCTGGGTATATACCCAGCAGTGGAAATTTCTGGGTCATATGGCAAATCTATAGCTAGTTTTTTTGAGAAACTGCCAAACTGTCCTCCAGAATGACTGGATCCTTCTGCATTCCCACGAGCAGTGGATGAGTTTCCCATTCCTCCACATCTTCTCCAATACTTAGAGTATACTGATTTTTTAATAGCTGCCAGTCTTATGGGAGTAAGATAGTTACTCATTGTAGTTTTTTCATGCATTTCAATAATAGCTAGTGATTTTGAGGATTTTTTCCATGTGCTTTTTAGTCATTTGTATTTCTTCTTTGGAAAAGCATATGTTCAAATCCCTTGCCAATTTATTAAATGGGTTGTCTTTTTATTTTCAAGATACAGGAGTTTTTATATATGCAGGATATTAGCCTTTTATCAGATATATGGTTACCAAATATTTTCTCCCAATGGGTAGGCAGTCTTTTCACTTTCTTGACAAACTCCTTTTAGGTGCAGAAGGCTTTAATTTTGAGGAAGTCTCATTTATCTATTTGTTCTTTTGCCGCTTGTGCTTTGGGTGCGAAGATTATGAAGTGATTTCCTATGACAAGATCCTGTAAATGCTTCCCTACATTGTTTTCCAAGGTCTTTATGGTCTTGGCTCTTATATTTAGGTCTGTTATCCATATTGAGTTGATTTTTTATAAGGTATAAGATGGTAATCCTCTTTCATTCTTTTGCATATGGATTTCCTATTCTCGAGGCACCATTTGTGGAAAAGAACATGCCTTCCCAGTTGAGCGTGCCTGGTGGCCTTGTTGAATATCATATGACTGTATATATAAGAATCTATATCAGAAGTCTCAATTCGGATACATTGGTCAGTGTGTCTGTCCTTGCGCCAATACCATGCTGTTTTCTATACTGTACCTTTGTTGTATGTTTTGAAGTCAGGTAGTTTGATTCCTCCAATTTCATTTTACTTTTTCAATATAAGTTTGGCTATTCGGGCCTCTTTCCTTTCCAAACAAATTTCATATTTAGTTTTTATAGTTCATTAAAAAATGCTGTGTTGATTTTTATCAGAATTGTATTGAATCCTTAGATCAGTTTTGGTAGGATAGATATCTTAATATTTAGTCTTCCTATCCATCAACAGGGAATATTCTTCCATGTATTTAAGACTTCTTTGATTTCCTTGAACAGTGTTGTGTAGTTTTCTGTGTATAATTATTTTACATCTTTAGTTAAATTTATTCCTATGTCATTAATGCTTTTATTTACTATTATAATGGTATTTGTTTCTTGATTTCTTACTCAGAATGCTCATTATTGGTGTACAGAAATGCTACTGATTTTTCCACATTGATCTTATAACCTGTGAATTAATTGAACTCATTTATAAGTTCTAAAACCTTTGTTATTGATTTCTCAGGGCTTTCTACATATAGGATCCTGTCATCTGCAAATAGTGAAATTTTGACTACTTCCTTTCCAATCTGGATGCCATTTATATCTAGTTCTTGCCTCTGTGCTTGAGCAAGTACTTCTAACACAATATTAAATAGAAGGCGTGATCGTGGGCATCCTTATCTTGTTCCTGATCTTAGAGGGAATGATTTTAGGATTTCACCATTGTAAATGATGTTAGCTGTGGGTTTTTCATATATACTCTTTATCCTGTTCAAAAAATTTCCTTGTATTCCGATCTTTTGGAGTGTTTTTATCAAGAAAGGGTGCTGTATTTTGTCAAATGCTTTTTCTACATCTATAGATATAATCATGTGATTTTTTTCCTTCAATCTGTTTATGTGGTGTATTACATTAATTATTTTCTTATGTTGAACCATCCTTGCATACCAGGAATGAAACCCACTTGGTCGTGGTGTATAATTTGTTTAATGTGTTGTTGAGTATGATGATCAAATATTTTTTTGAGAATTTTTGCATCTAGGTTCATTAGAGAGATTGGTCTATAATTTCCCTTTTTTGTGGTGCTTTGTTTGGCTTTAGTACTAGAGTAATGTTCACATCACAGAATGAGTTAGGTAATGTTCCTTCTGTTTTGATTTTTTGGAAGAGTTTAAGGAAGATTGGTGTTTGTTCTTTCTGGAATGTTTGATAGAATTCTCCTGTGAAGCCATCTAGCCTAGGCCTCTACTTAGTTGGGAGGTTTTCAATGACTGATTCTATCTCTTGTAATTGGTTTGTTGTGATTGTCAATTTCTTTGTTCAGCTAGGTAGCTGCTAATGTGTTTCTATGAATTTGTCCATTTCCTCTAAGTTGTCTGTCTTGTTGGCATATAGTTTCTCAAAGTATCCTCTTATTTTGTGGGATCTGTGGTGATATCCCCTTTCTCATTTCTTATTTTGTGTACTTGCATGTTCTCTCTTTTTTTCTTTGCTAGTGTAAATAAGGGTTTTTCAATTTTAATGACCTCAAGAAATCAGCTCTTTGTTTTGTTTATATTTACAAGGATTTTCTTATTTTCTACTGCATTTAGTCCTGCTGTGAGTTTTGTTATTTCTTTCTTTCTCCCTCTTCTGGACTTAAATTATTGTTTTTATAAATTAATTCTTACAAGTGTACATTAGTTCTTCAAATTTAGCTATTTATCCTTTTTTGATGTATAAATTTATGACTATGAAATTCCCTCTCAGTATATATACCTTTGGCAGCATCCCATAAGTTTTTATATGTTTTGTCATCATTTTCATTTATTTCAAGGCAGTTATTGATTTCTTTTGAGATTTCCTTCTTTTTTTCCTGAGAAAAAGCTATTTTTATTCATTTTTTAAAAAATATTACATTCAAAAAATATGAAGTCCCATTCGACCCCACCGCCCCCAACCCCACTCCCCCCACAGCAACACTCTCTCCCATCATCATGACACATCCATTGCACCTGGTAAGTACATCTCTGGGCTTCGCTGAACCTCATGGTCAATGGTCCACATCATAGACCACACTCTCCCACGTTCCATCCAGTGGGCCCTGGGGGGATCTACAATGTCCCGTAATTGTCCATGAAGCCCCACCCAGGACAACTCCAAGTCCCAAAAACGCTTCCACATCTCATCTCTTCCTCCCATTCCCCACACCCAGAAGCCACCATGGCCACCCTTCCCACACCAATGCCACATTTTCTCTGGACATTGGATTGCTTGTGTTCATTGCACATCTATGTCAAGAGGGGGCTTAGATTCCACATGGATACAGGATGCAATCCTCCTGCTTTCAGTTGTAGGCACTCTAGGCTCCATGGTGTGGTGGTTGACCTTCTTCAACTCCATTTTAGCTGAGTGGGGTAAGTCCAATAAATCAAGTGTACACATTGAAGTCTGTTGAGGTTCAGGGCGTGGCTATCATACTGTCAGTCCAGAGATTCAAATCCCCTAGACATATCTTAAACCCCAGCACCAACTACAATTCCAGTAAAGTAGCAAGAAAGTCTTGTGAAAAGAGATCCCATCTGAGTCCAGTTCCATCACGCAGAAACACCAGCTCCAAAGAAGGGTCAACTGACATGGCAGTGAACCCCATCTGCCATGACTGTAGAACCCATGGATCTCTTTAGCCCTCAAAAGAACCAATACCTGGGGTTGTATCTACTTTATCTGTCTCTGAGACTCTGCTCAGGTGTGCATAAGGGCAATCCTTCTGCCAACCTCCAGACTCTTTTTTAGAGACTCATAGCCATATAAACTCATTTCTCTTTTCCATTTCCCCCTTACATTAGGTCAAACAGCATTTTAAACTCCTGATATTATATGGAGACAGGGATATTCGGATGATCCGTGTTGAACCTTTAATTCAAGGTCATTTTCTAGTTGCATCATCAGCTGGTATTTGGTAGTGATCCCTTGGAGCCAGGGAGGCTCATCCCCGGGTGTCATGTCCCATGCTGGGGGGAATGCACTGCATCTACATGCTGAGTTTGGCTTCAAGACTGGCCACATTTGAGTAACATGAAGGCTGTCAGGAGGAAACTCCCAGGGACAATGCTGCTCTAGGTCTTGTTCTTATTGCAGGTGTATAGGCTCACAAGCATAGTCATTAGTATCAGGGGCCCACTGTTGGACCCTCATTACTTCCTGGTTCTTACCGTTGCACCTGGGGGACTGCCGCTGCTCCCCTAGGGACCACGACAGAGCACCCCCGGCCAGGAACCCAGTACTCCCCCAGCTGTTGTTTTTAATTGTTTCCACTATGAGTATATCCAAACATTACCATGCACCCTGGACATATGCCCTGTATAAATCCCTGTCAACCATATATCGCCAGTCAATAACATCCCATACCAGTATTCCTCCTCCACCATTGTTGAACCACTCTGTGATCCAAAACTTCCTGAAAAGCGAAGCTCAATATAATGTCAGGTTCTCTTACTAGTAAAATGGAATATAGCGATGGGTTTAAAAGGTTAGATATAGAATACGTATTGATTTGGAAAAATTCTACAGCCTATGTTTTTCTTTTCTTTTTTCCTAATTATTGAGCTTCTCTTCACAAGAGCCTTAGATCACAGTAATTCATATATACAATATACAGTACTCCCACACATCCACCATAAAACCTTTTCCCTTCCACAGCGATAATCTTTTAACTTATTCATATCATATTTACTGAAACTGATGTACAGACTCCGAAACAGTAGCTTTCAAACAAGGTGACATCTGTGCTTACATTGTGGTCCATACTTTAGGATATACAGTTTTCTAAATTTTTTAGTAATCCTATGTTTTACATTATGGTTTACATTATTAGTCTGTCATCCCTGTATGTTTTTGGTGTAATATTACATGTTTTATATTCATCCTTGTGTACTCTCGCGAAACTCCTCTCTTGTCCCCACATTTACCTTGGTTCCATCCATTCAACATCCATTTTCCGCTCCCCTTGGGGCCCACAGTGTCAGCCAATCTCCATCTCCTGAGGAGCCACATCCAGAGATACTTGCAACAGTGTTCAGGGCCTGACTTGCTCACCTGCCCTAATGCCCTGGGAGCCACCCTTTCTCTCAAGAGATACAGTTCCCTCTATTTGGTGGCATTAGTCCTCCCCAGGATATGGGTCCACCCCAACTCTCACTACTTGGGTCTCTACCCAATGGTACAACCCACCCTGGCAAAATGAGCATTCAGATATTCCCCAGGAGTCCGTCCCTCATCAGACCATCCCCTCCAAGCATCCTAAACAGGTAACCCTCCTAATTATATTTTGATACGATTTTCTCAACATTTTACTCTCAATCAACACCTGACACTCTCCTATGTTCGTATGTTGCCCATCTCTCCCCCCAACTTTTTGGGCAATATTACCCATCCGCCCATCCCCAGCCCCCCTCAAACCTGCAAAGCCCCACCCAAAGGCAACCCCTTGCCCCCATTTTATCTCTTCTTTTTGCTCATACTTACCACGAGCTCATCATAGATTCCACCCCCGCAGACGTTGACTCATATCCTTCCTCCACCCCCCACCCCCACACCTCCATTTTCCTGTAAGCCTACTTTCTAGTCTCTAGCTCTCTGAGGCAGCTTGCTTATTTCATATCATTGAGGTCATGTAGTATTTGTCCTTCAATGCCTGGGTTGCTTCACTCAACATAAGGTTCTCAAGATTCATCCATGTTATCACGTGTGTTTGTAGTGTATTTGTTCTTACAGCCGAGTAGTATTCCATTGTGTGTATATACCACATTTTATTGATCCACTCATCTGTTGATGGGCATTTGGGTTGATTCCAACTTTTGGCGATAGTGAACAATGCTGCTATGAGCATTGGTGTACATATATCGGTTTGTGTCCTTGTTTTCAGTTCGGCTGGGTATATACCCAGCAGTGGTATTGCTGGGTCATATGGCAAATCTATGGCTAGTTTTTTGAGAAACCGCCAAAGTTTTCTCCAGAATGGTTGGATCCTTCTGCATTCCCACCAGCAGTGGATGAGTGTTCCCCTTTGTTCACATCCTCTCCAGCATTTGTATTCTTCTGTTTTTTTTTCATAGCTGCCAATCTTATGGGAGTAAGATGGTATCTCATTGTAGTTTTGATTTGCATTTCCCTGATAGCTAGAGATTTGGAGCATTTTTTCATGTGCTTTTTAACCCTTTGTATTTCTTCTTTGGAGAAGTGTCTGTTTAAATCCTTTACTCTTTTTTTTAATGGGTTGTTTATCTTTTTATTTTCAAGCTATAGGAGTTCTTTATATATGCACATTCTAAGTCTCTTATCAGATATATGGTTGCCAAATATTTTCTCCCATTGTGTGGGTTCCCTTTTTACTTTCTTGACAAACTCTTTTGAGGTGCAGAAGGCTTTAATTTTGAGGAAGTCCCATTTATCTATTTGTTCTTTTGCTGCTCGTGCTTTTGGTGTGATATTCATGAAGTCATTTCCTATTACAAGATCATGTAGATGTTTCCCTACACTGCTTTCCAAGGGCTTTTATGGTCTTGGCTCTTATATTTAGGTCTTTGATCCATCTTGAATTGATCTTTGTATAAGGTGTGAGATGATAATCCTCTTTCATTCTTCTACATATGGCTATCCAGTTCTCCAGGCACCATTTGTTGAATAGGCCATTCTCTCCCAGTTGAGGGTTTGGTGGCTTTATCGAATATTATATGGCTGTATATATGAGGTTCTGTATTAAAACTTTCAATTTGATTCCATTGGTCTGTGTGTCTCTCCTTATGCCAATACCATGCTGTTTTCACTACTGTAGCTTGTAGTATGTTTTGAAGTCAGGAAGTGTGATTCCTCCAATTTCGTTTTTCTTTTTCAATATGTCTTTGGCTATTCCGGGCCTCTATCCTTTCCAAATAAATTTCATAGTTAGTTTTTGTAGTTCCTTAAAGAAGGCTGTGTTTATTTTTATTGGGATGGCATTGAATGTGTAGATCAGTTTTGGTAGGATAGACATCTTAATAATATTCGGTCTTCCTATCCATGAACAAGGAATATTCTTCCATTTATTTAGTTCTTCTTTGATTTCCTTGAACAGTCTTGTATAGTTCTCAGTGTATACGTTTTTTACCTCCTTAGTTAAATTTATTCCAAAGTATTTGATTTTTTTACTTACTATTGTGAATGGTATTTTTTTCTTGATTTCCTCCTGATCTTGCTCATTATTAGTGTACAGAAATGCTACTGATTTTTGTGCATTGATCTTATAACCTCCAACTTTACTAAACTCATTTATGAGTTCTAGAAGCTTTGTTGTAGATCTCTTAGGGTTTTCTATGTATAGGATCATGTCATCTGCAAATAATGAAATTTTGACTTCTTCCTTTCCAATTTGAATGCCTTTTATATCTGGTTCTTGCCTCAGTGCTCGAGCAAGTACTTCTAAGACAATGTTAAATAGAAGGGGAGACAATGGGCATCCTTGTCTTGTTCCTGAGTTTAGAGGGAAGGATTTTAGGATTTCTCCATTGTATACAATGTTGGCTGTAGGTTTTTCATATATATTCTTTATCATGTTCAAAAAATTTCCTTGTATTCCGAACTTTTGGAGTGTTTTTATCAAGAAAGGGTGCTGTATTTTGTCAAATGCTTTTTCTGCATCTATAGATATAATCATGTGATTTTTTTTCCTTCAATCTGTTTACATGGTGTATTACATTGATTGATTTTCTTATGTTGAACCATCCTAGCATCCCCGGAATTAATCCCACTTGCTGATGGTATATAATTCATTTCATGTGTTGTTGAATACGTTTAGCAAGTATTTTGTTGATGATTTTTGCACCTAGGTTCATTAGAGAAAATTGTCTCTAATTTTCCTTTCTTGTGGTGTCTTTATTTGGCTTTGGTACTAGGGTACTGTTGGCATCATAGAATGAGTTCAGTAATGTTCCTTCTGTTTTGATTTTTTGAAAGAGTTTCAGCAGGATTGGTGTTAGTTCTTTCAGGAATGTTTTCTAGAATTCACCTGTGAAGCCATCTGGCCTTGGACTCTTCTTAGTTCAGAGGTTTGTAATGACTGATTCTATCTCTTTACTTGTGATTGGTTTGTTGAGATCATCAATTTCTTCTTTCCTCAATATAGTCTGTTTATGTGATTCTAGGAATTTGTCCATTTCCTCTGAATAGTCATTTTTGTGGAATATAGTTTTTCAAAGTATCGACTTATGATAGTTTTTATTTCTGTGGTGTCAGTGGTGATATTGCCTTTCTCCTTTCTTATTTTGTGTATTTGCATCTTCTCTCTTTTTTTCTTTGTTAGTCTCGCTAAAGGTTTGTCAATTTTGTTGATCTTCTCAAAAAACCAGCTCTTGGTCTTGTTAACCTTTTCAAGTGCTTTCTTATTTTTTATTTCATTTAGTTCTGCTCTTATCTTTGTTATTTCCTGCCTTCTTCTTCCTGTTGGGTTACTTTGTTGTTGTTTTTCTAATTCCTTCAAATGTGCAGTTAGTTCTTCAATTTTTGCTCTTTCTTCTTTTTTGATGTTTGAATTTATGGATATAAATTTCCTTCTCAGTACTGCTTTTGCTGCATCCCATAAATTTTGGTATGTTGTGTTATCATTATCATTTGTTTCAAGGTAGTCATTGATTTCTTTTGAGATTTCCTCTTTGACCCATTGTTTTTCTAAGAGTGTGCTGTTTAATTTCCAAATCTTGGTGTGAAATCAGGGCCTCTGTCCCTTGCAAATTTCCAGCCTGACTCCACTGTGGTCAGAGATATTGTTTTGTATGATTTCGATCTTTCTGAATTAATTAAGCCTTTCTTTGTGGCCTACCAAATGGTCTATATTGGAGAATGATCCATGTGTGCTTGAGAAAAATGTATATCCTGCTGTGTTTGGGTGTAATGGTCTATGTATGCCTATTAGATCCAGCTCCTCTAATATACTGTTCAAATGTTTTGTTTCTTTAGTGATTCTCTTTTGAGATGTTCTGATGGGGTTAACTACCAGGTCAGATGGCCCCTCTTTGGAAATGGTGCTTATGTGTGATGAATCTGGACTCAGATGGGATCTCTCTTCATAAGACTTTCATGCTAATGTGCTGGACTTGCAGTTAGTGTTGGGGTTTAAGATATATTTAGGGGATTTGAATCTCTGGCCTGACAATGTGATAGCCAGGTCTGGAGCCTCAACAGACTCCAGCACCTACAATCTGATTTATTGAACTCACCACACTCAGCTAAGATGGAGTTGAAGAAGAACAACCGCCACACCATGAAGCCTAGAGTGATTACAACTGAAAGTGGGAGGATTGCATCCAGCATCCATGTGGAATCTGAGCCTCCTCTTGACATAGAGGTGCAATGGACACAACCAATCCAATGTCCACATAGAAGAGGTGGCATTGGATTGGGAAAAGTGGACATGGTGGCTGATGGGTATGGGGAAAGGCAGGAAGAGATGAGAGGTGGAGGCGTCTTTGGGACATGGAGCTGCCCTGGATGGTGCTTCAGGGGCAATCACTGGACATTTTAAATCCTCACAGGGCCCACTGGATGGAATGGGGGAGAATATGGGCCATGATGTGGACCATTGACCATGAGGTGCAGAGGTGCCCAAAGATGTACTTACCAAATGCAATGGATGTGTCATGATGATGGGAATGAGTGTTGCTGCAGGGGGAGAGGTGGGGTGGGGGTGGTGGGGTTGAATGGGACCTCATATATATATATTTTTCATGTAATATTATTACAAAGTCAATAAAAAAGAAAAAAAGTAAAATAAAATAAAATAAAATAAAATGCCCCACTATAATTGTAGATGCATCTATTCTTTCACTTAGTTTTTCCAGCATTGCCTCATGTATTTAGAGACGCCCTTGTTAGTAGCATAAATATTTATGATTGTTCGATCTTCTTGACAGATTGTCCGTTTCACTAAAATGTAGTATCCTTCTTTGTCTCTCACAATTGTTTCGCATTAAAGTCTATTTTGTCTGATATTAATATAGCTACTCATGCCTTTTTTTGGTTATTGTTTGCTTTTAACATCATTTTCCAGCCATTCACTTTACTCCTCCACGAGTCTCTGAGTCTAAGATGTGTCTCTTGTAGACAGCATGTAGATGGGTCATATTTCCTTATCCAATGTCCCAGTCTGAATCTTTTGATAGGTGAGTTTACTCTGTTGACATTCAGTGTTATTACTTTCAAGGAATTATTTGTGTTAACCATATTTTGATTGGATTTGTGCTTGTCATATTTAGTTTGTATTATTATTTTTTCCCTTCTATTTTTGTCTTTTTTGTTGCTCTTACAGTCTCCTCCAACTCTGCCTGTCCTGTTTGTTCCTTTCTTCCTGCAGAACTCCCTTTTGAATTTCTTGAAGGGGAGGTTTCTTGTTGGCATACTCTTTCAGTTTCTGTTTATCTGTGAATATTTTGAATTCTCCACCATTTTTGAATGCTAGTTTAGCTGGATAGAGTATTCTTGGTTGGAATTTTTTTTTTCTTTAGTACCTTGACTATATCATACCACTGCCTTCTTGCCTCCATGGTTTCAGATGAGAAATCAGCACTTAATCTAATGGAGCTTCCCTTGTATGTGATGTTTTTCTTTTCTCTTGCTGCTTTTAGAATTTTCTCTTTGTCTTGAGCATTGGATAATTTGACAAGTATATGTCTTGGGGTGGGCCTGTTGGGGTGTATGATGAGTGGGGTATGCTGTGCCTCTTGGATATGTACATCTGTCTCTTTCAGTAGATTTGAGAAGTTTTCAGCCATTATTTCCTGCAACACTCCTTCTGACCCCTTTCCCTTCTCTTCTCCTTCTGGAATGCCTATAATATGTATGTTTGAGCATTTTGCATTATCATTCAGGTCCCTAAGTCCTAACTAGATTTTTTCTATCTTTTTATCGACCAATTCTACTATCTGTTTGATTTCCGATGTACTGTCTTCCACATCACTAATTCTCTGCTCTGCCTCTTCTAGTCTGCTGATATTTGCTGAAAGTGTATTTTTGATTTCTTGAACTGTGGTGTTCATTCCCATCATATCTGTTATCTTTTTGCGTATGTCTGCAATTTCCCCTCCAAGTGTTGTCTTCATGTTGTTAACCTCTTTCTTTACTTCATTAAATTTGTCGGTGATAAATGTTCTGAGATCTTTCATTACTTGTGCGAAGTTCTGCTCCCCTTCCTGATTTTTAGTTTGTTCATTGGATTCAGCCATGTTTTCCTGATTACTGGTTTGGTTTGTAGATTTTTGTTGCTGTCTGGCCATCGTTTTATCTTGATGGATTTAATCAGTTCCTTAGCTTCTTTGTTTAGTCTTGGAGATTAATTAGCTGTTGTTTTTGCGTAAGTGTTATATCTTCTCTTTTTCACTTTGTTCTTCTTATTCTAATTTCTTATTGCTGTTTGAGTTCAATCATTGTTGCTAATTCCACTCCAAGAAATCCTTCCAAGACAAACTGTTGTACAATGAATCCTACAGCAAGTTCACTGCAGTCAAAACGGACACCTGGAGGCCTGCGTGGCGTCTCGGCCTCGCCCGAGCACCAGCTCACCGTGACCGGATCCCGAACACCCCAACCTCCGAGAGGTGCCGCCGCATGCTGGAGGGGCCTTGAGATTTCCTTCTTGACCCACTGTTTTTCTAAGAGTGTGTTTTTTAACTTCCATATATTAGTATCAATTCTGGGTCTTTGGCCCTTGCAGATTTCTGGTTTCATTCCACTGTGGTCAGAGAAATTATTTTGTATGATTTCAGTCTTTATGAATTCTTTGAGACTTTCTTTGTGGCCTAGCTTGTGGTCTATCTTGGAAAATGATCCATGTGCACTTGAGAAGAATGTATATCCTTCTGTATATAAATGCAATGTTCTGTATATGTCTATTAGGTCCAGATCCTCTAATATATTGTTCAAAGTCTTTGTTTCTTTATTGATTCTCTGTTGAGATGTTCTATGCAATGGCAATAGTGGTGTATCAATGTACCCCACTATAACTGTAGAGGCATCTATTTCTTCACTTAGTTTCCACAGTGTTTGCCTCACGTATTTGGAGGGGCCCTTTTTAGGGTCAGAAATGTCTATGATTTTTCTTTCTTCTTGAAAAATTATCCATTTCACTGCTATGTAGTGTACCTCTTGGTCTCTCCCAATAGTTTGGCATGTAAAGTCTCTTTTATCTGATATTAATAAAGCTACTCCTATCCTTTTTTGGTTATTGTTTGCCTGTAAGATTGTTTTCCAGCCATTCATTTTCAATTTCCTTGAATCCCTTTGTCTAAGATGTGTTACTTGTAGACAGCATATAGATGGGTCATATTTCCTTATTCCATCTTCCAATCTGTGTCTCTTAACAGGTAAGTTTAATTCATTGACATTACTGTTATTACATTCAAGGAATTACTTATATCAAGCATATGTTCTTTGGTTTGTTTTTCTCATATTTTTGTTTGATTTTCCCCCTCTTTTTTGTGTCTTCAGTTGTTCTTACATTCTCCTCCTACTCTGTCTCTCCTTTTTTTTTTTTTCCTGATGTTGAACTTCCTTTAGTATTTCTTGAAGGGCAGGTTTCTTGTTGGTATACTCTCTTAGTTTCTGATTAACTGTGAATATTTTGAACTTTCCCTTATTTTTGAATGCTAGCTTTGCTGGATTGAGTACTCTTTTTTTTTTTTTTTTTTAAAGATTTATTTATTTATTTAATTCCCCCCCTCCCCTGGTTGTCTGTTCTTGGTGTCTATTTGCTGCGTCTTGTTTCTTTGTCCGCTTCTGTTGTCGTCAGCGGCACGGGAAGTGTGGGCGGCGCCATTCCTGGGCAGGCTGCACTTTCTTTTCACGCTGGGCGGCTTTCCTCACAGGCGCACTCCTTGCGTGTGGGGGCTCCCCCACGCGGGGGACACCCTTGCGTGGCACGGCACTCCTTGCGCGCATCAGCACTGCACATGGCCAGCTCCACACGGGTCAAGGAGGCCCAGGGTTTGAACCGTGGACCTCCCATATGGTAGACGGACGCCCTAACCACTGGGCCAAAGTCCGTTTTCCGGATTGAGTACTCTTGCTTGGAAATTTTTTTTTCTTTTATTCTCTTGACTATGTCATACCATTGGCTTCTTGCCTCCAGGGTTTCAGATGAGAAAACAGCTCTTAACATTATGTAGTCTCCTTTGTAAGTTTTGGTTCTCTTTTCTCATGCTGCTTTTGCTATTTTCTCTTTGTGTTGAGCATTGGATAATTTTGCAAGTATACATCTTGGGGTAGGCTTGTTGGGGTTATGCTGTTTGGGGTATGTTGTGCTTCCTGGACATGTACATCCATATCCCTCAATAGGTTTGGGAAATTTTCAGCTTTTATTTCCTCCAACACCCCTTCTGTCTTCTTTCCCTTCTCTTCTCCTTCTGGGATGCCTATAATGCATATGTGTATGCATTTTGCATCGTCATTCAGGTCCCTATGTCCCTCCTGGATTTTTTTATCTTTTTATTGTTCAGTTCTACTATCTGTTTGATTTCAGATGTACTGTCTTCCACATCACTAATTCTTTTCTTTACTTCTTTTAACCTGCTCTTATTTGTATTTTTAATTTCTTGAATTGTACTGTCCATCACCATCATATCCATTATCTTTTTGCATATGATTAAATTTTTTTTTCTATAACGTCTCCAAGTATTTTCTTAATATCCTTAAGCTCTTCCTTCACTTCACTAAATTGGTCCATGATATATGTTTTGAGAGCTTTGATTAGTTGTTTTATATTCCATTCCTCTTTCTGGTTTTTAATTTATTCATTGGATTGGGCCTTATTTTCCTGATTATTGGTATGGTTTATAGTTTTTTGTTAATGTCTGTTCATCATTTTATCTTGAATGATTTATTCAGTTGATTAGCTTCTTCATCTAGTCTTGTGGTTTAATTAATTGTTTTTCCGTGCATGTTAAGTCTTCTCTTTGCCACTTTGTTCTTCTTATTCTATTTCCTTGTTGTTGGCTAGGTTCCCTTGAGGGTCAGTGAAAGCAAAAGAAGTAAGGAAAAAATATAATAGTACTGATAGTAAATGTTAGCAGAAGAACCATGTGAGGTCTTTGAGAATGGATATTAAACTCATATAAGCTGTGTAGAGATATAACAGTAAAAAAGTGTAGTACCTATAATGAGATAGTAAACTGAATAATGGGAGGAATATAGTATGAATTAAAAGGCTGGTGTGGTCAGGAGAGAGGGAAAGAGAAAAGAAAGGACAATAATATAAAGAGTGAATAAAAGATCAAAACAGAATAGAGGTATAAAAACAAAAATTTATAAAAATTGGGGGCTAAACAAAGAAAGGTGGAATATAAGAGAAACAGTAAATGATGGAAGATGGGAAGTTGTAAAGGAAAGGGGATAGCATTGTTAGTTAAATTCAGTACACACAGAAAAGAGATAATCGAGGATGAGGTAGCACAGCAAATAATAAACGCTGCCTGCAGCAACTAATATTAAAAAAAGAAAAAGAAGGGGAGGGAAGCAAGGAAGAAAAAGGAAAAGGAAAAGAAAGAAAGAAAAAAGGGCCATGGGGTGACAAAGAGGAAGGGAAAATAAGAAAATAAACCAACATAAAGACCAGACAAGGCCTCAGGCAAGGAGCCCTCTTTGCATTTGAATAAACTGCTTAGGAATCTGACCTTCCCCCTTTCTCCCTTCCTCACTTCCCTCTCTACCAGGGCAGCAGGAAGGCAGTGTGCAGGATCCTGTAGGAGATTCAAATGGGTGCCTAGTGAACCAACTCACCACAGAAAATAATGACTCTTAATTTCTTAAGAGAGAGCACCCACACCTTGCTAGAAACCCTAAATATGCTATTGGAAGCCTACAAAGCACGTCCTACTGTCCCTCTCCTTTAGGTGTTCTACAGGAGGGCTAGTTAATTTTCTGACTCCACCTTCCTTCACACCAAGTTTCCTATCCCAGGGCGTTTAGGTAAATCAGGCACTCTCAGCAGATTCACCTCTCCTCTCTTCCTAGGTTCTCCCCAAGCCAGCTGGTATGCTCCACCACACTCAAAGAAAAGAGGGAACCAGAAAATTGAACCTGCAGTCCTTGGCACCCTCTGTGCCTCCCACCTAAACCTTCCTACTCCTGGAGTTATTCCGAGTCCAGAGGGCTAGGAGAATGCCGGATTTGGGGGAGGGCTGGGAACAGAAAACAGAGTGCCAGGAGAATACAGACTCAGAGTATGTGGGTCTGTGGAATGTGGGTTATGGGAGTTCAGGGAACATGGGCTTGGGGATCATGCATTTGGGGAACACAGTGCTTGTGAGCGCTGCAAAGTGACTGGCAGTTTTCAGGGAACACTGCTGCCTTCAGCCCCAGGGGGAAGGGTTTTGTCTTCCCACAGCTCTGACTTCAGTGTTAAAATCCCACAGTTTTACCTACTTTTGTTGCACTCTCTCCAGATTGATGTCCAGACCCTTGCTTTGTAGGTTTCCAAAACAGCCTGCTCCAGCAGGATTCTGCTGGATGGCTTTTTAATTGTCTCTAATTATTGTCTCTTTTTACAGTAAATTCAATATATTTCCAAAGTTTTGCAGATATTTAATCAGTTGGGAAAAGACACAATACTGCAGTTAGTTTGAAAGACTACCCAGAAAATAGAGGGAGTGAATTCCACCCAGGAAATACACTGATAGAACTGTATTTCCAATCCATTTACTTTTTAAAGCTATGAACTTTCTCATTCAAGCCACCGTTTTTGTGTTACATACATTTAAAATATCTTTCGGAAATGAATTAAAGGTTTTTGATCTCTTTGATCTATTGGCAAACTCTTGAGTATGCCAAGAAATCTCCATATAAACAGTATGCTTTCTTTTGGGAACAAACTTAAGAGCTTCTTCCCAACTTCCAGTGTTTTTCAGACATAGAAAAACACACATCGTTTGGTCCAGGATGAGATTTTTTGTACTAGTTTCCAATTGTAAATATTATCTAATGGAAGGCAGTATATTGCCAGTTTCACCTATTTTGCATTGGCTATAGATGTTCCTGACATAATCTCATCCACAGGACCCCGTTATATACATCTTGTCATGATTAAGAGTAGGCACAACATTGGGAGAATCTGCAGTTAAATGTAGTATTGTCCATTGGAAATAAATCTACATGAGGCTTTTCTTTTGTTGCTTAAAGCTATGTGCCCCATTTCTATCCATAACTTTTAAATAATATTATTTATACTAGTATAATATGATTATTTAATATTATTTATTAATATTAATAATACAATATTATTATATTAACTTCATCCATTTTAAGATTGCAGAAATAAATATGGAAAAGATCAACATAAATTCTGTTCCATTTTACACTTTGTAAAAGTTGGGAAATAGTATTCTGCTGCTCTTTGGTGCATATAATTATCATAAGCTATGTTAGAAACTAGAATTTGTCCAAACTGCATAACCTGGGCACTCTCCAGCTTATTACAATGCCCATATTCCTATCCCAAAGTCACAGAAATAGAAAGTTTGCTGTTTGTTTTCCTCGGTGGTTTCTAGCAGCTTGCTCTTTTTTGCTTTTTTCCTTTGCTGATGCTTTCATTTCCTCTTTATTTCTGTCTTAGTTTTCTAGGATGTTCAATCAAATGCCATACAGTGAGCCAGTTTAAACAATGTGGATTTATTAGTTTATGGTTTTAAGGCTAAAAGAAAGTCCAAATCAAGGCATACTCAAGGCAATGTTTTCTCACCAAAGACTGTGGTGGTATTGGGCTGGTTGCTGGCAATTCTTGGCTCCTCTGTCATATGGCAAGGCATATGGCAGCATCTTCTGGTGTCTCCCTTCTCTTCCAGGTTCAGTCAATGTCCAACCTCTTGCTTCCTATGGATTTCTCTCTCTGTGTCTTATTTCATTCCACTTATAAGAATGCCAGAAATAAGATTAAGACCCATCCTGATTGAGGAGCATTTCACCTTAACTGAAGCAGCCTCAGCAAAAGTTCATGCTTACAATGGTTCACACTCACAGAAATGGATTAAATTTAAGAACATATTCCTCTCAGGTACACAGAGCTTCAAACCACCACGATTTCCTTAGTTTTGTCATTTTTTCTTAATATATAAATATTTTAAATCTTTTTGATGATTTAGAAGCACATTCCATAAGGGTTTTGAGATCTTTCTTCACTGATGTGCTCTGGTACTTGTCTGCCAAGCAATTTCCACATCTCAGTTAACTTTGGTGACAGCTAGAGGATCTTTACCCTTGTTGCTTAAGAATGTTGAAACCCCTTCTTGCATACTATATTTCATTATAGTTTTCCACCCATCTAATTCTAGCTGTTCAAGGGGAAATGTATTCTTCTTATTAGGAGGAACACTTGGAGACATGTACAGAATTGCTGAATATTTATCTCTTTTCTTCCTATGAAGAGTAAATGGCACCAAAACCCTTGCAAAATACCTTAGAAGACGATAATAACACAAATTTAAAAAAAAAAAGGCATGCAAGAAAATCCTTCTAATTTCAGGCCATAACGGCCATTGGCTCAGACTGGTACACAGTCATGCCAGTGCCCAACCTGAAGTCCTGCCTTTTTCTTTCTTGTGCTGCCATCTGAATATGCAACATAGGCTATTGTCATTGTGGTTTTGACTTGCATTACCATAACGACCAATGATGTTGAGCATATTTCATGCACTTATTTGTCATTTGTGTATTTTCTTTGGAGAAATGTCTGTTGAAATCTTTTGCCCATTGTTTAATTGAGTTATTCATCTTTTTGTTGTTGAGCTGAATCCTAAAGATTTTGTGTGTGGGACTGAAACTTTAGAAATTGAGACCCATGGGAGAGACTTGGAGTTGGATCAGCACAACTCCAGAAGTGCTAGAGGAGTTAGAATCCCAGAAAAATAGAACCAAACCTACAGATGCTGAAGGAAACTAGAGTCCATCGAGGCATCTAGGTGACATCTCCTCTGGCTGAAAGAAAGAAAAAAAATGAGAAGATAATTATTGCTTTTAATTTATTTGGGAACTTAATTGATACAAGGCAAGCAGGTTCAAGTGTGGGACATTATCTTTGTGGTATTTAATTCTTACAGGGATTTCATGTAGGTCAAAGGTGAGATATTATTATATTGCTGGTGTTGCATTATCTGGACTATGCTACCATGTATTGCTCATTGAAATAGATTGGACAATTGCAGATAAGGGTAATTTGAGATGGAAAATCAAATAGTGGGTAAATTTTTGTCCTGCTGTGCAGTTGTGGTTCTGTGAGAATAAATATTAGTAAAAGAATGATGAATGTTAAGGAGATGGCATCACAAAAGGAGGAGTCTTGCTGTTCTATGGGTCTTCTCCCCCAATTTTTGCCCTGCTGTGCAGTTGTGGTTCTGTGAGGATAAATATTAATAAAAGAATGGTGAGAAAGCAGGGCAAGATGGCTCCTGAGTGAGTGCACTTCATAATCACTCCCACAAAGGATGGGCCGAATAGGGTTGGAATCTTGCTGGAATGGGCTGTTTCAGGGACTTGCAATACAGGAGGTGCTTGGGCATCAATTTGGAGAGACTGTGACAGAAGCAGTGCTTCCTAAAGGCAGAATTGTGGGTTTCTAGCACTGAGGACGGAAGTTGTGCGGAGGCATAACCCTTCCCCCTAGGGCTGGCTGCTGCAGGCTTTCCAGAAATGTTGGTAGTGCGAGGACGTTCCCAAGCCCTGTGTTTCCCAGGAGCGTGGTCCCCAGGTCCATGACACCTAAGCCCCCTAGCCCACGTTCCAAGGACCCACATACCCAGAGTCCACAATATCCTGGACTTCCCTCTCCTGAATCCAGTGCTCCCTGAGGTTCGTGATTATCCTAGCCCTCTGGTTTTGGACTGACTCAGTGAGTCAGAGGGTTTTGGTGGGAGGTGCAGAGAGGCCAAAAGAGTGCGGGTTCAATTTTCTGGTCCCCCCTTTTTTTGAGCTTGGAGATGCATACCAGTTGACTTGGGGAGAGCTGGGTAAGAAAGGAGAGGAAATCTGCTGAGAAAGGCCAATTTACCTAAAAGCACTGGGATAGGAAACTTGGTCTGGGAGAAGGTGGAGTCAGAAAATCAGCTAGCCCTCCTGTAGCACACCTAAGGGACAGGGACTGTAGGATGTGTTTTGAAAGCTTCCAATAGCATATTTGGGGTTCTTAGTGAAGTGTGGGTGCTCTCTCTTTGGAAATTAAGAGTTATTGTCTTCTCTGGTGATTTGGTTCACCAAGGACCCACTTGAATCTCCTACTGGACCCCACACACAGTTTTCCTGCTGCCCTGGGAGAGAAGGAAGTAAGAAAGGGAAAAAAGGGGAAGGTCAGACTCCTAAGCATTTTATTTAACTGCAAAGAGGATTCCTTGCTTGAAAATTTTTCTGATCTTTTTTGTTGGTTTGTTTCCTTGTTTTTCCTTCCTCTTTATCCCCCCACATCCCTTTCTTCTTCTTCTTCTTCTTCTTTTTATCCTTTTTCTTGCTTGCTTTACACTGCTTCCTTTTTTTGCTTTTTTTCTTTCTTTCTCTTCTTTTTTATGTTTTTTATATTAGATGGCACAAGGAGTGCTTCACATTTGCTGTGTTTCCTAATTCTCAATTTCTCCTTTCTGAGTTCTACTAATTTTGGCTACTAATGCTATTCCCATTCCTCTACATCATTCTATCCTCCATCATTCCACCTCTTACATTCCACCTCTCTTTGTTTAGCCCCCAATTTTTCTGACTCTTTATTTCTAATAACTTTATAATGTATTCACTCTTTTTTTGTCTTCATTCATTTTTTTAATACTACATTCAAAAAATATGAGGTCCCCATATAAACCCCAACCCCTCACCCCACTACTACCCCAATAGCAACATTCTCCTCCATCATCATAAGACATTCATTGCATGTGATGAATACATCTCCGAGCACAGCTTCACCTCATGGTCAATGGTCCACATCATAGCCCACACTCTCCCACGCTCCATCCAGTGGGCCATGGGAGGACCTACAATGTCCGGTAATTGTCCCTGCAGCACCACCCAGGACAAATCCAAGTCTCGAAAATGCCTCCACATCTCATCTCTTCCTCTCATTCCCCACACCCAGCAGCCACCATGGCCACTTTCACCACACCAATGCCATATTTTCTTCTATTACTAATCACAATAGTTCATGAATAGAATATCAGTAAGTCCACACTAATCCATATTCTATTCCTCAATCTTGTGGACCTTGGATTGGTTGTGACCATTCCACATCTATGTCAAGGGGTGGCTTAGATTCCAAATGGATGCTGGATGCAAGCCTCCTGCTTCCAGTTGTAGGCACTCTTGTCTCCATGGTGTGGTGGTTGACCTTCTTCAACTCCATGTTAGCTGAGTGGGGTAAATCCAATAAACCAGAGTGTAGGAGCTGAAGTCTGTTGAGGTTCAGGGCCTGGTTATCATATGGTCAGTCTAGAGATTCAGATGTCCTGAGTATATATTAAAACCCAGCACCAACTGCAATTCTGGTAAAGTAACAGGAAAGGCTTGTGAAAAGAGATCACATCTGAGTCCAGTTCCATCACACAGAAACACCAACTCCAAAGAAGGGCAAACTGACATGGCAGTGAACTCCATCTGCCATGACCATAGAACCCGTGGGTCTCTTTAGCCCTCAAAAGAACCAATACCTGGGGTTGTAGCTACTTTATCTGTCTCTGAGACTCTGCTCAGGTGTGCATAAGGGCAATCCTTCTGCCAACCTCCAGACTCTTTTTTAGAGACTCATAGCCATATAAACTCATTTGCCCTTTCCATTTCCCCCTTGATTTAGGTCAAAAAGCATTTTTTAACTCCTGTTATTATATGTAGACAGATATATTCTGCTGGTCCGAGTTGAACATTTTATTCAAGGTCATTTTCTAGTTACATCATCAGCTGGTACTTGATAGTAATCCCTCGGAACCAGGGAGGCTCATCCGTGGGAGTCATGTCCCACACTGGGGGGAAGGCAGTGCATTTACATGCTGAGTTTGGCTTTGAGACTGGCCACATTTGAGTAACATGGAGGCGCTGAGGAGGTAACTATTGGCACACTGCAGCTCGAAGCCTTGTCCTTATTTCAGGTGCACAGGCTCACAAGCATAGTCATTAGAATCAGGGGTTCATTGTTGGACTTTCATTTTTTTTTTTTTTGGTCTTTGCCATTGCACTTGGGGGACTGTTGCTGTTCCTTTAGGGACTGTGATAGAGTTCCCCTGGCTAGGAACTCAGCACTCCCTCAGTTGTTGTTTTTAATTGTCTCCACTATGAAAATATCCAAACAAAACATTTTTATGTACCCTGGATATATGCCCTGTAGAACTCCCAGCCAACCATGTGTCCCCTGTCAATAACATCCCACACCAGTATTCCTCTGCTGCCATTGTTGAACCACTCTGTGACCCAAAACTTCCTGAAAAGTGAAGCCCAATATATTGCCAGGTTCCCTTAATAGTAAAAGGGAATATAGCGATGAGTTTAAAGGTTAGATATAGAATACATATTATTTTGGAAAAATTCTACATCCTATCTTTTCCTTTTCTTTTTTCTAATTATTAATCTTATCTTCACAATAGTTTTAGATCACAGTGATTCATATATACAATATACAGTACTCCCACATATCCAACATACAACCTTTTCCCTTCTACAGCAATGATCTTTTAACATATTCATACCATATTGACTGAAACTGATATACAGCTATTGAGATAATAGCTTTCAAACAAGGCAACATTTGTGTTTACATAGTGGTTTATATTTTAGACTATACAATTTTCTAAATTTTTAGTTATCTTATGTTTTACATTATGATTTACATTTTAGCCTATCATCCCCTATATATTTTTTGTGTAATTTTACATGTCTTATATCCATCATTGTGTACACAAGTGGAACACTTCTATTGCCCACACAGTTACATTGGTTCCATCTCTTCAATACCTCTTTCCTCCTCCCCTTAGGGCCCAAGTGACAGTCAATCTTCACTTCTTGAAGAGCCATGTTCAGAGATACTTGCAACAGTGTTGAGGGCTTGCCATGCTCAACTGCCCTAATGCCCTGGGAGCCACCATTTCTCTTGAGAGATACAGTTCCCTCTATTTGATGGCAACAGTCCTCCCCAGGATGTGGGTATACTTTCACTCTCATTATATGGGTCTCTACCCAATGATATAACCCACTCTGGCAAAATGAGCATTCACATATTCCCTAGGAGTCTGTCCTGTGTCAGATTATCCCCTTTAAGTATCTTAAAGTGTTAACTTTCCTTATTATATTTTTGAAAAGGTTTTCTCAGCATTATACTCTCAACGAACTCCTCCTCACAATCTCCTATTGTCGTATGATGCCCCACCCTCCCCCCAATTTCTTGGGCAATATTACCTATCCTCCCATCCCTAGCCACCCACAAGCCCACAAAGCCCCACCCAAAGGTAACCCTATGCCCCCATTTTATCCCTTCCTTGTACACATACTTACCTCCAGCTTATCATAGATTTCACCCATGTAGATGTCAGCTTAAATCTTTCCTCTACCCCCTGATTTCCTGTAAGTCTATCATGCAGTCTCCAGCTCTCTGAGGCAGCTTGGTTTACTTATTTCATATCATTGAGGTCATGTAGTATTTGTCCTTCAATGCCTGGGTTGCTTCAGTCAACATAAGGTTCTCAAGATTCATCCATGTTTTCACGTGTGTTTGTAATGTATTTGTTCTTAAACCCGAGTAGTATTCCATTGTATGTATTTAACACATTTTATTTATCCATTCATTTTTTGATGGGCATTTGGGTTGATTCCAACTTTTGGTGATAGTGAACAGTGCTACTATGAACATTGATGTGCATATATTGGTTTGTGTCCTTGTTTTCAGTTCTGTTGAGTATAAACGCAGCAGTGGAATTGCTGGGTCATATGGCAAATCTATGGCTAGTTTTTTGAGAAACCACCAAATTGTCCTCCAGAATGGTTGGATCCTTCTGAATTCCCACCAGCAGTGAATGGTGTTCCCATTCCTCCACATTCTCTACAGCATTTATAGTCTTCTACTTTTTTCATAGCTGCCAATCTTATGGGAGTAAGATGGTATCACATTGTAATCTTGATTTGCATTTTCCTGATAGCTAGACATTTGGAGCATTTTTCATGTGCTTTTATCCACTTGTATTTCTTCTTCATAGAAGGGTCTGTTTAAATCTTTTTCCCATTTTTTAAATGGGTTGTTTATCTTTTTATTTTCAAGATATATGTGTTCTTTATATATGCAAGTTATAAGTCTCCTATCCAATATATGGTTACCCAATATTTTCTCCCATTGTGTAGGCTCTGTTTTCACTTTCTTGACAAACTCCTTTGAGGTGCAGAAGGCTGTAATTTTGAGGAGTTCACATTTATCTATTTGTTCTTTTGCTGCTAGGGCTTTTGGTTTAAAGTTCATGCAGCCATTTTCTATAACAAGGTCTTGGGTATGCTTCCCTACACTGCTTTCCAAAGTCTTTATGGTCTTGGTTCTTATATTTAGGTCTTTGATCCATCTTGAGTTGATTTTTGTATAAGGTGTGAGATGGTAATCCACTTTCATTCTTTTACATATGAATATCCAGTTCTCCAGGCAACATTTGTTGAATAGGCCATTCTCTTCCCATTGAGAGTGTTTGGTGGTTTTATTGAATATTATATGGCTATACATATGAGGATCTATATCAGAACTCTCAATTTGGTTCCATTGGTCTGTGTGTCTCTCCTTGTGACAATATCAAGCTGTTTTCACTACTGTAGCTTTGTAGTATATTTTGAAATCAGGTAGCGTGATTCCTCCAATTTCGTTTTTCTTTTTTTTTTTTCACTTCAGTATTCTTTATTTATTTCTTTATTTTATTTTTTTCATTTTTTAATTCATTTTTAAAAATTTTTACATTCAAAAAAATATGAGGTCACATTCAACCCCACCGCCCCCACCCCACCACTACCCCCACAGCACCACTCTCTCCCATCATCATGACACATCCATTGCATTTGGTAAGTATATCTCTGGGCATCGCTGCACCTCATGGTCAATGGTCCACATCATAGCCCATACTCTCCCATGTTCCATCCAGTGGGCCCTGGGGGGGATCTACAATGTCCCGTAATTGTCCGTGAAGCACCACCCAGGACAACTCCAAGTCCTGAAAACGCCTCCACATCTCATCTCTTCCTCCCATTCCCTGCACCCAGCAGCCACCATGGCCACTTTTCTCACACTAATGCCACATTTTCTCTGTGGACCTTGGATTGGTTGTGTCCATTGCACATCTATGTCAAGAGGAGGCTTAGATTCCACATGGATACTGGATACAATCCTCCTGCTTTCAGTTGTAGGCACTCTAGGCTCCGTGGTGTGCTGGTTGACATTCTTCAACACCATGTTAGCTGAGTGGGGTAAGTCCAATAAATCAGAGTGTAGGAATTGAAGTCTATTGAGGCTCAGGTCCTGGCTATCATATTGTCAGTCCACAGATTCAAATCCCCTAGATATATCTTAAACGCCAGCACCAAATACAATTCCAGTAAGGTAGCATGAAAGTCTTGTGAAAAGAGATCCCATCTGTGTCCAGCTCCATCACGCAGAAACACCAGCTCCATAGAAGGGCCAACTGACATGGCGGTGAACCCCGTGTGCCATGACAATAGAACCTGTGGGTCTCTCTATCCCTCAAAAGAACCAATACCTGGGGTTGTATCTACTTTATCTGTCTCTGAGACTCTGCTCAGGTTTGCATAAGGGCAATCCTTCTGACAACCTCCAGACTCTTTTTTAGAGACTCATAGCCATATAAACTCATTTCTCCTTTCCATTTTCCCCTTACATTAGGTCAAACAGCATTTTAAACTCCTGTTATTATATGTAGACAGGGATATTCTGCTGGTCCACGTTGAACTTTTAATTCAAGGTCATTTTCTAGTTGCATCATCAGCTGGGACTTGGTAGTGATCCCTTGGTGCCAGGGAGGCTCATGCCTGTGTGTCATGTCCCACGCTGGGGGGAATGCATTGCATTTACATGCTGAGTGTGGCTTCGAGACTGGCCACGTTTGAGTAACATGAAGGCTGTAAGGAGGAAACTCCTAGGCACAGTGCTGCTCTAGGCCTTGTTCTTATTTCAGGCGTATAGGCTCACAAGCATATTCATTAGTATCAGGTGCTCACTGTTGGACCCTCATTAATTCCTGGTCCTTACCGTTGCACCTGGGGGATTGCTGCTGCTCCCCTAGGGACCATGACAGAACACCCCCGGCCAGGAACCCAGTACCCCCCCAGGTGTTGTTTTTAGTTGTTGCCACTATGAGTATATCCAAACATTACCATGCACCCTGGACATATGTCCTGTATAACTCCTTGTCAACCATATATCACCTGTCAATAACATCCTATACCAGTATTCCTCCGCTGCCATTGTTGAACCACTCTGTGATCCAAAACTTCCTGAAAAGTGAAGCCAAATATAATGTCATGATCCCTTACTAGGAAAATGGAATATAGTGATGGGTTTAAAGGTTAGATATAGAATACGTATTGATTTGGAAAAATTCTACATCCTATCTTTTTCTTTTCTTTTTTCCTAATTATTGAGCTTCACTTCCCAAGAGCCCTAGATCACAGTAATTCATCTATACAATATACAGTACTCCCACACATCCACCATAAAACCTTTTCCCTTCCACAGTGATATTCTTATAACTTATTCATATCATATTTACTTAAACTGATGTACAGACTCCGAGACAATAGCTTTCAAACAACGTGACATCTGTGCTTACATTGTGGTCCATACTTTAGGATATACAGTTTTCTGAATTTTTAGTTATCCTATATTTTACGTTATGATTTACATTATTAGTCTGTCATCCCCTATATGTTTTTGGTGTAATATTACATGTTTTATATCCATCCTTGTGTACTCTCGTGAAACTCCTCTCTTGCACCCACATTTACCTTGGTTCCATCCATTCAACATCCATTTTCCCCTCCCCTTGGGGCCCACAGTGACAGCCAATCTCCATTTCCTGAGGAGCCACGTCCAGAGATACTTGCAACAGTGTTCAGGGCCTGACTTGCTCAACTGCCCCAATGCCCTGGGAGCCACCCTTTCTCTGGAGAGATACACTTTCCTTTATTTGATGGCATTAGTCCCCCCAGGATGTGCGTCCACCCCCACTCTCACTACTTAAGTCTCTATCCAATGGTACAACCCACCCTGGCAAAATGAGCATTCAGACATTCCCCAGGAGTCCGTCCCATGTCAGACCATCCCCTCTGAGCATCCTAAACAGATAACCCTCATCATTATATTTTGATACGGTTTTCTCAGCATTTTACTCTCAACCACCACCTGACACTCTCCTATATTCATACATTGCCCCTCCCTCCCCCCAATTTTTTCGGCACTATTACCCATCCGCCCATCCCCAGCCTCCCTCAAACCCGCAAAGCCGCACCCAAAGGCAACCCCTTGCCCCCATTTTATCTCTTCTTTGTGCTCATTCTTACCACCAGCTCATCATAGATTCCACCCCTGCAGATGTCAGCTCACATTCTTCCTCAACCCCCCGATTTCCTGTAAGCCTATCTTCCAGTCTCTAGCTCTCTGAGGCTGCTTGCTTATTTCATATCATTGAGGTCATGTAGTATTTGTCCTTCAATGCCTGGGTTGCTTCACTCAACATAAGGTTCTCAAGATTCATCCATGTTATCACGTGTGTTTGTAGTGTATTTGTTCTTACAGCCAAGTAGTATTCCATTGTGTGTATATACCACATTTTATTGATCCACTCATCTCTTGATGGACATTTGGGTCGATTCCAACTTTCAGCAATAGTGAACAATGCTGCTATGAACATTGGTGTGCATATATTGGTTTGTGTCCTTGTTTTCAGTTCTGTGGGGTATATACCCAGCAGTGGTATTGCTGGGTCATATGGCAAATCTATGGTTAGTTTTTTGAGAAACTGCCAAATTGTCGTCCAGAATGGTTGGATCCTTCTGCATTCCCACCAGCAGTGGATGAGTGTTCCCCTTTGTTCACATCCTCTCCAGCATTTGTATTCTTCTGGGATTTTTTCATAGCTGCCAATCTTATGGGAGTAAGATGGTATCTCAGTGTACTTTTGATTTGCATTTCCCTGATAGCTAGAGATTTGGAGCATTTTTTCATGTGCTTTTTAGCCATTTGTATTTCTTCTTTCGAGTTGTGTCTGTTTAAATCTTTTTCCCATTTTTAAAATGGGTTATTTATCTTCTTATTTTCAAGATATAGGAGTTCTTTATATCTGCAAGTTATAAGTCTCTTATCAGATATATGGCTGCCAAATATTTTCTCCCATTGTGTGGGTTCCATTTTTACTTTCTTGACAAACTCCTTTGAGGTGCAGAAGTCTTTAATATTGAGGAAGTCCCATTTATCTATTAGTTCTTTTGCTGCTCGTGCTTTTGGTGTGATATTCATGAAACCATTTCCTATTACAAGTTCCTGTAGATGTTTCCCTACACTGCTTTCCAAGGGCTTTATGGTCTTGGCTCTTATATTTAGGTCTTTGATCCATCTTGAGTTGATCTTTGTATAAGGTGTGAGATGATAATCCTCTTTCATTCTTCTACATATGGATATCCAGTTCTCCAGGCACCATTTGTTGAATAGGCCATTCTCTCCAGTTGAGAGGGTTTGGTGGCTTTATTGAATATTATATGGCTATATATATGAGGTTCTACATCAGAACTTTCAATTTGATTCCATTGGTTTGTGTGTCTCTCCTTATGCCAATACCATGCTGTTTTCACTACTGTAGCTTTGTAGTATGTTTTGAAGTCAGGTAATGTGATTCCTGGAATTTCGCTTTTCTTTTTAAATATGTCTTTGGCTATTTGGGGCCTCTTTTCTTTCCAAATAAATTTCATAGTTTTTCTAGTTCCTTGAAGAATGCTGTTTTGATTTTTATTGAGATTGCATTAAATGTGTAGATCACTTTTGGTAGGATAGACATCTTAATAATATTTAGGCTTCCTATCCATGAACAGGAAATATTCTTCCATTAATTTAGGTCTTCTTTGATTTCCTTGAACAATCTTGTGTAGTTCTCTTTGTATAAGTTTTTTACCTCTTTAGTTAAATTTATTCCTAGGAATTTGATTATTTTATTTACTATTGTAAATGGTATTTGTTTCTTGATTTCCTCCTGACCTTGCTCATTATTGGTGTACAGAAATGCTACTGAGTTTTGTGCATTGATCTTATAACCTGTGACTTTACTAAACTCATTTATGAGTTCTATAAGATTTGTTGTAGACCTCTCAGGGTTTCTATGTATAGGACCATGTCATCTACATATAATGAAATTTTCACTTCTTCCTTTCCAATTTGAATGCTTTTTATATCTGGTTTTTGCCTCAGTGCTCGAGCAAGTACTTCTAAGACATTATTAAATAGAATGGGAGAGAGTGGGCATCCTTGTCTTGTTCCTGATCTTAGTGCGAAGGATTTTAGGATTTCACCATTGTAAACGATGTCAGCTGTGGGTTTTTCATATATATTCTTTATCATGTTCAGAAAATTTCCTTGTATTCCAATGTTTTGGAGTGTTTTTATCAAGAAAGTGTGCTGTACTTTGTCAAATATTTTTTCTGCATCTATAGATATAATCATGTGATTTTTTTCCTTCAATCAGTTTATGTGGTGTATTACATTGATTGATTTCCTTATGTTGAACCATCCTAGCATCCCCGGAATTAATCCCACTTGCTGATGGTATATAATTCATTTCATTTGTTGTTGAATACGTTTAGCAAGTATTTTGTTGATGATTTTTGCATCTCGGTTCTTTAGAGAAATTTGTCTCTTATTTTCCTTTCTTGTGGTATCTTTATTTGGCTTTGGTACTAGGGTACTGTTGGCATCATAGAATGAGTTCAGTAATGTTCCTTCTGATTTGATTTTTTGGAAGAGTTTCAGCAGGATTGGTGTTAGTTCTTTCAGGAATGTTTTCTAGAATTCACCTGTGAAGCCGTCTGGCCTTGGGCTCTTCTTAGTTCGGAGGTTTTTAATGACTGATTCTATCTCTTTACTTGTGATTGGTTTGTTGAGATCATCAATTTCTTCTTTCCTTAGTACAGTCTGTTTATGTGATTCTAGGAATTTGTCCATTTCCTCTGAATTGTCATTTTTGTTGGAATATAATTTTTCAAAGTATCTTCTTATGATAGTCTTTATTTCTGTGGGGTCAGTGGTGATATCTCCTTTCTCATTTCTTATTTCGTGTATTTGCATCTTCTCTCTTTTTTTCTTTGTTAGTCTCACGAAAGGCTTGTCTATTTTATTGATCTTCTCAAAGAACCAGCTCTTGGTCTTGTTTATCTTTTCAAGTGCTTTCTTATTTTCTATTTCATTTAGTTCTGCTCTTATCTTTGTTATTTCTTTCTTCTTCCTCTGGGGTACTTTATTGTTTTTTTTACTAATTCTTCCAAATGTGCAGTTAGTTCTTCAATTATTGCTCTTCTTTTTTGATATATGAAATTATGGCTATACATTTCCATCTCAGTATTGCTTTTGCTGCATCCCATAAGTTTTGGTATGTGTGTAATCATTATCATTAGTTTCAATGTAGCTATTAATTTCTTTTGAGATTTCCTATTTGACCCCCTGTTTTTCTAAGATTGTGCTGTTTAATTTCCATATCTTCGTGTGAAATCTGGGCCTCTGGCCCTTGCAGATTTCCAGCTTCACTCCACTATGTTCAGAGATATTATTTTGTATGATTTCATTCTTTCTGAATTCATTAAGCCTTTCTCTGTGGCCTAGAATATGGTGTATCTTGGAAAATGATCCATCTGCCCTTGAGAAAAATGTATATTCTGCTGTATTCGGGTGTAATGATCTGTATATGTCAATTAGATCCAGGTCCTCTAATACACTGTCCAAATATTTTGTTTCTTTTGTTATTCTCTTTTAAGTTGTTCTGCCCAAAGATGATAGTGGTGTATTAAAATCTCCCACTATAATTGTAGAGGCATCTATTCTTTCACTTTGTTTTTCCAGTGTTTGCCTCATGTGTTTGGAGGCTCCCTTGTTAAGAACATAAATATTTATGATTGTTCATTCTTCTTGAGGCATTGTCCCTTTCTCTAATATGTAGTATCCTTTGTCTCTCACAATTGTTTCACATTTAAAGTCTATTTTGTCTGATATTAATATAGCTACTCCTGCACTTTTTTGGTTATTGTTTGCTTGTAAGATTGTTTTCCAACCATTCACTTTCAGCCTCAATGAATCCCTGGGTCTAAGATGTGTTTCTTGTAGAAAGCATATAGATGGGTCATATTTCCTTATCCAATGTCCCAATCTGAATCTTTTGGTAGGTGAGTTTAATCCATTGATGTTCAGTGTTGTTACTTTCAAGGAATTATTTATGTTAGCCATATTTTGATTGGACTTGTGTTTGTCATATTTTGCTTGTTTTTTCCTTCTCTTTTTGTCTTTTTTGTTGCTCTTACACTCTCCTCCAACTCTGCCTCTCCTGCTTTTTCCTTTCTTCCTGCAGAACTCCCTTTACTATTTCCTGAAGGGGAGGTTTCTTATTGGC
The DNA here is from genome assembly GCF_030445035.2 of Dasypus novemcinctus. NCBI lineage: Eukaryota > Metazoa > Chordata > Mammalia > Cingulata > Dasypodidae > Dasypus > Dasypus novemcinctus. The sequence continues at coordinate 70,357,377 of NC_080704.1, read as the reverse complement.
ATACTCTTTCAATTTCTGTTTATCTGTGAATATTTTGAACTCTCCATCATTTTTGAATGTCAATTTAGCTGGATAGAGTATTCTTGGTTGGAAATTTTTTTCTTTAGGTACCTTGACTACATCATACCACTGCCTTCTTCCCTCCATGGTTTCAGATGAGAAATCAGCACTTAATCATATGGAGCCTCCCTTAGATGTGATAGTTTTCTTTTCTCTTGCTGCTTTTAGAATTTTCTATCTTGAGCATTGGATAATTTGTTAAGTATATGTCTTGGGGTGAGCCATTTGGTGTTTATGATGTGTGGGGTGTATTGTACTTCCTGGACATATACATCTGTCTCTCTCAGTAGATTTGGGAAGTTTTCAGCCATTATTTCCTGCAACACCCCTTTTGTCCCCTTTCCCTTCACTTCTCCTGTAATACATATGTTTGTTCATTTTGCATTGTCCTTCACGTACCTAGGTCCTAGCTGGATTTTTTCTATCTTTTTATCGATCAATTCTACTATCTGTTTGAATTCAAATGTACTGTCTTCCACGTAACTCATTCTCTCTTTGACTCTTGTAATCTGCTGCTATTTGCTAAGATTGTATTTTTGATTTCTTGAACTGTCGTGTTCACTCCCATCATATCTGTTATCTTTTTGATTATGTCTGCAATTTCCTCTCCAATTGTTTTCTTCATATTGTTAATCTCTTCCTTTAATTCATTATGTTGGTCTCTAATATGGGTTTTGAGATCTTTAATTACTTGTCCGATGTTCTGCTCCCCTTCTTGGTTTTTAGTTTGTTCATTGGATTCAGCAATGTTTTCCTGAGTATTGGCTTGGTTTGTAGTTTTTTGTTGCTGTCTGGTCATCATTTTATCTTAATGGTTTTAATCAGTTCCTTAGCTTCTTTGTCTAGTATTGGGGATTAGTTGTTGTTCTTGCATAAGTGTTATGTCTTGTCTTTGTGACTTTGTTCTTTCTCTAATTTCTTGTTGCTGGCTAAGTTCACTTTGAAAGAAAATATTCGGGCCAGGGCAAGGAAATTGTGTAAGAAAAGAAAATGTGTAAAGTAGTATTGATAATAAGTTTTAACAGAGCAACAATGTGAGATCTGGGAGAATGGATATTAGACTCATGTAAGTTGTGTAGAGTTATAGCAGTAAGTAGAGTACCTATAATGAGATAGTCAACTGAATATGGGGAGGAATATAGTATGAATTAAAAAGGCAGTGTTTTCATGAGAGAGGGAAAGAGAAAAGGTAGGCAATAATATCGAGTGGTTAAAAGACAGAAAAGAGATCAAAGGTATTAGAAATTAAATTTAGACAATTTGGGGAACAAAGAAAGGGAGGTGGAATGTAAGAGAGACAGTAGATGATGGAGGATAGCAAGATGTGGGGGAAAGAGAATAGTGTAGGTGGCCAAAATCAATTCACACAGAAACGAGGAAATGGAGGATAAGGAAACACAGCAAATGTGATGCGCTCCCTGTATTATTGTATAAATAAAATAAAATAAAATAAGAAGAGAAAGAGAGAAAAGGAAAAAAAAGAGAAGTAAAAGCGGGGGGTAGGCAAAGAAAAGGGTGGGAAACCAGCAAGAAAAAGAAAAGAAGAAAAAAAACCCTAAATAAATGAAAAAGGACCTTGGGGGATACAATGGGAGAAAAGACCAGGAGATAATGCAATATTAGCCATCAAGACAAGAAAGAAAAAAAAAAAAAGGCCCAACACTGAGGACAGTAAAGGACCTCAGATGGACCTCAGGGCATTGTGACTTCAGAGATGGGAAGTCTGTGATATTGCAGACTCAAGAGGTGTGAGTCTCTGGAGTGTGGGCCACCAGGGCTTATGGGACACAGACCTGGGAACCACGCATCTGGTTAACAGGGAACCTGGCAGCACTGTAGTGCAACACAGTCTTCAAGGATCCCCACAGCTGGGCGCCAGCCCTAGGGGAAGAGGTCACGCTCACAAACTCTGACCTCTGTCTCAGAAACCCAAAATTACACCTCTCACAAGTGTCTTTTCTGTCACTGTCTTACCAAATTGACTTCAGGACATCTCCCGCCCTGCAAGCCCCCAAAACAGCCTGCTGGGGGCGCTGCTGTACAACAAACAATTCAGGGACCACCACAGATGGGACGCTAGCCTAAGGGGAGGGGCTCCAGTCACAAGCTCTGACCTCCGTGTCAGAAACCCAAAATTCCACGTCTCTCAAGAATCTCCTCCATCACTCTCTCACCAAATCGACTTCCAGACACCTCCCACCCTGGAAGCCCCCAAATAGCCCGCTCAGGGCTTGGGAACTCCCCAGCACAGCAAAACCTCCAGTAATCGCCACTGCTGGGATGCCAGCCTCAGGGGGAAGCATCCTGTGCGCAGCCCCGATCTCCGTAAAAGAGACCCAAAATTCTACCTTTTACAAAAATCTTCTCTGTCACCGTCCCACTAAATCAATGTCCAGACACCTCCTGCCCTGCAAACACCCGAAACAGCCTGGTCCAGCAGGATTCCAACCCTACTCAGCCACTTCTTTGCAGGAGAGATTATAAGGTGCACTCCTGTATTCACTCTTTATATTATGGTCCTTTCTTTTCTCTTCCCCTCTATCCTGACCAGAGTGATCATCTAATTAATACTATATTCCTCCCCATGTTCAATTTAGTGCCTCATTATAGGTACTGAACTTTTATTACTGTTAAACTCTACACAGCTTACATTAGTCTAGTATCCATTCTAGATTTCACAGGGTTCTTCTGTTAATATTTAATATCAATACTATTACACTTTTTCTTTTCTTACTCATTTTCTTTCTCTTGCCCTAATATTTTCCTTCAAGTGAACTTAGCCAACAAAAAGAAAATAGAATAAGAAGAATAAAGTGGAAAAGACAAGACTTAACATGCACAAAAAACAACTAATTAAACCCCACGACTAGACAAAGAAGCTAATCAACTGAATAAACCCACCAAGATAAAATGATGACTAGACAGCAACAAAAACTACAAACCAAACCAATAATCAGGAAAACATGGCCCAATCCAATGAAAACCTAAAAACCAGGAAGAGGAGTGAAACATCGAACAACTAATCAAAGCTCTCAAAACATACATCATGGACCAATTAGTGAAATGAAGAGAGAGATTAAAGATATTAAGAAAATATTGGAGAGCTTACAGAAAGAAAACGAAGTCACATGCAAAAAGATAATGGCTATGATAAAGATGAACAGCACAATTCAAGAAATTAAAAATACACTTCCAGCAAATAAGAGCAAATTAAAAGATGCAGAGGAAATAATTTGTAATGTGGAAGACAGTACATCTGAAATCAAACAGATAGAATTGAACAATAAAAAGATAGAAAAAATCCAACAGAGACATAAGGACCTTAATGACAATGCAAAATGCAAATGCATATGCATTATAGGCATCCCAGAAGAAAAGGGAAAGGGAACAGAAGGGGTGTTGGAGGAAATAAGAGCTGAAAATTTCCCAAACCTATTGAGGGAGATGGATGTACATGTCCAGGAAGCACAACACACCCCAAATACCATAAATCTAAACAAGCCTACCCCAAGACATATACGTATCAAATTATCCAATGCTCAAGATAAAGAGAAAATAGTAAAAGCAGCAAGAGAAAAGAGAACTGTCACATACAAGGGAGGCTCCATAAAATTAAGTGCTGATATCTCATCTGAAACCATGGAGTCAAGAAGACAGTGGTATGACATAGTCAAGGGACTAAAAGAAAAAAATTTCCTACCAAGAATACTCTATCCAGCTAAAATAAAATTCAAAAATGATGGACAGTTCAAAATATTCACAGATAAACAGAAACTAAAAGAGTAGGCTAAAAAAAGTTGTGCCCTTCAAGAAATACTAAAGGGAGTTCTACAGAAGGAAAGAAAAAAACAGGACAGACAGAGATGGAGGAGAGTGTAAGAAAAACTAAAAAGACAAAAAAAAGAGAAAAAATCAAACAAAATAAGACAAACAGAAATCCAAAGAAAATATAGCTAATATAAGTAATTCCTTGAAAGTAATAACATTGAATGTTATTGGGTTAAACTCACCTGTCAAGAGACTCAGACTGAAAGATTGGATAAGGAAATATGACTCATCTATATGCTATCTACAAGAAACACATCTTAGACACAGGGATTCAAGGAGGTTGAAAGTGAATGACTAGAAAACATTCTTAGAGGCAAATAACAAACAGAAAAGGGCAGTAGTAGCTATAATGATATTAGACAAATAAGACTTTAAGTGTAAAAAATTGTGAGAGACAAAGATGGATACTACATATTAGTGAAAGGGATAATCCTTCAAGAAGAAAGAGCAATCATAAACATTTATGCTCCTAACAAAGGCACTTCCAAATATGTGAGGTAAACACTGGAAAAACTAAGTGAAGGAATAGATGCCTCTACAATTATACTGGGAAACTTTAAAACACCATTATCACCTTTGGATAGAAATTTCAAAAGAGAATCAATAAAGAAACAAAGAGTTTGAACAATATATTAGAGAAACTGGATCAAATAGACATGTAGAGAACATTACACCCAAATACAGCAGGATATACATTCTTCTCAAGTGCGCATGGAACATTCTCCAAGATAGAGAACATGCTAGGCCACAGAGCAAGTCTCAATGAATTCAGAAAGATCAAAATCATATGAAATAATTTCTCTGACCACAGTAGAATGAAGCTGGAAATCTGCAAGGTTCAGAGACACAGATTTGGGAAGAAGATATGGAAGTTAATTAAAACAATCTTAGAAAAAGAGTGGGTCAAGGAGGAAATCTCAAAGAAATCAATAACTACCTTGAAACCAATGAAAATGATATCAAAACATATCAAGACTTATGGGATGCAGCCAAAGCAGTACTGAGAGGGAAATTTATAGCCATAAATTCTAATATCAGAAAAGAAGAAAGATCTAAAATTGAAGAATGAACTGCACACTTGGAGGAATTAGTAAAAAAAAACAACCCAAACTAAAGTCAATGGTAGAAGGAAAGAAATAATGAAGATCAGAGCAGAACTAAATGAAATAGAAAATATGAGAGGACTTGAACAAATGAACAATACCTAGACCTGGTTCTTTGAGAAGATCAATAAATTTGTCAAACCTTTATCTAGACTAACAAAGAAAAAAAGAGAAAACATGCAAATACACAAATCAAGAAATGAGAAAGGAGATATCACCACTGAAAGACTATCATAAAAGGATACTTTGAAAGACTATATTACAATAAGAAGGACAATTTAGAAGAAATGGACAAATTCCTAGAAACACATGAACAACCTACATTGACAAAAGAAGAAATAAATGATCTCAACAAGCCAATCACAAGTGAAGAGATAGAATCAGTCATTAAAAAGATCACAACTAAGAAGAGTCCTGGTCCATATGGCTTCACAGGTGAACTGTACCAAATATTCCAGAAAAAATAATACCAACCTTGTTGAAACTTTTCCAAAATACTGAAACAGAAGAAACATTGCCTAACTCATTCTATGATGCCAACATTACCCTAAGCAAAGTCAAACAAAGACACTACAAGAAAGGAAAATTACAGACCAATCTCTCTAATGAACCTAGATGTGAAATTCCTCAACAAAATACTTGCTAATCATATTCAACACATATTAAGTGAATTATACACCATGACCTCATAGGCTTCATTCCTGGTATGCAAGGATGTTTCAACAGAAGAAAATCAATTAATGTAATACACCACATAAACACATTGAAGGGGAAAAATCACATGATCATATCTATAGTTGCAGAAAAAGCATTTGACAAAATACAGGACACTTTCTTGATGAAAACACTTCAAAAGATTGGAATGGAAGGAAACATTCTAAATATGATAAAGGGTATATATAAAAAACCCACAGATAACTTCATTTACATTGGCAAAATCCTAAAATCTTTCCCTGTAGGGTCAGGAAAAAGACAAGTATGATCACTATCACCCCTTCTATTTAACATTGTGTTAGAAGTATGTACTCGAGCATTGAGGCAAGAACCAGACATAAAAGGCATCCAAATTGGAAAGGAAGAAGTCAAAATTTCACTATTAGCAGATGATATGATCCTATAAATAAAAAACACTGAGAAGTCTACAATAAAACTTCTAGAACTTATAAGTGTTTTCAGTAATATGTCAGGGTATAAGATCAATGCGTAAGCATCAGTAGAATTTCTGTACACTGATAATGAGCAATCTGAGGAGGAAATCAAGAAACAAATACCAATTACAATAGTAAATAAATAAATCAAATACCTAGAAATAAATTTAACTAAAGATATAAAAGGCTTATACACAGAAAACTACACAACACTGTTCAAGGAAATCAAAGAAGACCAAAATTAATGGAAGAATATTCCCTGTTCATGGATAGGAAGACTAATTATTATTAAGATGTCAATCCTACCAAAACAGATTCAATGCAATCCCAATAAAAATCAACACAGCATTCATTAATGAACTACAAAAACTAACAATTTTATTTGGAAAGGAAAGAGGCCCTGAATAGTGAAGGACATATTGGGAAAAAAAATGAAGTGAAGGAATCACACTACCTGACTTTGAAACGTACTACAAATCTACAGTAGTGAAAATGGCATGGTATTGGCACTAGGATAAATACACTGACCAATGGAACCGAATTGAACATTCTGATATATACCCTCATATATACAGTCATATGATATTCAACAAGGCCATCAAACCCATTCAATTGTGAGAGAATGGGCTCTTCAACAAATGGTACCTGGAGAACTGGCTATCCATATGTAAAAGAATGAAAGAGGATTACCAACTCACACCTTATACAAAAATCAACTCAAGATGGATAAAAGACCTAAATATAAGAGCCAAGACCATAAAGACCTTAGAATGCAATGTAGGAAAACATCTATAGGCCCTTGTAATAGGAAATGGCTTCATGAACGAGCAGCAAAAGAAGAAATAGAGAAATCGGACTTCTTCAAATTAAAGCCTTTTGCACCTCAAAGGAGTTTTTCAAGAAAGTGAAAAGAGAGGCTACCCTATGGGAGAAAATATTTGTCAACCATGTATCTGGTAGGAGACTAATATCCTGCATATATAAAGAACTCCTATATCTCAAAAATAAAAAGGTAAACAACCTATTTAAGAAATGGACAAGAGACTTAAACAGACACAACTCCAAAGTAGAAATACAAATGACTAAAAAGCACATGAAAAAAATGCTCCAAATCCCTAGCTGTTAGGGAAATGCAAACCAAAACAACAATGAGATACCATCTTATTCCCAGGAGACTGGAATCTATTTTAAAAAAAAGAAGACTACAAGTGCTGGAGAGGATGTGGAGGAATGGGAACACTCATTCTCTGCTGGTGGGAATGCAGAAAGATCCAGGCATTCTGGAGGACAGTTTAGCAGTTTCTCAAAAAGCTAGTTATGGATTTGCCATATGACCCACCAATTCCACTTCTGGGTATATACTCAGTAGAACTGAAAACAAGGACACAAACTGATATATGTACACTAATGTTCATATCAGCATTATTCCCTATTACCAAAAGTTGAAATCAACCCATATGCCAATCAACAGATGAATGGATATCTAAAATGTGGAATAAACATACAATGGAATACTACTCAGCTATAAGAAGGAATACATTACAAACACATGTGATAATATAGATTAATCTTGAGAACCTAATGTTGAATGAAGCAAGCCAAGCATTAAAGGACAAATACTACATGACTTCTCTGATATGAAATAAGTAAACCAAGCTGTCTCAGAGAACTAGAGACTGGATGATACACTTAAAGGTAGTTGGGTGGAGAAGAAGGTTTTGACCTGACACCTAAATGCGTGAAATCTATGATAAGCTGGACGTAAGTATTTTTACAGGGAAGGGATAAAATGGGGGCATAGGGATACCTTTGAGTGAAGCTTTGAGGGCTTGAGGGGGGCTAGGAATGGAAGGATGTGTCAAATGGCCCAAGAAATTGAGGGGAGGTTGGGGGATCATTTGGACATAGCGGATTGTCAGGTGTGGTTGAAATTATAATGTAGAGAAACCATTTAGAAAATATAACAAGGAAATTTACCTGTTTAAAATGCTTAAGGGAGGACATCTGACACAGGATAGACTTCTAGGGATTTTGTGAGTGCTCATTTTGTCATAGTGTGTTATATCATTGGGTGGAAATCCATGCAATGAGTGTGAAGTTATACCCACATCCTGGGGAGCTCTGATGTTCTCAAACAGAGGGAATTGTGTCTCGAGAGAGAACAGGTGGCTCCCAATGGGTTAGGACAGTCAAGTATGTCAAGCCCTCAACCTTGTTGCAAGTATCTGTGAATATGGTCCTTCAAGTAATGAAGATTGATTGTCACTGTTGGAGCTGTATGGAGTGGGAGAGAGGTATTGAATAGATGGAATCAGGGTAACTGTGGGACAATAGAAGTGTTCCTCAAGATCATGCAGTGATGAATACAGGACATGTTAAATTACACCAAAACTATATAAAAGTCTATACGCTAAAATGTAAACTATAATGTAAACAAACGATAACTATAGTATAAAATATAAACCATAATGTAAACCAAAATGGAACCTTGGTTGAAAGCTGTTTCAATATCTGTACATCAACTGCAGCAAATATAATATGAATAAGTAAAATTATCACTGTTGTGGAAGATACGACGTGTTTCATGTTGGATATGTGTGAATATATTATATATGTGAATTATTGTGATTTAAAACTTTGTGAAGACAAAACTAATAATTAGAGGAATTATTGCTGTGGAAGGGAAAAGGTTTTATGTTGGATATGTGGGAGTACTGTATATTGTATATATGAATTACTGTGATCTAAAACTTGTTGAGATAAGCTTAATAAATAGAAAAAAGAAAAGAAAAAGATAGAACGTAGACCCTGAGGAAGAAATGAAAGAAATTGCCTTGCCACTGTACATACAGAACAAACCTATCGTACTGATGAAAGGCAAAACCTCAGAAACAAAGCTTTTTCATTTTCTCATCTTCTGATACCTCAATTTATTTTTTATTTAATTTTTCTAAATTAGTATGTATTCTATATCTATCCTTTAAACCCCTCACTATATTCCACTCTACTATTAATATAACCTGGCAATATATTAGACTTCAGTTTTGAAAAAGTTTTGGATGACAGAGAGGTTCAACTATGTCAAGGAAGGAACACTGGTGTGGGGTGTTATTGATGGGTGGCACATGGTTGGGAGGGAGTTCTCCAGGGCATGTATATAGGGTACATAAAAATGTTTGGAAATTTTCATAGTAGTTACAGTTTAAAATGATGACTGAGGGAGTGCTGAGTTCCTAGCCAGGGAAGCTCTATCACATTCCCCAATGGAACAGCAACAATCCCCCAAGTGCACTGGCAAAGATCAATAAAGAAGGATAGCCAAACAATGAACCCTTGATACTGATGACTATACTTATGAGCTGGTTCCCCTGAAATATGAACTAGGTCTAGACCTGCAGGGTGCCTAAGATTTACCTCCGAAGAGCATCCATGTTGCTCAAATGTGGCCACTCTCTAAACCAAACTCAGAATGTAAATGCATTACCTTCCACCCAGCATGGGACATGACCCCTCAGGATGAGCCTCCCTGGCACCCAGGGATTACATCCAAACACCAGCTGATGATGTAATTAGAAAAAGACCTTAAATAAAAAGGTCAACTCAGACTAGCAGAATATCTCAGCCTTCATGTAATATCAGGTGTTAAAAACTACTTTTTGACATTGAATAAAAGAGGGAAATGGAAAGGTCTAATGAGTTTATATGGCTATGAGTCTCCAAAAAACGAGTTTGAAGGTCATCAGAGAGGTTGCTCTTACACATGACTCAGCAGGGTTCCAAAGACAGCCAAAGTAGATAGGAACCCAGGTACTGGTTCTCCTGAAGGCTACAGAGACCCTCAGGTTCTACAGTCATGGCAGATGACTCTGGAGTTCAGTGCCATGTCAGTTGGCCCTACTTTGGAGTTTGTGTTCTTGAGTGTGATGGAGTTGGACTCAGATATGAACTTTCTACACATGCTTCTTCTGTCACATTTACTGAACCTGTGGTTGATGTTGGGGTTGGTGTATACTCAGGAGACCTGAATCACTGGACTGTCCATGTGAGAGCCAGGCCCTGAGCCTCAGCAGACTTGCAACTACTACCCTCTGGTTTCTTGGACTTACCCTGGCCAGCTAACAGAGAGGTGAAGAAGATCAGCCACCACACCAAGGAGCCAAGAGTGCCTACAACTGCAAGCAGGAGAATTGCATCCATCATCTATGTGGAATCTAATCCCCCTCTTGATGTAGAGGGGGACTGGATATTACCATCCCAGTGTCCACAGGATGGAGGAATAGGAAATGTATTAGAGTGGACTTACTGATGTTCTGCTGTGGAAATATTGTGGTTAGCAATGGAAGAAATTTTAGCCCTGATGTGGATAACGTGGCCACAGTAGCTGCTGAGGCTATAGGGAGAGGCAAGAAGAGATATGATGTGGGGGCATTTCCAGGACTTGGGGTTGTCCTTGGTGATACTGCAGGAATGGATGATGGACAACATATGTCCTGCCATGTTCCACTGGGTCGACTCGGGGAGAGTATAAACTACAATGTAAACCATTATCCATGTGGTGCAGCAGTGCTCCAAAATGTATTGACCAAATGCAATGAATGTCCCAGGATGACGAAAAAGGTTGTTGATTTGGGAGGATGGAATGAGTCGGGTGGGGGTTATGTGGGTACCTCTTATATTTTTTTAATATAATATTTTTTTAAAAAAGAAAAATTTTAATATTTTAGAAAAGAATGATGACTGTTAAGGAGATATCATCACAAATGGTGGAGTCATGCTATTCTATGGGTCTTCTCCCCCCAGTGGCTACTATCATAAATGACCATAATCTTGGCTGTTAAGCCTTATGGGTTACCTAAGAGAGAATAAAATGTGAAGGAATGTAAGGGAAGAAGAGCTCTTAGTCCTCCCTTTTCACACCAGGATAGCTTCCACACCTTTTCCTCCTATTTCTTTTTTCCCTTTTCCTAAAGAGGAGGTTGCACTGAACTGATAGATCAGATGGCAAAACATTGCCTGAACTACATTCACTTATGAATTGAGAAATGAGATCAGTGAACTAAGACCAGGCAGCTGGGCATGACCTTGTTCTCTGCTTCTCTGCTGCTCTTCATTTCATTTTCTGGTATCATCAAAGGTGATGTTCACCTAAGTTTCCTGCACCATGAAGTTGATTAAAAGGATATAAGATTTTTGTTCATGCTGATAAAACGGATGTAGGGTTTTTGCTCATGGGGTGGTAGCAGCCTCTCTTAGAACCCAAACCTGTGTCATGTACTTCGAATTAGGTTGACCCAAACTCTCTATTGGACATATTTGGCCCAGATCCAACTAAAATAGGATGGTACTCTGTTTCCTGTTTTGTTATTTTTATGCTTTCAGGGAACAGTTGAGAATGAACAGTGAACGGTAAGACAAAATATAGGCATACTAGGATATTCTAGCCAATACCAACAAAATCTCTTCACACGTCCATTGCATTCATCTTCTAACTTTGTTATATCAGGTATAAGGCAGGTTAGTATAGGGAACCAGGGAAATTGAGTCACAGCTGGGACCCAGCAGAGAACATGGCCATGAGACCCTGCGCAGAATGCCCTGAGGGAAGACTACTACTATGAGCAAAGCCATAAAGACCCCACCGACACCCTGGGACCTTCCAGACTCAAAACAGACCTCCTCAAACAAAAGTCCTCATCATTGGTCCCTTAAGAGCTAACAGGTGAGGATCATAAGGCAACTAATCAGAGCAGCAAGCAGCTGGGGCCCATCCCCGACATTAAGGAATGGTAGAATAGATGAAAAGCTTTAATAAAGGCAACCCCACTATCCCAGATGCTCCTTTTTTCCTAGAGGTAGCCCACATAAGTATCTTGAGTGTGTACTTCTCTTTTCTCTTGCTTCTCAATAAACTCTTTTAACTGGTCTAACTAAACTGGCACATTCTTAAATTCTTTTATGTGACACAGCCAAGAACCTAGAGGAATCCAGCATCTTCCAAATTCATCTGGTAAACCAGTCAGGAGAAATAGAGGCAGTTAACTCTCCCTGACACCCTGCAAGAACTGGTATAAACTTTTAACTATAACCTGTCTGTTCCCTCTCTTGGTTGTTTGTCTTCCCCTTCTGCCATTTTAAACAGGTTCCTGGATAGTCTGTCACAGGACATAAGCTTGGTCTGCCCAGACTTCCAGCTCCCTCTTCAGAGGTGGCAGGGACCAGCTGCCACACCATGTAGATCCATAGAATCTCTGGGTGCCAGTTGAAACCGTCCTTGAGACCTGACTAGGCATGTGACCTGAGTTGTGCAGGAGTCCACTGGGAGTCTACCAGGCCCTCTCTGTGAGTTCAGAATGGCTATTATCTGTTGTATCACTTCCTTAGACCACTAGTTAACTCCTTTTAATTAGAAGCACCTTTAATCTTCCAACTACTGATGTCCTCAATGTTGGGTCTGTGAGATGCATTGGAAAGTTTTAGAAACTGAAAATGCATTTGTTAGGGAAGCATTGGTCCCACCCTTTGTAATGCCCTGAGGTTTTGTTCCATATCAGCCCCCAGGAGGCCCTAAGATTGCCTCCAGGACCCCAAGGCTGTTTGCTGGCAAGCCACAGAGAAACTAATCTCTAATCTCTTAATGAGCTTTTAATATCTGGTTTAACTGCAAAACTCAGTCCCTAGGAGTAGCCATGAGATGCATTCTCTTATGACTACTTTGTGAGACCTCTATAAAATTAAGCTAAAAGAAAGGTCCCTGGCCAGTCCTTTTCCTAGGGAGAAAGACCGGCTTGGGAGCATTGGTCTGGGAGCTGGACCCAGACATCTCCCAAGTCCTCTAAGGCTCTGGGGATACTCAGAGCACAGATACTCCTGATTCCCAGAAAAATGGGGTCGGTGAGTAGGGCTTCTGATAACCAGGACCCTGGTTTGGTGTGCAATCCATTCAGTCATGTCTAGCAGTGGGATACCACCAAGACAGATGATTGCATTTATCCTCCCCTAGGATTATGGGCAGATCTTCCAGCATTCTCACAGACTCCCCATTGGAGTGTCTTCTCAGAAACTTGGATGACCTGCCTACTGATGGCCTAAAAATGAAGAAGATAATCTCCCTTTGCAACACCATGTGGCCACAGTACAAGTTAAAGGACGGCCAAGAATGGCTACTAAATTGGACTCTCAATGTGAACCCTATACTCCATCTAGCCCTGCTGTGTAGAAGGGAAGAGAAATGGGTAGAATTTCCCTATATCTAGTTTTTTTATAGCCCTATATCAGAATAAGAGCCTAAGGGGTTCTTTTTTTTCAATTTTCTTTTTCATAATAGATTTTTAAAAATCTTTATAAAGATACATAGATCATACAAAATGTTACATTAGAAAATATGGGGATCCCATATACCCCCTCTCCCCACTCCATCCCCACTCCTCCCACATTACCAAATTCTTTCATCAGTATGACATATTCATTGCATTTGATGAATACATTTGGGGGCACTGCTACACAGCATGGATTATAGTTTACATTGTAGTTTACACTCTCTCCAAGTTCATTCAGTAGGTTGTGGCAGGATATATGATGTCCTGCATCTGTCCCTGTAATATCATTCAGGACAATTCCAAGACCTGAAAATGTCCCCATATCACACCTTTTCTTCCCTCCCCCTGCCTTCAGTAACTCCTGTGGACACTGTCTCCACATCAATGATACAGTTTCTTCCATTGCTAGAGTCACAATAACTCTGTAGTGGACCAGTAAATCCACTCTAATCCATATTTTATTCCTTCATTCTCAGGACCGTGGGATGGCAATGCCCACTCCACCTCTAACTTTAGAGGGGACTTAGATCCTACATGGCTGATGGATGGAATTCTCCTGTTTGCAGCTGTAGACTCTCCTTGTTCCTTAGGGTGTGGTTGACCGTCCCCACCTCTCTGTTAGCTGACATGGGCAAGTCCTAAGGGGTTCTTGAGAATTGTGCTATGAAGAAGGAAACCCCCGAGTACAGAGTAAGCCCCCTCCCAAGAAGGAAGAATGTATTTTTTATTTCCCCCTTCTTAGTACCCCTGTTATGACCCTGCCCTGGCCCCAGAAACCACTTTGAACTCACCTCCAGCAGGGGCTTTGGCACCTCCCCATATGTCTCGCGGCCTGCTCCCATGGTTATACCCAAAGTGGAACCTCAGTCCTCCCACCTAGGAAGTCTGTGGGTCTCCTCTACACTATTAGAGAAGTAGCTAATGGGTACATAGGAACCATTAGGGTGCATGCCCTCTTCTCTATGACTGAACTGGCACAGAGCAAAGAAAAAGTTAAGTCGATTCTCTGAGGACTCCACCAAATTTACTGAGGGGATCCACCACCTCACAATGATCTTTGAAATAACATGGGCTGACATGCATATTTTTCTTGCAACTTGCTGCACCCCAGAGGAAAATCACTGCATCTGACTGAGGCACAAGGACATGACAATAGACTGGCAGCCCAACAGCCTAATGAGTATGTGGTAGGAGCAGAACAATTCCTAATACAGATCCCTGGTGGAATTATCAAAGGGGACAGGCAGGTCTGAAGGCTGGAGACCATTCGTCCTCTAGAAGGGACGAGGAAGTGCATTACCAAAGTAGTCAATTATAGTAAGTTCAGGGAAATTACTCAGGAGCAAGATGAAAACACAGCCTTATATAAAGAAAGGCTGGTAGAAGTAATGAAGAAATAGTCTGCTAGATCCTATCTCTAATGAAGGACAGATCCTCATACCAACTAACTTCATTAGCCAGTCTGTTCTGGATATCCATAGGAAGCTGCAAAAGCTTTCTATGTGTTCCCAAACTCCCATGAATACCCTTTTAGAAATAGACTTCTCAGTTTTCAACAATTGAGACCACACCCCCAGATGGAGAAGGTAAGGAGCAGCAGGCATGAGGTCCAGGATAGGCTCACCTTTTAAGCAGTCACCATTAAAGTCACCCTGTCACCTCAGGGCCACCCAAATTCAGTCTCTATGTCAGCAGGAACCTACTTCAAATGTAGAGAGGCTAGCCACTGGAAATGTAACTGCCCCAAGCTGCCTTGCAATCAGCATCCATCAGGGCCTTGCCCCAAGTGTGAAAAGGATGGGTACTTGGCCCAGGGGTGCACTGCTCCCAGAGAGAGAATGGGGCTCCCCCATAAGCCCTGCTCACTGTTGCCTATGAAGACTGAGGGGCCCAAGGCCAAGAATGGGCTCCCTGGACAACACCGTGTGCCATTAACCAGAAAGAGCCTTGGGTGACCCTTGATGTGGCAGGTAAGATCGTTAATTCCATAACTGATATGGGAGCTACTTGCTCAGTCCTGACCTGCCACTCTGGATCTCTTCCTCTTGGTCATGCCCTATAGTAGGAGCTGATGGAAAACCAAGATCTAGACCATTTACTAAACCTCAGCCACTGACTTGGAATAGGCCACTCAGAAACTGCATTGTTTGTTGCAGGGAGTTGAGCTGGCATACCATTGTAGCAGAGACCTTTAGTTGCCAACATAAGATCCATTTTCATATTCTTACTTGCTAGCAGACCTGAGATTTTGTTCAGGGCAACAATGTGCCTATCTTGCTTCCCCTGCCCCCTTTGTAGCATGGGATGGCCATAAAACATAATTTGGGCCAATGAAGTGTAAGGGAAAATCTGATGGGGATTTCTGGCAATGTTTTGCTTTCCTGATAAAAAGAGACAAAGAGCTTCCCAGTTGCCTACTTGATGGAGGGGGGGGGGGCAGAGAGAGAGAGAGAGGCTGAGGAAGCAACTGAACAGATAAAAGCCCTTCATTCATCATTGTTCAACTTGTTTAATTTAAAGGAAATACCAAGGATTACAAAGAAATAAGGCACAGGGATCGAACGGGTTGGTTTGATTTGAGGAGTCTAGGATGAGCCAAACCTCTGTGCCTGGATGAACTGTCTCCTTGATCCACTGATGCTTAACCATGAGCACAGAAGCTGCCAAGTGAGTCTGCCCCAGAACACAGAAGAAACTGGCCTTTACCCTGTCCAAATCAGAAATAAACAGTCCCATCTCCAACTAGGAAAACACACCAGGATGCCCAAAAGACTCAGCCCATATACAACCAAAAATCCCATATTTTTACTGTGTAAAGCACCTGGAACCACCATAACTATTCTGTGATGATGACCAAGTCACCTTTATGTCAAATGCTTCCTGTCCCAAGAGCACAAGAATCACATGGTGTGTGGTGTACAAGAGGCTGCTGTGAATTACAGGAAGTTATTCCAGGAGATATTGAACATATTGAGAGAGAAACTTGAAGACGCTAAAAGCATATTGATCGAAGAGCAAGAAAGAATGGTGATTATTCAGGGAGTGGAGCAGAATTTTAAAGAAATGATTGAGTCTGAATATAGGAAGTTTCTGGTTGTTGAGTGAAGAGAATGGGATGAAACTCTTAAGACTGAAAATTAAGGAAGCCAATCTGAATCATCTGATCAGGTTTGCCAGAGAGCTAGAGGAGAATTTCCAGGAAATGCTACAGAGACTAAATGATTTGTGAAGAGAGAACATGAATAAACTGAAAGAGAGTGAAGCCAGGGTCTCTGAATAGATCAGCAGCCACCAAAGGATCACCACCTAGCTAGAGAAGAGATGTGTGTAATCTGCCGTGGTGGTGCCCCAGAATGCAAGATTATCTTTGGAAAGGAGTGAGTCACTACTACTTCAGTATTTCAAGCCTGCCTATATCAAAAACCTGAGATTATGCCAAATAACAGGAGTAAGCCAAATGCTAATAATATTCCAAAGACATATAAGTTTGGATACTGAAAACACTCATCCTTGTCTTATCTATTCTGAGGATCTGAGAAGTGTGAGATCTGGAAATATCCTCCAGGATATCCATGATAACCCAGAGCAATTGGACTTCCGTGCCACAGTGTTGGCTGTAGAGAGTTTCTCCTCAGGAAGGCACTACTGGGAAGTACATGTAGAAAAGGCTAAACAGTGGCAGCTGGGCATAAGCAAGGACTCTGCCAAACAAAAAAGTAGCAGGCCCAATGCTTCTGGAGATAAATTCTTCCTCACAGGATTCATAATGGAGACTGATTTTACCTTCTGGGTATTTCCCCTTTAAAAAGGGTCTCCCTGAAAGAGCAAGTGCACAAAGTTGGCGTTTTCCTAGACTATGAGTATGAGCTAATATTATTCTACAATGTGACAGAAAGATTGCTCTTTTACAATTTCTCTTATCTCACCTTCCTAGGAACTCTCAGGCCTATATGTTCTCTTTGCATCCCATATGAGAGCATAACCTCAGACTGTCTCACCATCTGTACATCTCATGGTCCTTCTCGTGGTGTAACTGTTAGCCCTCAATCTTCCTTCCTGATAAATCCAAGGCCATGACATGCCAAAAAATTAATAGCATGACTTTATGAACATATTTCAAAAAAAGACATTTTGCATTTGAGTTGGAACCCAGTTTGATACCCCAGAGCCTTTGCATTTGTGTAGCCTTCAGCACCCATTTGGTAGAAGAGGTTGCTGGTAAGCTGAATCATGAGTAAGTGGAGGTCTCTACACAGATTAGAATAGCAAATGCACATACAGCATTGAATTGGGAAATAGAATGGAAAGCCCCACTCCAATTAACTGGAGTCCTTGGCTCTAGGTTAAGGACTCTAGACTTAGTTCTTAAAACATCAGCAAAAATGGGTATAATCAGTAATGAAAGCAGGGCTTTGCTTTAAATTTGAGGGTTTCATCATAGAGCCATGTGGAATGCAGTCATGCTCTTACTGACAGTGAGTATAAAGATTCTGAATATGATTATTCCAAAGAGAAAATATCTTCATTTCCTTGGATATTTTATCTGGGTGGGAGGGGGTGTCAGGAGGAAAATGAATACATAAATATATTTTTCCTTTTCTAGTTCTCTGTCTGATAAGGAAAATTAAATTTCTTAAAGTAAACCTGATAGTTCAACGCTTTGAAAATTAAGTAATTTTGTGTTTTTTTATCTTCTTTCTCTATTTGATCCACTGAAAAATGCTTTATCCTATGTCATTGCTCAATGGTGATTCATACTGGAAAGCAGAATTGGCCCAGCGGTTAGGGTGTCCACCTACCACATGGGAGGTCCGTGGTTCAAACCCCCAGCCTCCTTGACCCCTGTGGAGCTGGCTCATGCGCAGTGCTGATGCACGCAAGGAGTGCCCTGCCACGCAGGGTTGTCATCCATGTAGGGGAGCCCCACACACAAGGAGTACGCCCTGTAAGGAGAGCCGCCCAGTGCGAAAGAAAGTGCAGCCTGCTTAAGAATGGCACTGCCCACACGGAGAGCTGACGCAACAAAAAGAAACACAGATTCCCATGCCGCTGATAACAACAGAAGTGGACAAAGAAGAAGACGCAGCAAATAGACACAGAGAACTGACAACTGGGGGAGGGAGGGAAGAGAAATAAATAAATAAATCTTTTTAAAAATGGTGATCATACAATGTTAAGAAGAGCAAGATAAAATATAGACAGACATTTATAGAAAAGATTTTTTATACTTTATCTCCTTTGATATGGTCAACACTTATAAGTACGTATTAATCTTATTACTCAAATACGTGGTTCAGAGAGGTGATTTGATTTTCCTAAAATTAAGTATCAAGTAGTGATAAGTAATTGAATCAAGAAATTGTCAGCCTCCTCTCAATCAGAAAAAGAGTGGACGTCACCATCCTAAAATCCTCAAGATTGAGGAATGAACAAACATAAAGGGAGAGGGGGAATGCAAATATGGGCTAAAGTAGACTTGTTATTATTCTAGTATGGAAGATCTTGTAACACTGGTATAAAAGTAGTGATCACCAGAGGTTCTGAGAGGAAGGAGAGGGAAGAGTAGACACAACATAGGACATTTTTGGGACATTATAATTGTTCTGAATGACATTGTAATAACAGGTACAAGCCATTATACATTTTGTCAAAACCTATAAAATTGTGCAGTGGAAAGTGGAAACTATAATGTAAACTATTGAAAATGGTTAGAAACAATGCTTCAATATGTGTTCATCAATTGTAACAAATATACCACACTAATGAAAGGCGTTAATGGAGAAAATTGTGGGAGGGGAAGAAGGTGGGATATATCGGAATCCCCTATATTTTTGATGAATAATTTATGTAATCTAGAGCTTCTTTAAAGATAAAAATGAAGCTAAGATAGTTAGTGCTTTATACTTTTTCCTCCCTTTTCCAGCGATGAACATGGATACAATGGATGGTGTTGAAGTAGCCATTTGCAATCATGTGGGAAAAGCCTAGAAATGTTGACCCTGGCATAATGAGCTATTCTATTCAACACCAAGAACCACATACATCCAGCCTTGATAAGTAGGAAAAAGCACAAAGTCGTATTGGTTTAAGCCATTCTAGTTAGATTTCCTGATAATTGCTGCTGAAAGTAGTCCTACCTGGTGCAGGCATATTCCCTTCTGTCTTCACAAATTCTAAAATTAAATGACCCCTCTGGGCTTTCCTATCTAGATTAACTATGAAGGGTCTGAATTTTACCCTATTTGCAAGCTAACAAGTTAGCCTGGCATAGTTTTATGGGCACTAGCAGAAGACACTCCTGGGTCAAACTCAAAGAACTTTATTATTCACAGCACAGTAAACAGCATAAGCATTAAGTTTATGTCAGTTCCCTTTGCCATCCCGGCCACACAGGGGTGAAGGAGAGGAGTTCAGGTGCATACTGCACATGCAGTGGATGTGCACCACACTAATGAACACTGGGATTCCAGAACCTGAGTCTTTAATAATGGACAGTAAGCAAGCCCACCTGACTTTTGTGTTGGAGGGAGATATTACCTTTATTATACTGGAAGGTAAGCAATCCTGCCTTGTACTCTGGAGGAAGACACTATCTCTATTTTCCAAGGCTGTTGGCTGTGCAAATATCCTTGAAAAGATAGGAAAGAAAGGGCAATTAGTGCCTCTGCTCACAATATGTACAGAAATGCAAGAGACCCATTGTTACAGTTTCCTGGCTATCAAAGCAAATACCCTGTCATGGGTTGGCTTAAACAATGGGAATTCATTGGTTCATACTTTTGAGTTTAGGAACAGTACAAATCAGGACATTGTCAAGATGATACTTTCTTCCTGAAGACTGAGTTGTTATGGGGTTGGCTGCTGTACATTCTTGGTCCATGGTTCTTCTGCCACAAAGCAATGCAAATTGGTTTTCAGCTTCTGGTTGCTCCCTACATGGCTTTCTTTCTTTTTGTCTGAATTTTATTCTGCTTATAAAAGATTCTAGTAATAGGATTAAGACCCATCCTGACTGAAGTGGACCAAACCTTAACTGGACTAACCTAAACAAAATGTCTTACTTACAACGGATTCACACCCACAGGAATAGATTAAGTTTAAGAGCATGTTTTTCTGGGTTAAATTACACCAAACCATTACAGTCTGCCCTTTGGACCCTAAAAAGACATGTTCTTTCCACATGCAAGATGTATTCATTCCATCACAACATTCCAAAAAGCCTTACATCATTTCACTGACAATGCTAAGTACAAAGTTTCATCTAAATCGGTTATGTGTGTGGTCTGTCCTGGTACACACTTCCCCTCAGTTGATAGATCTGTGAAACCTAAAGAAAAAGTTATGTTCCCAAAATTGAAGGGAAGGACAGGCATAGGTAGACTGTCTCATTCCAACAGGGAAAAATTGAAAGGAAAACAAAGGTCATGGGTCACAAACAATTCTGAAACCCAGTAGAGCAAACTCCATTATCTTTCAAGGACTGAGAGTCATCTATGAATAGATGTTTTGTCCTCCAGATCTGATGGAACAGCAACCCCACCCCTTCTCAATGGTTGCACAGTGGCCATGCTCTTCCTGAACACTGACATGGGGGCCCCACCCTCTCCAAGCATCAGGATGGAGAACAGATTCTACAAAAATTCTGGGGCTGAGGCTCCACCCTCTCAAAGCATTGGGGTGGCAGCCAGTCTCTCCATGAATCCTGGGACACAGGTCTCACAATCTCTAAGCATTGGGTGGCAGCCAGGCTCTCCATGAACACCAGGACACAGGCCCCACTGTCTCCAAGCATTGGAGTGGCAGCACTCCCCCTGAAAAACAGGGCAGAAGGCCCACAGTACTGGGGCAGATGACCTGTCCTCTCCAAAAGCAGGGGTGGTCCAGTCCTTCTGACACACAAGGGGTGCCTCCTCTCTTGACTTGAGGAGACATAATTGGTCCAGACTTCAGCTTCATGGTACTGCCCTTGGATCTGCTTACAAAAATTTCACGCACAAAAAAACTTGTTGGCTTTGCATGTAGTTCACATGTGTCCAAACCATCAGACAATAGAACTTCCCACTGATCTTTCCTGTAAGCTAACTTTCACGGAAATGGCTAACTGGTTCCATGTTCTGTCAAACCCTCACATGGTGCTCTTTTCTCCAGGGGCTCACTTTCTGGAACCTCAGGGAGGTCCTTGATAGAGTTGCTTCTGTCTTTAGTCTCAGAGCACACTCCCTGGATAGGATCAGAATTTTTCAAACCATCAATTTCTGGTTTCTTTGTGCTTAAGAGTTCATTTCTCAGCATATGACTTTCCTCTTGCATTTCTCTATAAGCTGCAAGGAAAAACCAGACTGCTCCTATATACTTTGACTCCCAGTACCTTAGTTCAAGCCCAATCATCTCTTCTCTTGACTAATGAAACAAATTTCCAGTATTGTTTACTTCAATTCATCCTCTACACAGTTGCCAGAGACTGAAAGGCTGGAGAAGGGAGAAGAGATGGTTCCTTTTTATGATTTTTGATGGCCCGTCACTGATCAGAAGTTGGTTTCAGTTGTAGTTGATTTCTGTTTTCAGTTTCTTCCATACTCCCAGAAAGTCGAGAACCTGCCTCATTATACCCCTTCAGAGGCCCCAACAACCCTTCTCAGAGAACTGAGTCTTAGCTGCAAAGCTTCCCCACCTTCATACTTCTAAAATCTAATAATCCCAACCTCTTGTCTTTATTCCTCCAGCACAAGGGATGCTAACTGCTTGGTGTATTTACCTCTGTGATACCTCGTTGTCTCCTTTTTGCTTTTTCAGTTCTCCAATACAATTCTTTATATTATATTCTGTCAAAATAACTGGTGTACTTTGTGTTTCTTGATTTGACATGGGTATGGTCACTGAGAAAAGGAAGGAAGAGGGAAGAAAAGATAATTGATAAATTTAATTATGGACAAGTTGAGTGTGGGATGTTTATAGGACAGTACATGTGGAGATGGACAACAAGCAGTTGGATATATGAATCTGATGCTTAGAGAGTCCTAAGTTAGTGATATGATTTAGGAGTCATCAACATACAAGTTGTTACTAAATCATGGGAGTAGATGAAATCCTCCAGGCAGAGCACATAGAGTATGTGCAATAAATATGTGTTGACTGAATGGACATCTGGCTACAGGGTTTGAGGCACCGTGCTCATGGGACACCTGCCATGCCTGTAGTTCTCAACTCAATCATTTAGGCTCATTGAAATATATTTTCAATTCTTTTTTTAAAAAAGATTTATTTATTTATTTATTTATTTTTGTAAAATAACTTTCTTTTTTTTTGTT
The DNA here is from genome assembly GCF_030445035.2 of Dasypus novemcinctus. NCBI lineage: Eukaryota > Metazoa > Chordata > Mammalia > Cingulata > Dasypodidae > Dasypus > Dasypus novemcinctus. The sequence continues at coordinate 70,334,614 of NC_080704.1, read as the reverse complement.
GGTAATTTCTTTTTTTTTATTTATTCTGTAAAAATATTACATTAAAAAAATATATATGAGGACCCATTCAACCACACCACCTCCACCCCACCACTCCCCCCCCAGCAACACTCATTCCCATCATCATGACACGTCAATTGCATTTGGTAAGTACATCTCTGGGCACCTCTGCACCTCATGGTCAATGGTCCACATCATGGCCCATACTCTCCCCCATTCCATCCAGTGGGCCCTGTGAGGATTTACAATGTCCAGTGATTGCCCCTGAAGCACCATCCAGGGCAGCTCCAAGTCCCAAAGACACCTCCACATCTCGTCTCTTCCAGCCATTCCCCATACCCATCAGCCACCATGTCCACTTTTCCCACTCCAATGCCACCTTTTCTCTGTCGACATTGGATTGGTTGTGTCCATTGCACCTCTATGTCAAGAGGAGGCTCAGATTCCACATGGATACTGGATACAATCCTCCCGCTTTCAGTTGTAGACACTCTAGGCTCCATGGTGTGGTGGTTGTCCTTCTTCAACTCCATCTTAGCTGAGTGAGATGAGTCCAATAAATCAGATTGTAGGTGCTGGAGTCTGTTGAGGCTCAGGACCTGGCTATCACATTGTCAGTCCAGAGATTCAGATCCCCTAAATATATCTTAAACCCCAACACCAACTACAACTCCAGCACAGTAGCATGAAAGTCTTATGAAGAGAGATCCCATCTGAGTCCAGATTCATCATGCATAAACACCAGCTCCAAAGAAGGGCCATCTGACATGGCAGTCAACCCCATCTGCCAATACCATAGCACCCATGGATCTCTTTAGCCCTCAAATGAACCAATACCTGGGGGTTGTATCTACTTTATCTGTCTCTTAGACTCTGCTCAGTTGTGCATAAGGGCAATCCTTCTGACAGCCTCCAGACTCTTTTTTAGAGACTCATAGCCATATAAACTCATTTCTCCTTTCCATTTTCCCCTTACATTAGGTCAAACAGCATTTTAAAGACATGTTATTTTATGTAGACAGGGATATTCTGCTGAGCCGCATTGAACCTTCCATTCCAGGTCATTTTCCAGTTGCATCATCAATTGGTAGTTGATAGTGATCCCTCGGTGCCAGAGAGGCTCATCCCCGGGTGTCATGTCCCACACTGGGGGGAAGGCATTGCATTTACATGCTGAGTTTGGCTTCGAGACTGGCCACATTTGAGTAACATGAAGGCTGTCAGGAGGAAATTCCCAGGCACAATGCTGCTCTAGGCCTTGTTCTTATTTCAGGCATATCAGCTCACAAGCATAGTCATTAGCGTCAGGGGCTCACTGTTGGACCCTCATTCCTTCCCGGTCCTTGCTGCTGCACCTGGGAGACTGTCGCTGCTCCCCTAGGGACCACGACAGAGCACCACCGGCTAGGAACCCAGTACCCCTCCAGCTGTAGTTTTTAATTGTTGCCACTATGAGTATATCCAAACATTACCATGCACCCTGGACATATGTCCTGTATAGCTCCCTGTCAGCCATATATCACCTGTCAATAGTATCCTATACCAGTATTCCTCCGTTGCCATTGTTGAACCACTCTGTGATCCAGAACTTCCTGAAAATTGAAGCCCAATATAATGTCAGGATCCCTTACTAGCAAAATGGCATATAGCGATGGGTTTAAAGGTTAAATATAGATTACGTGTTGACTTGGAAAAAATTCTACATCCTATCTTTTTCTCTTTTTTTTCCCCCTAATTATTGAACTTCTCTTAACAAGAGCCCTAGACCACAGCAATTCATATATATAATATACAGCACTCCCACACAACCATCACAAAACCTTTTCCCTTCCACAGCGATACTCTTACACCTACTCACATCATATTTACTTAAGGTGATGTACAGAGTCTGAGACAATAGCTTTCAAACAAGGTGACATCTGTGCTTACATTGTGGTGCATACTTTAGGATACACAGTTTTCTAATTTTTTAGTTATCCTATGTTTTACATTATGGTTTACATTATCAGTCTGTCGTCTCCTATATGTTATGGTGTAATATTACATGTTTTATATCCATCCTTGTGTACTCTCACGAAACTCCTCTCTTACCCCCCATTTACCTTGGTTCCACACATTTAACATCCATTTTCCCATCCACCTTGGTGCCCAACAGTGACAGCCAACCTCTGTTTCCCGAGGAGCCACGTCCAGAGATAGTTGGAATAGTGTTCAGGGCCTAACTTGCTCAACTGCCCCAATGCCCTGGGAGCCACCCTTTCTCTCGAGAGATACAGTTCCCTCTATTTGATGGCATTAGTCCTCCCCAGGATGTGGGTCCACCCCCACTCTCACTACTTGGGTCTCTACCCAATGGTGCCACCCACTTGGCAAAATGAGCATTTAAATATTCCCCAGGAGCCCGTCCCGCATTGGACCATCCCCTCCGAGCATTCTAAATAGGTAACCCTCTTTATTATATTTTGATATGATTTTCTCGGCATTTTACTATCCACCAACATTTGACACTCTCCTATGTTCGTATGCTACCCCTCCCTCCCCCCAGTTTTGGGCAATATTACCCATCCGCCCATCCCCAGCCACCCTCAAACCCTCAAAGCCCCTCCCAAAGGCAACCCCTTGCCCCCATTTTATCTCTTTTTTGAGTTCATACTTACCACCAGCTCGTCATAAATTCCACCCCTGCAGATGTCGGCTCACTTCCTTCCTCCACCCCCCAATTTCCTGTAAGCCTATCGTTCAGTCTTTTGCTCTCTTGCTTATTTCATATCATTGAGGTCATGTAGTATTTGTCCTTCAATGCCTGGGTTGCTTCACTCAACATAAGGTTCTCAAGATTCATCCATGTTATCACGTGTGTTTGTAGTGTATTTGTTCCTATAGCCGAGTAGTATTCCATTGTGTGTATATACCACATTTTATTGATCCACTCATCTGTTGATGGGCATTTGGGTTGATTCCAACTTTTGGCAATAGGGAACAATGCTGCTATGAACATTGGTGTACATATATCAGTTTGTGTCCTTGTTTTCAGTTCTGCTGGGTATATACCCAGCAGTGGTATTGCTGGGTCATATGGCAAATCTATGGCTAGTTTTTTGAGAAAGCGCCATACTGTCCTCCAGAATGGTTGGATCCTTCTGCATTCCCACCAGCAGTGGATGAGTGTTCCCCTTTCTTCACATCCTCTCCAGCATTTGTATTCTTCTGTTTTTTTCATAGCTGCCAATCTTATGGGTGTAAGATGGTATCTCATTGTAGTTTTGATTTGCATTTCCCTGATAGCTAGAGATTTGGAGCATTTTTTCATGTGCTTTTTAGCCATTTGTATTTCTTCTTTGGAGAAGTGTCTGTTTAAATCTTTTTCCCATTTTTTAAATGGGTTGTTTATCTTTTTATTTTCAAGATATAGGAGTTCTTTATATATGCAAGTTATAGGTTTCTTATCAGATATATGGTTGCCAAATATTTTCTCCCACTGTGTGGGCTCCCTTTTTACTTTCTGGACAAACTCCTTTGAGGTGCAGAAGGCTTTAATTTTGAGGAAGTCCCATTTATCTATTAGTTCTTTTGTTGCTCGTGCTTTTGGTGTGATATTCATGAATCCATTTCCTATTACAAGGTCCTGTAGATGTTTCCCTACACTGCTTTCTAAGGTTTTTATGGTCTTGGCTCTTATATTTAGGTCTTTGATCCATCTTGAGTTGATCTTTGTATAAGGTGTGAGATGATAATCCTCTTTCATTCTTTTACATATGGCTCTCCAGTTCTCCAGACACCATTTGTTGAATAGGCCACTCTCTCCCAGTTGAGAGGGTTTGGTGGCTTTATCGAATATTATGTGGCTATATATGTGAGGTTCTATATCAGCACTTTCAATTCGATTCCATTGGCCTGTGTGTCTGTCCTTATGCCAATACCATGTTGTTTTCACCACCGAAGCTTTGTAGTATGTTTTGAAGTCAGGTAGTGTGATTCCTCCAATTTCATTTTTCTTTTTCAATATGTCTTTGGCTATTCGGGGTCTCTTTCCTTTCCAAATAAATTTCGTAGTTAGTTTTTCTAGTTCCTTAAAGAAGGCTGTGTTTATTTTTATTGGGATTGCATTGAATGTGTAGATCAGTTTTGGTAGGTTAGACATCTTAATAATATTCAGTCTTCCTATCCATGAACAGGGAGTATTCTTCCATTTATTTAGGTCTTCTTTGATTTCCTTGAACAGTCTTGTATAGTTCTCAGTTTATAAGTTTTTTACCTCTTTAGCTAAATTTATTCCTAAGTATTTGATTTTTTTACTTACTATTGTGAATGGTATTTGTTTCTTGATTTCCTCCTGATCTTGCTCATTATTGGTATACAGAAATGCTACTGAGCCCTTATGCACAACTGAGCAGAGTCTGAGAGACAGATAAAGCAGATACAACCCCCAGGTATTGGTTCCTTTGAGGGCTAAAGAGACCCATGGGAGTTATGGTCATGGCAGATATGGTTAACTACCAGGTCAGATGGCCCCTCTTTGGAAATGGTATTTATGTGTGATGAATCTGGACTCAGATGGGATCTCTCTTCATAAGACTTTCATGCTAATGTGCTGGAGTTGCAGTTAGTGTTGGGGTTTAAGATATATCTAGGGGATTTGAATCTCTGGACTGACAATGTGATAGCCAGGTCCTGAGCCTCAACAGACTCCAGCACCTACAATCTGATTTATTGGACTCACCACACTCAGCTAAGATGGAGTTGAAGGAGGACAACCACCACACCATGGAGCCTAGAGTGCCTACAACTGAAAGTGGGAGGATTGCATCCAGCATCCAGGTGGAATCTGAGCCTCCTCTTGACATAGAGGTACAATGGACACAACCAATCCAATGTCCACATAGAAAAGGTGGCATTGGATTGGGAAAAGTGGACATGGTGACTGATGGGTATGGGGAAAGGCAGGAAGAGATGAGAGGTGGAGGCGTCTTTGGGACATGGAGCTGCCCTGGATGGTGCTTCAGGGGCAATCACCGGACATTTTAAATCCTCACAGGGTCCACTGGATGGAATGGGGGAGAGTTTGGGCCATGATGTGGACCATTGACCATGAGATGCAGAGGTGCCCAAAGATGTACTTAGCAAATGCAATGGATGTGTCATGATGATGGGAATGAATGTTGCTGGGGGGGGAGAGGTGGGGTGGGGGTGGTGGGGTTGAATGGGACCTCATATATATATATATTTTTAATGTAATATTATTACAAAGTCAATTTAAAAAATCTCCAATAAAAAAAAAGAAATGCTACTGATTTTTGCGCATTGATCTTATAACCTGCGACTTTACTAAACTCATTATGAGTTCTAGAAGCTTTGTTGTAGAGCTCTCAGGGTTTTCTATGTATAGGATCATGTCATCTGCAAATAATGAAATTTTGACTTCTTCCTTTCCAATTTGAATGCCTTTTATATCTGGTTCTTGCCTCAGTTCTCGAGCAAGTACTTCTAAGCAATGTTAAATAGGAGCGGAGACAATGGGCATCCTTGTCTTGTTCCTGAGTTTAGAGGGAAGGATTTTAGGATTTCTCCCTTGTAAACAATGTTGGCTGTAGGTTTTTCATATATACTCTTTATCATGTTCAAAAAATTTCCTTGTATTCTGATTAAAAAGATTTATTTATTTATTTCTCTCCCCTCCCCCCCCCCCACCCTGGTTGTCTGTTCTCTGTGTCTATTTGCTGCATCTTCTTCTTTGTCAACTTCTGTTGTTGTCAGTAGCATGGGAATCTGTGTTTCTTTTTGTTGTGTCATCTTGTTGTGTCAGCTCTCCATGTGTGTGGCATCATTCCTGGGCAGGCTGCACTTTCTTTTGCGCTGGCGGCTCTCCTTATGGGGTGAACTCCTTCCATGTGGGGCTCCCCTACGGAGGGGACACCACTTCATGGCACAGCACTCCTTGTGCGCATCAGCCCTGTGCATGGACCAGCTCCACAGCGGTCAAGGAGGCCTGGGTTTGAACCGCGGACCTCCCATGTGGTAGAAGGACACCCTAACCACTGGGCCAAGTCAGCCGCCTATTTTCAATTCTTAATGGCTGATGAAAAGTTGACTTTTTATATTATGTATTCAAAATGCTTTATTGATTAGATGAGATGAGATTAGATTTGTGGTCTTTCTAAAGCTGAGTTTTTAAAAAATATTTTTTAATTTATTTTAAAAGATACTTACATTACATAAAATGTTGCATAAAATATATAAAGGATCCCCATATGCCCTAGTCCCCACACCTCCCACTTCTCCCCACATAAACAACTTCTTTCAATAGTGTGGTATATTCATTGCAATTGATGAATACATTTTGGAACATTGCCACTAAGCATGGATTATAGTTTACATTGCAGTTTACACTCTCCCACTCAATTCTATAGGTTATGGCCGTGTATATGACCCATATCTGTCATTGCAATGTCACTCAGGAAAATTCCAAAGCCTGAAAGTGCCCCTGTATTACACCTCTTTCTCTCTCTTCCTGACTTCAGCACCTCTAATGGTCACTCCATGGATTCTCCACATGAAATAATTTCTTCCATTGCAAGAATCACAATAAGTCTATAGTAGAATACCAATAAGTCTATTCTAGTCCATATTTTATTCCCCAATTCTGAGGATTCTAGGATGGTGATGCCCACTCCATCTCTAATTGAGAGGATGATGGATGGGCCTCTCTTACTTGCAGTTGTAAACATTCTCAGTTCCTGGGTATAGTGGTTGTCTATCCTCACTTCTCTGTTAGTTGTCCTGAGTGAGTCCAATGAACTGGAGAGCAGTGTTGCAACTCTACTGAGGCTCAGGGGCCAACTGGCACATGGACATAAAGCTGGGTTTTAATTCATGTAGGAAAGACACAAGAAAATTTATTTTTAAGGTAAAAGGAGTCCTGAGAAACTGATTTGCTTTTTTCACTACGAAAAGCATGACTGATTTTGTAATTTCCTTCTTATTTTGGTTTTAGAAAGCTCAGAGATAGATTTGTGGCTACCACTAGCAATGAAGCAAATTTTTTTTCTGGCCCTATCCCAGCTTTACCTTATTTTTGGCTTTCTTTCCCATTTGTTCCTACATCCTCTTTTATTTTTTTATCTTGCTGCAATGTGTATATCTCTGTAAACTGCATGAAATAATTTTTGTGGAAGGAAGTAAGATATAAATAAGAGAGTAAGATTAAGATTCTAATAGTTTCATGTACTATCTATTCTGATGGTATAAACTCCTTTTAAGGAGAAATAATTGTTTTAGACATTTGAAAATACATATGAGTAAGATCCTGGCTCTACCATTTAGTAATAGTAGAAGTAAATTTACTTCACCTCTTTGCATCTGAGATTTCTTATCTATAAAATGTGGATTGAAATAATATCTACTTTGAAATATGAAATGAAAGAATACAGGTAAAGCATCCAGCATGCTTTGTCACATATGCTCAAATAGTTATTATTATTATTCTGGAATAAACAAGGGAAGATTTGAAATGGAGAGGAAGAGAGAGTCCAGGGTAGCAGAGGAGAGGAGAACCCATAACAATAACCAGGAAGCATGATTAAAACTAAAATAAATCAATCAGATAGCACAAGATGGAAGAGGGGGTGGAAAGTGACACCAAGGCAAGAAGGGCAGGCTGCAGGGTGATTGACTGATGAGCACCAGCAGCCTGAGATGGTTCTGAGGGGCCTAGGAGGGAAGACTGTTTTTCCTGGGTTGTTGTTTTCTTTTTTGTTTGTTGTCTTTTCTTTCTTTCTTTCTTTCTTTCTTTCTTTCTTTCTTTCTTTCTTTCTTTCTTTCTTTCTTTCTTTCTTTCTTTCTTTCTTTCTTTCTTTCTTTCTTTCTTTCTTTCTTTCTTTCTTTCTTTCTTTCTTTCTTTCTTTCTTTCTTTCTTTCTTTCTTTGTTTTCTCTAGTCTTTTTTTTCCTACCTAATTTCTTTGTTTCTTTTCTTTCTTTCATTTCTCCCTTTTCTGTCAGTTTTCCTTCATCCCACCTTTTCTTGTTTGGTCTTTGTTGTTTTCTTTTTCTCACATCTTTTCCTTTTGGTTCTTCTATTCTTGCCTTTCCAGGCTTTTTTCCCCAGCTTTTTATTAATTGTTCTATTTTTCTCTATTTTCTCTTGTTTCAATTTTTATTCTTATTCCTTTGTATTTTTTATGATTTTTTTTACTTATGACATTTATTTTCCTGGCTCTGGTATGGTTTCTTTACTATTTTTGAAATTATTATCACTGTTATTCTTTTTCTCTTCTTTTATCTTTCCTTTTATATGGTTGTGATATTTTTCCAAGGAAAAGCAGACAACTACAAGGATATAGAATAAGCAGAATGAAGTGTCAAAAAGAAACCTTAACACAGGGAAAAATAAAACAAAATAAAACCCTAGAGTAGAAAGAGAAACCAACCAACTGAACAATCCCATCAAAATAATCAGATGCTAAACACCAACAAAAATTACAAACCATACTAAGAATTAGGAAGACATGGCCCAGTCTAATAAACAAACTAAAAAACAGGAGGAGATGCAGAATATGGAACAAGTAATCAAGGATGTCCAAACAAATAAAGGGATCAACTTAATGAAGTGAAGGACAAGATAAAGGATATTAAGAAGACACTGGGTGAACATAATGAAGAAATTATAAACATACCTAACAAAATAACAGATCCAATGGTGATGAATGGTACAATGAAAGAAATAAAAAATATGCTAGAGGGACCTAACAGCAGATTTATTAGTGATGCTGAAGATAGTATATCTGAAATCAGACACAGTAGAACAGATAGAGGAAAAGATAGAAAAAAATCCAGCAGGGATTCAGGGAATTGAATAACAACATGAAACACAGAAACATATGCGTTATAGGCATCCCAGAGGGAGAAGAGAAGGGAAAGGGGACAGAAGAAGTGTTGGAGGAAATTGTAGCTGAAAATTTTCCAACTCTACTGAGGGACGTGGACATACATGTCCAGGAAGTACTGTGTACTCCAAACAATATAAATTGTAAGAGGACTACTCCTAAGACATATACTTATCAAATTGTCCAATGCTCAAGACAATGAGAGAATACTAAAAGCAGCAAGAGAAAAAAGATACATCACAAAGAAGGGAAGCTTCAGCAGCGTACCAGAGACAGCCAAAGTAGATAGAAACCCAGGTTCTGGTTCTCCTGAGGGCTACAGAGACCCACAGGTTCTATGGCCATGGCAGTTGTCTCTGAAGTTCAGGGCCATGTCAGCTGGCCCTGCTTTGGAGTTTGTGTTCATGAATGTGATGGAGTTGGACTCAGATGTGACCTTTCTACGCATGCCTCTTCTGTTACTTTTACCGGACCTGTGGTTGGCATTGGGGTTGGGGTATACTCAGGAGACCTGAATCTCTGGACTGTCCATGTGACAGTCAGGCCCTGACCCTCAGCAGACTTGCAACTCCTACCCTCTGGTTTCTTGGACTTACCCTGGCCAGCTAACAAGGAGGTGAAGATCAGCCACCACACCAAAGAGCCAAGAGTGCCTACAACTGCAAGCAGGATAATTGAATCCATCATCCATGTGGAATCTAACCTCCCTACTGATGTAAAGAGGGACTGGACATAACCATCCCAGTGTCCACAGGATGGAGGAATAGAGTATAGATTAGAGTGGACTAACTGGTATTCTGCTGGGGAACTATTGTGATTAGCAAGTGAAGAAATTGTAGTATTGATGTGGAGAAAGTGGCCATGGTAGCTGCTGATAGTAGGGAGAGGGAAGAAGAGATATGATGTGGAGGCATTTTCAGGATTTGGAATTGTCCTGGGTGGTGCTGCAGGGAAAGATGCTGGACGTTGTGTGTCCTGCCATGTGTGGAATGGGGGAAAGTGTAGACTACAATGTAGACCACCATCCATGTGGTGCAGCAGTGCTCCAAAATGTATTCATCAGGTGCAGTGAATGTGCCACCATGATGGAAGAAGTGGTTGATGTGGGAGGAGGGGGGTAGGGGGGTCGGGGGTATATGGGGACCTCATAATTTTTGAATGTAACTTTTAAAAGAAAATAGAGTAAAAAAAAGTAAAAAAAAAAAGCTTGATAAGATTAAGCACTGATTTCTTGTCTGAAACCACGGAGGCAAGAAGGTAGTGGTATGGTATAGTTAAGGTGCTGAAAGAGAAACTGTCAACCAAGAATTCTGTATCTAGCAAAGATGGCATTTAAAAATAAGGGAGAGTTCAAAATAGTTACAGATAAAAAGACATTAAGAGAGTTGGTCAGCAGGAAACCTGTCCTTCAAGAAATACTAGATGGAGTTCTGCACATTTAAAGGAAATAAAAACAGGAGAGAGAGGGTTGGAGAAGAATGTAGAAAGGAACACGCTAAGAATATCTAAAAAGTTAAAAGAGAAATAAAACAAAATATGATGTATATAGAACTAAAGAAAATATGGCTAATGTAAGTAATGCCTTGAGAGTAATAAAACTGAATATTAATGGATTAAACTCTCCAATCAAGAGACACAAATTGGCAGAATGGATAAGGGAATATGAGCCATCTATAGGCTGCCTAATAGACACTCACCTCAGACCCAGGGATGCAAGTGAATGGTTGAAAAATGAGTTTACATGCAAACAATAACCAAAAAATAGCCAGAGTAGCTATACTAATATTGGACAAAATAGAGTTCAAATGCAAAACTATTTTAAGAGAAAAAGAAGCACACTATATATTAAGAAAAGGGATTATCTATCAAGGAGAAAGAACACTCATAAACAATTAGGCACCTAACCAGGGTGCCCCAAAAATACATGAGGCAAACACTGGGAAAACTAAGTGGAGAAATAGATTCCTCTACAATTACGGTGGTGGGTTTTAATACATGATTACCACCGTTAGACAGAACATCTTGACTGAAGGTCAGTAAAGAAGGTATAAAGGACTTGTACATAGAAAACTATAAAACATTGTTAAAGGATATCAAAGAAGACCTAAATAAATGGGAAAATATTCTATGTTCATGGTTTGGAAATCTAGACATCATTAAGATGTCTGTCCTACCCGAATTGATTTCCAGCTTTAATGCAATCCTAATAAAAATTATAAAAGCATGTTTTTACTGAATTGGAAAGTTAATTATGAAATTTATTTCAAATGACAAGGGGCCCTGAATAACCAAAAACATACTAAAGAAGTAAAACAAAATGGGAGGAATCACACTACATGACTTAAAACATACTACAATGCTGCACTTGTCAAAACTGCATGGTATTCATACAAAAATAGACATACTGACCAATGGAACAGAATTGAGAGTTTTGATATAGATCCTTACATGTATGGTCAACTGACATTTGACAGGGCCACCAAGCCCACTAACTGGGACAGAATGACCTTTTCAACAAATGGTGGCTGGAGAATTGGAAATACATAGCCAAAAGAATGAGAAAAAAATCATAATCTCACACCCTATACAAAAATTAACTGAAGATGGATCAAAGATCTAAATATGAGACAAGACCATAAAGCTCCTAGAAGGTAATATAGGGAGGCATCTATGAAATCTTGTGGTGGGAAATGGTTTCATAAACTTTATACCCAAAACATAAGCAATGAAAGATAAAATAGGTAAATGGGACCTCCTCAAAATTAAAAACTTTTGCACTTCAAAGGAGTTTGTCAAGAAAGTGGAAAAGGAAACGTCCTCAATGGGAGAAAAGACAACATTTGGTAAACAATTATCTGAAAAGGGCTTAATATCCAGCTTATATAAAGAAATCCTACATCTTGAAAAGAAAAAGAAAAACAACCCATTTAAAAAATGGGTAAGAGATTTGAATAGACAATTTTTCAAATAAGAAAAAATGACTAAAAATGTATATGAAAAGATGCTCAATATCACTAACTATTATTTGAATAAATCAAAACTACAATAAGACATCATCTTATACCTATTAGACTGGCAGCTATTAAAACAGAGGGCTATAAGTGTTGTTGGAGAGATTGTGGAGGAAGGGGAACGCTTAACCACTGCTAGTGGAAATGTAGAATAATGCAGCCACTTTGGAGGACAGTTTGGCAATTCCTCAGGAAGCTAACTATAGAACTGCCATATGATCTAACAATCCCACTTCTGTGTATATACACAGAAGAATTGAAAGCAGGGACTCAAACAAATATATGCACACTGATATTCATAGCGGCATTATTCACTAACAGATGAATGAAACAAATAATGAACATTATTCATTAACAGATGAATGAAAAAGAAAATTGTGGTATATACATACAATGGAATATTACTCAGCTGTAAGAAAGAATTCAGTATTAACACACAGGATAACATGGATGAATCTTGAAGACCTTATGTTGAGTGAAGTAAGCCAGACACCGAAAGACAAATATTACATGACTTCACTGATATGACTTAAGTAACATAAACAGACTCACAGAGCTAGAATCTGGAAGATGGCTTAACAGGAAACACAAAGGGAGTAAAGGATATTAAGTCAATGTTAAATATGGGCAAAATCTATGATAAGATGGAAGAGGGTGATTAGGCAGTGGATGGGGTGATAGTGGTGCAGGGATGTGATTGGGTTCGACGGTGCTGGAATTTGAGGGGGAGTAGGGCAGGGGGTGGTTGGATTGGACTATCCATGGACCTTGAGGGATGTTCGAAAAAAGGAACAAGTCAATACTGGGGAATTGAAGACCTATTGTTAAAACTACAATGGTGGGGATGTTCTTTAGCAAACTACAATGGTGGGAATGTTCAGGGGAGAGTTACGGTGTAGGGTATAGTGGTAGAGGGACATGTAGGATACAGCACACCTGGCGCATGCCTGTATGGAATATGAAACTGTTCATCTTGCCATAGTATATTGTATCAGTGTGTGGAGACCCACACAATAAACAAGGAAACATTAACCTCCCATCCTGGGGAGTACTGCTATGTTCTCTATTAGAAGGGCAAGAATCTCTTAAGAACTTAGGCAGTGCCTAATAAAAGAAAACAGATCAATATGTCAATTCCTCCATAGTATTGTTTTGTGGAGCTTTTGGATCTCAAAAGGGTCACAACTGTGGTAAGGGAGGATCATTGTTGCTGGGTGTTGGTGATGGGTGGATGTGTGGGGAGGGGTGCTCCTTGGGTCATATCTCTGTGGCATATGAATATGTTCAAGTGGTCATAGGCATTGTTTCAGTGGGTGGAGACCCACACAATAACCTAAACAATGTTGAATCCCCATCCTGGGGAGTACTGCTACAGTCTCTCATAGAGCGGCAAGAATCTGTAGAGTACATACGCAGTGCCTAGAGAGGAAGGACAGACCAATATGCCAGGCCCTTGATATCGGTGATTGTACTCAATCTATTCTCCTGAAATTGAAAAATAGCCTAGTATTATATATTGCCTAAGAGTTATCTCCTGAAATCCTTGTTGTTCAAATGTGGCCTTTCTCTAAGCCAAACTCAGCATATAAATGTACTACCTTCCCCTGACACAGGATATAACACCTGGGTATGAGTCTCCCTGGCACTGAGAAATTATTACCAAGCACCAACTAGCACTGGAAAAAGACCTTGACCAAAAGAGGGAAATATTAAATAAAAATTAGTTTTTATGGCCAAGAGATTTCAAAGTGAATTGGGAGGTCATTCCAGGGGTTATCTTTGTACATCTCAGAAGAATCTCATTGACTACCACAGTAAACATTGACTCAAACAGAAGGGCTCCTGAGGGCTTTAGAGATATCTGGACACTATAAGCAGGGCAGACAAGCTCAGGAGTTTGGCACCCTGTCAGTAGGCCTTACTTTGGTATATGTGTTCCCCAATGTAACAAATTTAATTGCATTTATAATAATTTCCCTACACATGGGTAGTCTGCCCCTTTTATTTGTACCTGTAATTAAAATTGTGTTTGTTAATTATATGTTGCAGAGATTTAAATCTTCAGTCTGTTCATAGGCCAGTTGAGCCCTGAATCTCAACAGCATTGCAAAAGCTACTATCCAGTTCACTGGACTCTCACAGGACTATTAGCAAAAGGATGATGATGGATAGCACCCATCCCAAAAAAACAGTATCTACAACTGCAAGCAAGACAGTTTCATCCATCTGCCCCATGGGATCTAAGCCTCCTCTCAATTAAAAACTGAGTTGGCATCACCACCCCCAAATCCTAAATATTGGGGAATGAACAATGGACTAAAATAGACATTATTATTCTATTATAAACTATTATTCTAGCAATGGAAGAACTTGTATCATTGACATAAAGGTGTAAATGGGTGCATTTTTAGGACATTGGAATTGTCCTGAATAACATTGCAATGATAGAGTCCATTATATATTTTGTCAAAACCTATAAAAATTATGCAGTGCAAAATGTAAACTATAATGCAAAATATAGTCCATGGTTAGTAACAATGCTTCAATACATATTCATCATTTGTTACAAATGTATCACACTAATGAAGATGTTAATGTGGGAAACTGTTGGAGGGAGGGGATGGGGTTATGGGAATCCCCTATATATAAATATATATTTTTGAGATACTGAGGCCAGGGATTGAACCCAGGACCTCACATATGGGAAGTCAGCTCTCAACCACTGAGCCACATCGGCTCCCCTCCCATATATTTTTGATGCAACATATATGTAACCCAAAGTTGCTTTAAAAATTTTTTTAAAAAAAGAATTCCTATCTTCAACCAGCTTTACTATTAGGATGATCTTCAAGATCCAGTGGAAAGAATTGTGCCCAGGTAGCACTGCCACTACCAAATGGAGTCTTTAGCAATCACAATCGCATCTGTCCTTCCCTTCTCCCTCTGCCTTTTCTCTTATATCATTTTACTCCAGGGAGATGGAAAATCAATCCTCATATACTTTTCAGATATATTGCATTTTCCAGGTTACAAAACCCTTTGGCAGAAAGTCATCATTATTACCATTTGACAGATGAGAAAACTGAGTCTCCAAGAAGTAAAATGACTTGCCCAAGGTCCATATCCAGTGAGTTACTGAGCAAGGGATAGACACTAGAGTTTTTATCACCTGGTTTAGGCTCCCTTCCAAGGGCATATATGCCCCACATGCCTCTGTAAGAGGTAGAACATCACTGGTATATTTGTGCTCCCAAATTTACTCTGAACAACCTTTAACAAAGTTGAAAGTTGATCTTTAATACTACTGGGGGAAGAAACAAAGGAGTTGAGGAGAGCATGTATTTTTCTCCCTGTGAGCACAGCATGATGGGAAATAGCTCATCTAAGGGGATCCATTCACTTTCCACATGTACAGCAGGAATTCACTGTACTCTGGGGATATAGAAAAGATGGAGCAGTGCGGGGACTAAGGGTGAAGAGAATGAAGTATTTGCTCAGGCACAATTATAAGGTGACACCAAAAACTCAATAATCAAGGTCAATATTTTTTCTTAAACATTTTATCATAAGATAAATGTCAATTCACCTGCAATTAAAGGAATAATACAGACAGATCCCATGTACCATTTACCTAATTTCCCCTAATAGTAACTGTGGATGTACCCCAGAAAAGCATGTTCTTAAAGTTAATCCATTCCTCTGGATGTGAATCCTTTGTAAGTAGGAGCTTATGATGAGGCTACTTCAGTTAACGTGTGAACCACCTCATTCAGGATGAATCTTAATTCTCTTACCGGGGTCCTTTATAAATGGAATGAATACAGAGAGTGAAAGCCAAAGAAACAAGAAGTTGAAATCAACTAAACCTGGAAAAGAAAGGAGAGACCAGCAGATGCACCCACATGCCTTTCCACGTGGTAAAGGAGTCAAAGATCACCAGTTGCCAGTCTTCAGGAAGAAAGCATGGCCTTAATGATGCCTTGATTTGTACATATTTCTCAGCTTCAAATCTGTAAGCTAATAAATTCCCATTGTTAAGCCAACCCATTTCATGGTATCGGCTTTCAGCAGTTTAGTAAAGTAAAACAGTAACCTCTTGCAAAACTATAGTACAATATCACAACCAGGATATTGTATTGTAAAGGTACAGGAAAATTCAGTCACCATAAGGATTCTTCACATTGCACTTTTATAGTCACACTTACTTCACTCCCAACCCCATTACCTTCTAAACCCTTGACAACCACTAATCTGTTTTTCATTTCTATAATCTTGTCATTTCAAGAATATAACCTTTGGGGATTGGCTTTTTTCACACAGTATAATTCTCTGGAGATTCATCCAGAGAAGTATAATACTATGTTCCTTTTTCTATTGCTGACTAGTATTGCATGGTGGTATTGCATGGTGTTGATGTATCACAGTTTAACTATTCACCTGTTGAAGAACATCTGGGTTGTTTCCATTTTCAGGTTATTATGAATAAAGCTGTTATTAACATTCATATGTATACATTTTGGTGTAAACATGAGTTTTCATTTTTCTGGGGTAAATGCCCAGGAGTGCGATTGCTGGGTCATATGGTAATTGCATTTTTTTGTTGTTTTTAAGAAACTACTAAACTTTTTTCCAGAGTAGTTATATAATTTTACTGACTGACTGGCAATGTATAAGTGATCCCATTTCTCCAAATTCTG
The DNA here is from genome assembly GCF_030445035.2 of Dasypus novemcinctus. NCBI lineage: Eukaryota > Metazoa > Chordata > Mammalia > Cingulata > Dasypodidae > Dasypus > Dasypus novemcinctus. The sequence goes on along the minus strand of NC_080704.1, from coordinate 70,318,026 downwards.
GCCAGCATTTGATACAGTCACTTTTTATTTTTAGCCCTTCTGATAGGAGCATAGTGAAATCTTATTTTGGTCTTAATTTGTATTTCCCTACAAATGATATTGAACATCTTCTCATTTACTTATATCCTTTTTCATGTATTTTGCCTATTTCCTAATTGGATTGGTTGGTCTTTTACTGTTGAAATTTGAGAGTCTTTTATATATGGTAGATACTAGTCCTTTGCTGGAGATGTAGTTTTCAAATATTTTCTCCCAATCTATATCTTGTCTTTATGCCTTCTTTCACAGAGCAAAAGTTTAAAATTTTGATAAAGTCCAATGTATCTTTTTCCTTTTCAAGACCATGCTTTTGGTGTTAAGTCTACGAATTCTTTGCATAGCCCTAGATCTTTCTAAACTTTTCACATTTAAGCCAACCATTAATTTTTAATTATTTTTTCTTAAGATGGTAAGTTAAGGTAGAGGTTCTTCTTTTTTTTTTTTTTTTTTGCCTATGAATGTATGAATGTCCAATTACTCCAGCACCATTGGTTGAAAAGGTTATCCTTCCTCCATTGAGCTGCTTTTTCACCTCTGTTGAAAATCAGTTGGCTGAAGCCAGTGTGGCTCAGTGGCTGAGTGCCAGCTCTCCACATCTGAGATCCTGGGTTCAATCCCTGGTCCCCAGTACCTAAAAAAAAAAAAAAAAGTAAAAGTTGATGGGGTTAACTACCAGGTCAGATGGCCCCTCTTTGGAAATGGTGTTTATGTGTGATGAATCTGGACTCAGATGGGATCTCCCTTCATAAGACTTTCATGCTAATGTGCTGGAGGTGCAGTTAATGTTGGGGTTTAAGATATATTTAGGGGATTTGAATCTCTGGACTGACAATGTGATAGCCAGGTCCTGAGCCTCAACAGACTCCAGCACCTACAATCTGTTTTATTGGACTTACCACACTCAGCTAAGATGGAGTTGAAGAAGGACAACCACCACACCATGGAGCCTAGAGTGATTACAACTGAAAGTGGGAGGATTGCATCCAGCATCCATGTGGAATCTGAGCCTCCTCTTGACATAGAGGTGCAATGGACACAACCAATCCAATGTCCACATAGAAGAGGTGGCATTGGATTGGGAAAAGTGGACATGGTGGCTGATGGGTATGGGGAAAGGCAGGAAGAGATGAGAGGTGGAGGCGTCTTTGGGACATGGAGCTGCCCTGGATGGTGCTTCAGAGGCAATCACCGGACATTGTATATCCTCACAGGGCCCACTGGATGGAATGGGGGAGAGTATGGGCCATGATGTGGACCATTGACTATGAGGTGCAGAGGTGCCCAAAGATGTACTTACCAAATCCAATGGATGTGTCATGATGATGGGAGGGAGTGTTGCTGGGCGGGGGGGGGGGAGAGGTGGGGTGGGGGTGGGGTTGAATGGGACCTCACATATATATTTTTAATGTAATATTATTACAAAGTCAATAAAATAAAAAATAAAAAAAATTAAAAAAAAGAAGAAAAAAAAAAAGAAAATCAGTTGGCTGTACTTATCTGGGTCTGTTTATGGGCTCTTTATTCTATTCCATTGATCTAGATGTCTATTCCTCCACCAATACCACAGAATTGTGATTATTATAGCTATCCAATGTGTTAAAATTGGGTAGAGTGATTCCTCCCACTTTTTCAACATTGAAGAAGTAAGACTAAATCACTGGTTTTCAGATATTTTTAAGCAACAGAATTCTACCTTGAAAAACCTCTTCCAAACTCCCAGATGCGAAACTGATACCAGTTGAGCTTTAGTTGACCAGGAGAGTGGTGGCTCCCCCTTCTCTCTGGAATCTTAGAGTTCTGCCAAAACCTGTTTGAAAACCATTGGTCTAGCTGCCGTCTGAGGCTGTTCCAGCTCTGATATTCCTAGCCTCTGAAACTTTAAATAAACTGAGAAAGTAAGAGGATCAAGGGGAGAAATGTTGGGTCTGCTGTTCTTCAAGATGTGTTGGCTTGGAGGTGCGAGGGCTCTAAGAACCTGTCACAGGGAAATTGATTAAAGCTTTCTAATGGTGCCTGCAACTACCCCTGTCTGAGAAACCCTTACTGATTCTCTCAGGTAGAATTTCTTATTCCTGTTTCTATAATCCCAGAGCATGCTATTCACCATTCCATTATAATACACCTCATATTGCACTGTCATTGTCTATTTACAGTCTGATCTCCAATTAGGTTATGAGCTTCCTAAAAGCAAGAACTGTTCTTATTTCTCTGAATCTCCATTCAATAGAGAAGCACCTGGAACAGAGTACTCCATAAACATGTGCTGAAGTGAAAGATTGGATCAAGAGTACATCATTCTTGGAATTTCTTTGTTCCTTGAATTCCTTTTTGCCCCAAGAGACCAAATCACACAAATCATTCCAATTAAACTATTTTAATTCATTCATTTAAATTAATTAAATTGAATTAAATTATTTTAATTAAATGGCTGAATAGTATACAAAAGAGTTAGCACATTAATTTTATCTAGTTTATTATATAATTGAGATGTATTTTATGTGCTAATGCACAATGTATAGGATTTATATGACATTATTTGATTAATAGAAATAGTGGATCATGCAATCAATGTGTATAGTGTATTTATGGCCATATTATAGAACTTATAACATAATTTTCCTAATTTTAAATGATGTCAGAGTTTTAAAATTGTTGTATCTTCAGACTTATGACAGACTGTTGACCAATGATGCATTTATTTGGTATTTTAATTCCTAAGCAGATAGGCATAATCCTTTGAATTCTTACCATATAGAAGACAATTGGAACTTGTCTGGTGGAGGAGCCAGGCTGCCAAGGATGGAAAAAGGAAATGACAAGAAAGTTTATTGAAGAATATCCATCCTAATAATAACAACAAACACTTCTATGGTGTTTACTATGTTATTCTAAGTACATTCTGAATATTAACTCAATTTAATTCTCATTGTAACACTAAGAAGTAGTTAAAATTACTATCATTCCCATTTTCTAGTTGAGAAAACTGCGACTCAGAGAGGGGAGGTGATTTGCCCATTGGTCACATAGTTAAAAATACTGGAATGAGACTTGAACCCAGGCAGCCTGACTGCAGAGTCTGGGTGCCTCACCACTCAATATACTGCCACTTGTGCTGGGAAAGGAAGGAATATTTGGGGTGGTCAAGCAGGGCAATTATTTGGGTTTATGCAAGGAGATTTTAAAGGCCCAAGAACATCTACCTTCCCATTCATCTCCCACCCCATTCATTTTCTAATGCCAGATATTTCATTAATAGAGGTTTATTCCTTTGACTTAAGATATGGTCCACTGTTGTTAATGCAACCAACTCCTGGGTGAGGAAATACTAAGACTTAAGAGTTATTTTTATTTTCCTAGTCTGTTTTCATTTTTATTGTATGTGTGTCCCTTTACATTGTACAGCTTCAATCTTTATATAAAATCTGTCCATCTTTTCCTTTGGGATACCTTATCCGTCATCATGACTTTATAACTTATCATCTCTCTAAGCTGCCACTATAATTACAGTCCTTTTTACCTTGGACTCAAGGGAGACAATGGCTCTAACTTTCCTGTCATATGATATTCTGTCCATTTTGAGATCTCTAAATAAAACCTCTATCATTGTCTTCTCAAGCATAAATCAAAACATTTGGATTTTTCATGTGCTGCTCCTGTTTCTACTTACTGAACTCTCTCCAAATCTGGAGGCTCTAATCAACTCTGAGAATTAGGGAAAGTGGAAAGGAGGAGGAATGCCTACTATATTTCAGGCATAGTGCTGAAAAATACTTTCTCATATCTTATCTCTTTTCATTTAATCTTTAAACAGCTTTATGAGGGGGAGAAGGATACTGTGGGCGGTTACAAGAAGCCCCAAGTCTGGGTAAGATACGAGGATACCCTAGCAAGACTCAACCTTTCTGGAAGCACAGACCCTTACTTGGTCCTGGTAATATCAAACAGGCAGAAATGAGGATCTGAAGGTCAATGAAGAGATTGGAGACAGGCATACAGTTTTGGCCACCCTCAAAGAGATGAAAGTTGAAAATGGAGGAGGGGTTACAGTTCTGTAAGGGAGAAAGCAGCAAAAGAGATTGGATGACAGTAATTTGAGGAGATTGCTTCTATTTTTGGAGTCAGGAGAAAGTAAAGGAGTTAAAGAAGGAGAAATGCACTGAGAGAAGTCGGTGACAGTGGTGCTGTGACTTGAAAGCCAAGTGAAGTAACCCCATCTCATTGTGAACATGGTTCTGACTACCTCCTCCCTGGGCAGCAGCACAGAAATCAGCAGTCAGCTTACTGCTTTGCTACCATAGAGGTCAATGAGGGCTCAGAGAAGTTGCAGCAAAAATGAAATCAGATGGCGCCTCAGGGGTGATCACCGGACATCGTGGATCCTCACAGGGCCCACTGGATGGAATGGAGGAGAGTATGGGCCATGATGTGGACCATTGTCTATGAGGTGCAGAGGTGCCCAAAGATGTACTTACCAAATCCAATGGATGTGTCATGATGATGGGAACGAGTGTTGTTGGGGGGGGAGAGGGGGGGGTGGGGGGGTGGGGTTGAATGGGACCTCACATATATATTTTTAATGTAATATTATTACAAAGTCAATAAAAAAAAATGAAATCATATAGGTGAAAGAATTTGGTTTGCAGCAAACTTATTCACTCGCAGGTGAACACACAAGTCTTGGAAATTTTTCTGACCATTACCAACTTTTGTGTTTTGGGGAAGCGGAATATCCAAAGATGTAGAAAAGTTAAAAAGTTACTTATCCAGGTAACTTCCCAAGGGATACCCAATCACAGCACTGCATCATAGAATTCCAAAACAGCAGAGCTAGAACACCAGTCCAGCTAGCCCAATCCCCTCAAGCTATAGATAGTGGAACTGAAGCCCAAAGAAAGGAACAGATCTGCCTGAGGCATAGATGGCAAAGCCTCTTCCTCCAGGTTGAGTGATTCTGAGTAAATGAGAAACAAATGAGGAGAGGATTGGTAGCAAATGCTTCCTGTAAATTGATAAAATTTTAAAAGCATATCTGGTACATTCATTGCATTTGATGAATACATTTTGGAGTACTGCTACACAGCATGGATTATAGTTTACATATCCATTCCATTCAGTGGGTTAATGAAAGAAGTTGTGGATGTGGGAGGAGTGGGGGGTGTGGGAGTAGAGTATATGGGAACCTCTTATATTTTTTAATGTAACATTTTGTGTGAGCTATGTATCTTTAAAAAAATAAAATTGTGAAAAGAGAAAAAAGTAGAATCACAGAATATCAGTGCTAAGGTAAGCCCTAGAACTCATTTTCACGTATGATGTTATTTTACAAATGAGGAAACTGAGATCAAGAGATGTTTGACTTAATATCATTCCAACTGGTTAGAGGTATAGCCACTCACTGAACACAATTCTCCTTTCCTTAGTCCATCTCTTCATGGAAGCTGATTCTTGAAAACACTTCTGGATTTATAAAACCTGGATAGATTTATTTAAGATACGAATACACAACAAAAGCAGTTGTTCACATAATTTCTCATCTCTTCTGACCAGAAAGCAAGTGCTGTGGGAACAAGTCATAAGGAGAACATTCAAGGAAATGAGAAAATGACTATATCATTTAGAACAGGAAATATAGGATAAAGCAAAAGCAGATGGGTTAAATAACTCACACCTACTAGGGAATGGGGGGATAAATGACACAGGGAAACAAATGATATAGGACCCTAGGTGGCTTAGAAAATGGACTTGAATACGTTTTTTTGTGGGGGACATGATTCAATCCCCAAGAAGTAAAATATTTCTTAGTAGGATTTATTTATTTATTTATTTATTTTAAAGATTTATTTATTTATTTCTCTCCCCTTCCCCCCACCCGCCCTGGTTGTCTGTTCTCTGTGTCTATTTACTGCATGTCTGTTGTCAGCGGCACCGGAATCTGTGTTTCTTTTTTTGTTGTGTCATCTTGCTGCGTCAACTCTGGGTGTGTGTGGTGCCATTCTCGGGTAGGCTGCACTTTCTTTAGCGCCTGGCGGCTCTCCTTATGGGGCGCACTCCTTGCACGTGGGGCTCCCCTACGTGGGGGTGGCACTCCTTTTGTGCATCAACACTCTGCATAGGCCAGCTCTACGCTCCTTGCGTGCATCAACACTGTGCATGGGCCAGCTCCACACAGGTCAAGGAGGCCTGGGGTTTGAACCGCAGACCTCCCATGTGGTAGACAGATGCCCTAACCACTGTGCCAAGTCCGCTTCCCCCTCTTAGTAGGGTAGAGTAGACTCAGAGAGGGGAAAAGTGGGGCTCCCCTACTCCCAACCCCAGATCTTCTTCATTCCCTACTCTTTGCAAATGGGAGATCTAGGTCAGTGACATTGGGTAGGTGAGAAAGAACAGAGGAGCAAAATTTCAGTGACACAAAGCCATCACAAATAGTAAGAATCTCAGTTTAGCTGAAATACTGCCTGAGAATACCTAGCACACTCTATGTAGGCAGATGAAAATTATATGCTAATAACCCAGAACTACAATTTACTGGGGGAATCTTAGGTAAGACTTCAATTATCCCCCATTACAACAATTGTCAGGTCAGATAAATTGAAGAGATGGGGAAGATGAAAGTTTCTGGGAGAGTGTGAAAAATGGGATCAACCATTTCTGCCTCTAACTCACTGATCCCAGGCAGGTCGATACTCAATTCTGATCTTCAGTTTCTCTATGTACTATGTACAGGGGCCCTCCCAAATATAACATTGTATGATTCTCCACTCTTTCCTATCTCAGTATATCGCACTGCCTTATTGCTCAGGCCAAACATCCAAAATTCATCATAGGTGTCCTCCCTCTCTCTAATTCTCCTATCCCATAATGAACTAATATCAGTAATATGTTCCATAATATGTTTCCAGTCAGTCTATTTTTCTTCATCTCTACTGTTATCACTCCAATCCAGGCTGCCACTATCTCTTGCCTGGACGATTGCAATTGCTTTTTCACTGATATTCCTGTTACCCTGACTGTTCCCTCTGCCCAGAACACTTTTCCTCCAGATCATTGCATGGCTGCCTCCTTCTCAGGTTTCTACTCCAATGTCATCTCTGAAGAGCTGTCTTCTCTGAATAACCCACCTCGAACATTTCCCCTTCTGCCACCATTCTCTATCCCATTATCCTATTTTAGTTTCTTTATGGTCTTATCTCCACCTAAAATTATCATATTCATTTCTTTTCTTTCCTGTTATTATTATTATTATCTGGCTCCTTCCACTAGAATATAAACTTCATGAGGACAGGGATCTTAGGGAAGCAATACAGCATAATGATGAAAAGCATGGCTTCTGGAGCCAGACTGTCTAAATTCAAATTGTATTTCTGTTGCTTACTAGCTGTGTGACTCTGGGAAAGTTACATAACCACCCTGTGCTTCACCTTCTACTTCTGTAAAATCGGGGTAATAATTGTATATACTTCACAGGGTTATTACAAAGACTAAACTAAATTAATACATGCAAAGTACTTTAGCCTCTGAACCTAGAATAATGACTGGCACATGTTAAATGCCCAATACATAATTTTTAGCTGGTTGCACGACTGAAGGCATCCTTGATATCTCCTGCTCTTCCTTATATCTAATCTACCACCAATCCTGTCATTTTTTTCCCTCCTAAATATCTCCTAAATAGTTCTCATGTACATTCACTTCTCTCCATTTCTACCTCCACTTCTCAAATCCAAGCTCTGTAACTACTCATCTAGTCTTCTTACTGCTCTAGGGACATGCAATGCATCCAGAGGGATCTTCTCAAAATGCAAATCCAATCATGTCTCATCCCTGCTGCTTAAAATCGCTCAATGATTTATCTTTGCTCTTCATATGAGAGAGCAAAATCCTTAAGTGCTTTCATGTAGGCTCTCACCTGTGCTTCCCTCACCAGCCTCATTGTGCAGGAGTGCCTGCTTACTCCCCAAACTCCACTTCACAGGCCTTCTTTCAGCTCCTTAAAAGTGCTCCTTCTTATCCTAGGGCTGCCACACACGTTTGTTAGTTCTCTCCATGAGAAATGCTCTTCGCTCTTTCCTCCCTTCCCGTCTTGTTTCCTTTAAGCCTCTTCCTACATGAAGCTCCACCTTGACTCGCCCCTCCCCCATTTCCCAAGACTATGATGATATCTCCTGTTATGGTGTACTCACAGACCTTAGATTTCTTCTTCCAAGTCCTAACTGCTGATCTAGTCTCTGAAAATATAATCATGTCGGTGAGAGACTTGCTGGCTTCTCTTTCGTTAATTTCTCACATTTTATATAGTATCCATCCTAGTATACTCTGCTCTCCTGTTACCGGTTTCTTGGCAATAAGAGCAATGCTGGCCCTGATTGAACTAACATTTTTCATTCCTGCCTTCTCAAATCAATCAGTTCCTAATAAAATCATGCATTAAAAATCATTGCTAACACAACTCCTAAATCTTCTCTCATCAATTATAGTCTTGATTCACTGAAAATTAGTATGGGAAGGCCACTAGCCTGGCTCAGAGACATTTTTAAGTGCTGCTTCAGTAGAAGGGGTAGAAAGCTATGGTTTTCTTCTCTAGTCTCCTCTTTTTTTGCAACTTTTTCCTCCCTCTCATTATTAGCCTGGGTTCTTACAACTCAGCAATGAGTGAGACACCTGTCCTCAAAGAGATCAAGGATCCAAGACAGACCCATCGAAGCTAAACAGCTTATGGACCCTTTCCTTTACTCAATACCTTAATTATAAATAGCACAAACCCTTTTCCAAGCTCCAGATGCTCCCAAGGCCCCTTTTCCAAGACTAACTAACAGATATCTGATGTCTCCATTTAATGTCCATGGATTGGGAACACAGAACATGCTAGGCACTCTGCAGGCTCAGAGTGAACCCTGGATGAACCCTCTGGCTGAAGTAACAGGTATTTGGATTCCATGGGGCAGCAGCAAGTTGTTACAGGCCATGTGTGCTCATGGGAAGAACACAGGGTCATAAGTCAGGAGTCCTGACTCTGGGCTAGGTAAGTTAGTTAACCTTGGATAAGTCCTTTGCCTCTTTTTGCCTAGGTTTCTTCATCTGTGAAATGGTGTTGTGGTGAGGCTTGAAAGAGAAGATATTTGTAAACTTACTTTTAAAATTAGACTGTGAACCCATTTATACATTAAATTTAAACAGCTTCAATGCCACATCCAAACTCTTCAGTCTGACATTGAATGCACTTCACAATCAGGCTCCAACCTACTTTATCTAGATATATCTCCTATTCTCTTTCCCACCACTACACCTTATATATGAACCCTATGTTCCAAATACCCTTGGTCCTTTCCTTTCTTTCACCTCCACACATTTGTGTGTGCTGTGCCCACTCCTGGAAAGCCTATCTTTCCTCTGGTCTGGAAAATTATCATTCACCTTTTGAGGCTTACTTACATCTTCTCTATTCAGGCTGCACCTTGTCCATTCCTGTTTAATAGGACACCACACTGCACTGTAATTAATGTGTTACCTTTCCATCTCTCCAACTCTTCAAAGGCAAGGACTAGCTTCTATTTATCATTGCCTCACCTAAAGCCTTCAGTACCTCCCTTACTGACTGGCAAAATCTGAACTCAGTAAATGTTTGTTGAATGGATGGTTGGCTGGAAGGAATGGGGTTCCTTCTTCTGCCCTCAGCTTTTGCAGCCCCCTCCTCCTTCACCCCGCTTCCCCTCCCCCATCCCACCTTCATCTGAATGCCAAAAGCGTCAGGCAGAACATCATCGTTTTAAACGCTAATTCCTCTGCAGGCTTTTTCTCTAGTTCCATAGCATGGATTAATTAGCGACTTGAGCTAACCTTTTGGGGGTTGGTTAGGCATGAGGGCCCACGGAAGAGTGTGAATGGGTGCGTCTCTTATATCCCAGTTGCCTTTTGGAGTATTTTTCTCCTTTATTTTTACGCACAGGTCAGACCAATATCCCCATTCCCTTGCACTCCTCACAACCTTTGACATAACTATCTGTGACAAATTGATTTGAACTGCGGCTGCAAGAAGAGAGGCAGGCATGTCTCTCTTGGCCTTCTGGGAGTTGTAGTCCTGCAGCTCCTGGGACTGCCTGGCTCGCCCTAGAACTGAGGACTACAGCTCCCAAGATTTCTCCAAACCCCTACCGCACAGGCTCAGAGCCCTCTGTCCGGAGGAGGTGGCTACATTGTGTCTATTGTATCCCTTGGCTGGCGTTTCTGTACACTTCTCGGGACGTGAAATTGGGAGTGAAAAGCATGGCTGATGAGCAAGAAATCATGTGCAAATTAGAAAGCATTAAAGAAATCAGGTAAGTGGCACGTCACAGCTCTCCCCAGGCTTCCCTCCGCGTCCCCCAGTATCCTTCCCTGCGGGAGGGAGCTGAGTTACCAATTTTAAAGTGTCTATTGTACTGCTTGCCCAGGAGGAGGACCGGGAAGGGGTCTATTCATTCCAGACTTCAAAGTGAGGTGGGGGAGGGGCGGGGAGGAAAGGAGACAAAATTGAGACTAGTGGTGAGAGAGATGGACACTTCGGGTGTGTGTGTGTTTTGCTTTCACTCAGTCACCACTTTTTTCCTTCTCCTACCTCGCCCTTGGAAAGCGGGAGTGGGGGCGACAGGGGCTGGGGAAGCGGTCGCAGCGCTGGTGGTGGGAAGCAGCTGCTCTGAGGCGCCTGCGGGTGTCCTAGGCCCCGTCGCTCCCGGAGCTCCTTTGGCGCAAAGATTTTTTCCTTGCTTAGAACTTAATAGCGCCAGGCAGGCTGTCTGCCTGGGCCGACCCTGGCCTTCCTTCACCTCTCCTCGGCTATCCGAGTCCCGCACCAACTCTCACCCTCATTTTAGGATGGCGTGGGTCGGGCTGTCTCCGTGGAGTATTTTGCAGGAAACTGGGGTGGTTAAGGGGGAGGGGAATGTCAAGTGTGTCAAGTTAAGAAACAAGAATTTGACTATGAGATTTAACCCTTGAATGATTGTACAGGTCTCCTCTACATGGTCAGGGATGGAGGTGGAGGTGGGTGGGAAGCACCATGGCTTCTTCCTCTGGAGAATTGCTTCTCTCCTTTTGTAGTGGACAAAAAGAAGAGAACTCTCGTTTATTGAGTACCTGGTGCCCCGGGCCCATTGGCCTACTTTCGTTTCAACAAGACCTGAGAGATGTGGTTTCTTACTCTTCCTTTATAGTTGGGAAAATGGAGGCTTAGAAACGTTAAGTGCTTCACCCAGAGTTACACAACTTAAAAATGCAAGATCTGGCAGGGAAGGGGGAAGGGTGTGCTGCAAGTTTTTTTTCTGACAGACCATCAAGACGTAGGAAATAAAACACTGTGGTGCAGGAGAGGACTAGCTGTCATAATAATAAAGTACCTAATAAGAAGCTTAAGCATTCAAGTAAAGATACTTTTACCAGCTGGGGTGGGATGTGGGAGGCCCAGGGTGGAGGTTGAACTCACATCCCAACACAGCAGTAACACGAAGCCCCTCCCACATCAGGATATCAAGTAGAGGCCCAGTGGAGAATCTGGAGTTCTACACCCAGCTGGCACTAAGGTGGTATCATCCTCCATTCTCTGCCAGTAGAGTACCAGAGAGAACATGCCAAAACCTAAGATTTAAATAAGGTCTAGAGTGTCATAACATAATAACTCCAATAGTCAGGTTTCAATAAAAATTCACTCACCATACCAAGAACCAGGAAGATCTCAACTTCAAAGAGAAAAGATAATCAACAGATGCTGTCTTAGTTTGCCAGGGCTGCTATAACAAATCCTACTGACTGGTGAACTTAAAACACAGGAATTTATTGTCTCACAGTTTTGGAAGGTAAAAGCAAGGTATTGCCATGACCATGCTTTCTCTGAAGTCTCTAGTGTTCTGCTGTGGCTTGCCACTAATCCATAACTCAAGCGTTACTTCTGTCACATGGCCATCTCTATCTTGTCTCTTACTCTTTCTACTATGTCCAAATTTCCTCTGCTTATAAGAACTCCAGTCATATTGGATTAAGGCTGCCCTGATTTAATTAGGCCTCCTTTTAACTAATAGCATCTTCAAAGATCCTGTTTACAAATGGGTTCACATTCACAGGACTGGGGGTTAGGACTTGAACATATCTTTGTGATGGGCATGGTTAAATTCATAACACACTGAGATGATGCACATATTAGAGTTATCTGACAAAGATTTTAAAACAGCCATCATAAAAATGGTTCAATGAGGAATTACAACACACTTGAAACAAATGGAAAAAATAGAACAATCTAGCAAATAAAAAGAAAGTCTCAGCAAAGAACTATAAAACAAAGAAAAACCAAACGGAAATTTTAGAACTGAAAAATTCAATAACCAAAACAAAAAAACAAAAAACAAAAATCCTCAGTGGTTGGGCTAAACAACAAAATGTAGGGGACAGAGGTAAGAATCTGACAATTTGAAGATAGAAATATAAAAATAACCTAATATGAACAATAGAGCTAAATTAAACTTAAAAAAAAAAATAGAATGATACAGGACCTGTGAGACAGAAAACAAAAGGACAAACGTTCTTGTCATCAGAATCCTGGAAGGAGAAGAAAAAGAGGATGGAGCTGAAAAAGCATTTGAAATAATGACTGAAGCACCCTAAACTGGCAAAAAACATTCACCCAAAAATTCAAGAAGCTAAGTGTAATAGTCAACCGAAGGAGTGTGATGCCAAATACCAGAAATTGGTTGGTTTTTATAAAGGGTATTTATTTGGGGTAGGAGCTTACCGATACCAGGCCATTAAGCATAAGTTGCTTCTCTCACCAAAGTCTATTTGGAGCAAGATGGCTGCTGATGTCTGCAAGGGTTCAGGCTTCCTGGGTTTCTACCTTTGTGGGGCTTGCTTTTCTCTGGGTTCAAGGTTCCTCTGTTCCTGGGGCTGGCTTCTCTTTCCTCTGCCTGCTGACTACCTGGGGCTCCAGCTTAAGTCTTTAGCATCAGACTAGAACATCAGAAACCCTCAACTCTGTTTTTCATTCACCATGCCTTTTATCTGAGTCCCATCCCCCCACCCCCACCCCCACCAAGGGATGGGGACTCAGTGCCCTAATCATAACTCGATCATGCCCAGGTACAGATCAGATTACAAGCATAATCCAATATTTCTTTTTGTAATTCATCAATTATATCAAACTGCTACACTCCACCCTCTGAATTCCAAAAAGTCATTACAATATTCAAAAAAGCCTTAAATCAGTTACAAGGCAAGTACTAAATCATATTATAATCAATTTAAAGAAATACAGTTTGTCTTGGGGTAAAGCTCTGTCTGCTATAGACCTCTGAAACTTACAAAACAACTCATCTGCTTCCAATACAAATGGACAGACATAGGATAAACATTTTCATTACAGGAAGGAGAAATTGGGAGGGAAACATGAGTCATGGGTTCTCTACAGTTCAGTAAACCTGCAGGGCATCCTGCATTCAATTTCAGTCTGAGAGTCATTATTAACATGATGGTTTCTTCTCCTTAGGACCTTATGACAACCCACCCTTTCCACAGTCTTGCCCAATGGCCATTTTCTTGGTTCCACCCTCATCAAGCATCTGGGTGTCTACCAAGCTCCAGACCTCACCCTCTAAGAGTACTGGGGTGATTGCCACACCTTACCCTATCTTTGGGTTAGAGTCTTAACCCCCCAGGTACAGTGATGTGAAGGCAACATTCCCTCCCCAATCTTTGGTATACAGGCTCAACCCTCTCAGAGCAATGAGTTAACCACCTGGCCTTCCCTAACCTTTGGGGGACATGTACACCCGGCTCAGAACTGTGGGGTGCTGACCTTAACTGCCCTGATCTTTGGGGAATGTGCTCCACCCTCCTTGTTCCCTGGGGCAGCAAAATTCTCCCAGAACATTGGGTGGTAACATCCACCCTCTTCAATTGCTGGTACAAACTCACCTTCTCTGTACACATGGGTGGGGTTCCTCTCTTGGCCCAAGGTAATGTCCTAATTCCAGATCTCAGCTTCCGTGGTTTTCCTCTTAAAGCTGTTTATCCTCCAATCTCTCCTTTCCATGTCGTTTTTATTCCAGACTGGCAGTGGTTTTGTTCATACATCTCTCTCAAAAATCTTGTTGGTTTAGCGTGCAGGAAGGAGGGGTCCAAGCCATCAGACAGTAAGACTTTCCACAAGTCTTTCCTACATAACTACATCTTCCATCCTGATTTACAAATTCCATGTTTAGTTAAGTCCTTCAGTGGGGCACGTTCATCTGGGATCCTGATTTCCAGAGGCTTGGAATTTTCAGAATCAGTTTCTGTTTTCTTTGTGCCCAACAATTCAGTTACCAGCTTATCCCACTCATCTGCCATTTTGCTCTAAGCTGCAAGCAGACCAAGCCACGTTCTCCAGGTTTACTTTGGAAAGTTCTTCAGGTAAATGCCCAGGCTTGCCATTTTCAAAATCTGCCTTCCATAAAACACCAGGAGTTAATCTTGCTAAGTTCTCTGCAACTTTAAAACACAGATCGCCTTTCCTCCAGTTTCCAATAATAGTTTCATCATTTACTTCGAAGGCATCGTAAAACATATCTTTAGCATCCATATTGCTATCAACAGTTTTTTTCAAAGTGTTCTAGGCATTTTCCATCAAGTATCTTATAGTTCCTCCAAAAAATACCACTTACCCATTTATAAAACCATTCCAGCATTTTGATACTGCAAAAACACTTCCCCACTCCTTGGTACCAAGTTCTCTATTAGTCAGCCAAAGGGGTGCTGATGCCAAATACCAGAAATTGGTTGGTTTTTATAAAGGGTATTTCTTTGGGCTAGGGGCTTACAGATACCAGGCATAGAGCATAAGTTACTTCCCTTACCAAAGTCTACTTAGAAAAAGATGACTGCTGATGTCTGAGAGGCTTCAAGCTTCCTGGATTCCTACATTCCTGGGGCTTGCTTTTCTCTGGGTTCAAGTTTTCTTTCTTCCTGGAACTGGCTTCTCCTTCCTCTGTATGCTGACTTCCTGGGGCTCAAGCTTAAGCCTTCAGCATCAAATTCCAACATCAAAAGTCCAGCATCAGAAACCCTCAACTCTGTTCTTTGCCACACCTTAATCATAACTCAATCTTGCCCAGGTACAGATCAGATTACAAGCATAATCCAATATTTCTTTTTGGAATTCATCAGTTATACAAAAGTGCTACACTGAATAAACCCCAAACAGGATAAACCCAAGGAAATTCACATCAAAACTCATAGTCATTGTCTGAAAACTAGAGACAAACAAAAAATCTTGAAATCAATCAAAGAGATACAAAACGTTACCTACAAAGGAAAACAATTTCAATGATAGTAGATTTCTCATCAGAAACTCTGGAGGCCAGGAGGAATTGGCACATTTATTAAGCACTGTAGGGAAAGAGCTGTCAACTCAGAATTCTATATTTAGTGAAAAATATCCATCAAGAATGAAGAATAAATAAAGACATTCTCAGATGAAAGAACACTAAAAGAATTTCACAAGTAAATCTACCCTGAAAGAATGGCTAAAGGAAGTTCTCTAAAAAGAAAGGAAATGATAGAAGAAGGAAAGTTGGAATATCAGAAAGGAAGGAAAAATGGCAGAGTAAAAACTATTGCTAAAATACAAAACATTTTCCTTCCTTTGGGTTTTCTAAACCATATTTGAATTTGGAAGCTATAATATAATACTGTCTAATGTGGTTCTTAGTATATGTAGAGGGAATATTTCATAATGATATAGATGGAGGAGGGTAAAGGGAGGGAGGTTTTCTACTCTTCACTCATAAAAAATGACACTAGTAGACTGTGATAGATTATGTAAATAAAATACCTAAACCAACCACTGAAAAAGCTATTGTCTCAGTTTCCTAGGGCTGTGATAACAAAGTACCACAAACTGCATGGCTTAAAACATCAGAAATGTATTGTCTCACAGTTGTGGAGGCTAGAAGTCCAAATCAAGGTGTTGGCAGAGCCTTTCTTCCTCTGAACTCTGTAGGATTCTGGCAGTGGCTTCTCAGTAATCCATGGCATTCCTTGGCTTATGGCATAATTTAATCTCTGCCTCCATCACTTGGCTGTCATCTCTTTCTCTTTCTCTCTGAATCTGTCTAAATTTCCTCTGCCTTTAAGGATACCAGTCATATTAGATTAAGGCCTATCCTAATCCAGTTTGGCCTCATCTTAACTAATAACATTTTTAAAGATCCTCTTTTTAATTTTTTTCTTAAGCATTAGGATGGGAAAATAAAGTGTAATTTCATCATAAACTCAAGTTTTTCATCAAAATAAAATTCCATTTTTTTAAAAGATCTTCTTTCCAAATAGGATCACCTTAATGGAACTTGATGTTAAGATTGAGGATTACAGTTTGAACATGTCTTTGTGAGGGGTACAAAACAGCTATTACAAAGAGATTCATTTAAAAAACTCTAAAGATATGTAAAAATGGAATTCTAAAAAATAGTCAAGTAACCCAGCAACAGGAATGTAGCAAAAAACAACAACAACAACAAAAAAACACACACACAAAAAAAACAAAAATCAAGGAGATAAATAGCAGAGAAAACCAAAGGAACACTAAAATGGGAGATTTAAGCATATTTAGCCAAGGGGATTTAAAAAACTTGACTCAAGTATATGCTACCTGTTTTAGTTTGATAAAGGCTGCCAAGGGAATATACCATAAATGGGTTGACTTTTACAATGATGATTTATTAATTTATAAGCTTATAGTTTTGAGGCTGAGAAAAATGTCTAAATCAAGGTATCAGGCAAAGTTCTCTCCTTGCAGGTTGGCTGCCTGTGATTTTGGACTCTTGTCATACAGCAGGACATGATGGCATCTCTGTCACTTTCAGGTTCTAACTGCTTGTATTAGTCAAAAGGGGTGCTGATGCAAAGTACTAGAAATCTGTTGTTTTTTTTAAAGATTATGTATTTGGAGTAGAAGCTTACAGTCACAAGGCCCTAAAGACTCAAACTCAAGGTACAATAAGAGGTATTTTCTCACCCCAAATCATTTATCATGTGTTGAAGCAAGATAGCAGGTGATGTCTTCAACCTTCCTTCTTCCTCTTAAGGCTCCATAATCCCAGCTTCTTCTGATCTCAGCTGCAGGCTGGCATAAGGCTCATCTCTCAGGGCTTCTGACCTGTTCTCTTCTCTTCAGCTGCAAACTATCAAGCTCATCTCTCTTCCTGGGGACTCTGCCATGTCTGTAGAACGGTCTCTCTTCCTCTGTGTTCTTCTCTCTGTTCTTCTCTGTGTATCTACTTCCATGTTCTTGATTGAGCGTCTGCTTATAGAGCCCACCAAGGGAACAGGAACTCAACCCTGCATGCCCTAATGACATAGTTGAATCAGAGCCCTAATTGTAACATAATTTAATCAAAGACTTCTCAGCTGAATCTAATACAATGAAATGGTATGCCCAGAGCAACAGACCAGTTTACAAACATAATCAAATATCTCTTTTTGAAATTCATAAATCATATCAAACCACCACATTGTTCCATCTGTGGATTTCTCTCTCAGCTCTGTGAGTTCCCCTTTCTGTGCCTTTGCACTCTGCCAATTCTAGCCTGAAGCCTTTAGGACCCACTTTCTCAGTCACTGGGGGATTCTGTCTTTGCAACTTTTTCTCTGCTTCTGTGGCCTTTCCTGGGTTCTGTTAATTTCACCTTCTGGCTTTGGGACTTTCTCAGCATCTGGAGGTTTCTCTCTGTCTCTGGAACCTCTCTCTAGATATGTTTATAAAGGACTCCAGTAAGAGGATTAAGACTCACCCCATCCCTATGCTTTACTGAAGTAATTTAATCAAATGGCCCTTAATGAATGTAATTAAAATGCTGCACCTGCAGTAGGTTCACACCCAGAGGAATGGATTAATTTAAAAACATAGTTTGGGGGGTCCACAAAAGCCTCAAACTACCACACTGCCTATAGGAAACTCACTTCAAATATAATGATATAAGTATATTGTACTTAAAAAGATACATCATGAAAACATTAATCAAAGGAAAGCAGAAATGAATATATTAATATCATTGAAAGTAGACTTCAAAGCAAAAAATTTAGTAAGTGTAGAGATGAACATTACCTAATTACAAATATCAATCCACTAAGAAGACATAGTAATCCTAAGCATGTATCCACCAAACAAATGCAAAATACATGAAGCAAAAGTTTTTAGCAATGAAGAAAGAAATAAAGAAATCCACAGTTCACAGTTATGGATGGAGACTTCACATTCTAACAATTGATAGAACTAGACAAAAAATTGGCAATTTTTAAAGAATATTATAGAAGATTATAGATACATACATATATATGACATATAATAGATTTTATAGATGAACTCCACAATATCATAAACTGACAGGATCTAACTGACATTTATAGAACACTAGAACATTCACTGATCAACAAAACATACTCTTTTCAAGTGTTCATGGAACATATACCAAGATAGACTATATCCAGGGCATGAAACAAACCATTAGTGATTTAAAAGAACTGAAATACAGAATGTGTTTTCTGATAGCAATAGAATCAAACTAGAAAGCAAGAAATCTGTAACAAAACAGGAAAATAAAAACTTGGACACTAAACAGCATATTTCTAAGTGTATGCATCGAAGAGGGAAATAAAGAATACATTGAACTGATTGAAAATGAAAGTACAACATATCAAAATTTGTGGGATGCATATAAAACAGTGAAGAAATCCTTAAATTAGAACAAAAGAAATGTCTTGACTCAATAATCTAAGCTCCCATTTCAAGAAATCAAAAAAAGCAGAGCAAACTAAATCCATAACAAACAGAAGGAAGAAAATAGTAACCATAACAGCAGAAATCAATGAAATTGAAAACAGAAAAACAGTAGAGAAAATCAATGAAACACAAAGTTCATTCTTAGAAAAAAATGGACAAACTACCAGTAAGACTGAGAAAGGAAAAAGAGAGATGTCACAAATTAATGATTATGACAAATGAGGCAGAGATAATGGCCACAGACCCCACAGATGTCAAAAGGATAATAAGATGTTTAGTTTCTTATTGGCTGCTCATGCAAATACTATGCAGCGAGTCAGCTTAAACAATGGAGATTTATTTCCTGATGGTTTTTACATGAGGAGAAATCCCAAATCAAGACAATGCTTTCTCCATGAGGACTGTGGCATTCTGGGACTGGCTGCTGGTGATCCTTGGTCCTTAGCTAGTTACATAGCAAGGCAAATGGTGGCATTTGCTGGTCTCTGCCTTCTCTTCTGAGTTCTATTAATGTTCAGCTTTTGGTTGCTCCAACTGACCTTTCTCTGTGTCTGTCTAAATTTTATTCTGCTTACAAAGGACTTCAGCAATAGGATTAAGACCCATCCTGATTGGTCTTGGCCACATTTTAACTGAAGTTATCTCATCAAAAAGTTCTAATGGGTTACAACCACAGGAATGGATTAGATTTAAGAACTTTTTTTTTTATAGTACATTTCTCCAAACCACCATACCCCACCTTCTGACCCCAAAACAGACATGTTCTTTCTGGATGAAAAATACATTCATTCCATCACAGCATCCCAAAAGCCTTAAGTTATTTCGGTAGCCATGGTAAGCACAAAGTCTCATCAAAATTGGTTATAGGTTTGCTCTGGGTCTGTCCTGGTTCACAAGTCCCCTGTTTTAGTTAGCCAAAGGGCTGCCAATGCAAAATACCAGATGTTTATAAAGGGGGTTTATTTGGGTAAAAGCGTACAGTTTCAAAGCCATGAAAAGTCCAACTCAAGGTACTATAAGAGGTGCTTTCTGACCACAATCAGCTGCCACACGGTGAAGCAAGATGGCAGGTGATCTCTGCCTAGGTCCATGCTTTCCCCTTCAGCCTGTACTGTCTCAGAGAGCTCAGCTGTGAGCAATAGGCATAGGGCTTGCCTCTTATTAGGCCTCCCCTCTCCAGCTTGGCTGCTCCACTTCCAAATTTCAACTGCAAGCTGTCAGGCGTATCACTCATCTCTCCCAGTGCCTCTGCTCTTTGAACCTCCTTTCTCTCATATGGCAGGATCAAATCTGATGGAGTTCCTTTTCCCTGTGTGTCTCCATTTATATCAGGCCCAGCAAGAGGGCAGGTACTCAACCTAAGTCATGCCTCACTGACATGGTTCAATTTGAAAGGGTCTCACACCCACAGAAATGAATTTAGTTCACAAACATAATCTTTCTCTTTTTTAGAATTTATAAAAGAATTTCAAACCACCCCACTCTCTTTCTGTGGACCTGTGAAACCTACAGAACATGTTATCTGCTTCCAATATAAAAAAGAGGGACAAACATAGGATAAAAATTTCCATTCCCAAAGGGAGTAATTGGAAGGAAATTATGGGTCACAAATAATTCTGAAACCCTGCAGAGCATAATCTATTAGATTTCAAGATCTTCGAGTCTTCTGTTGAATGGTGTTTTGTCCTCTGAGCATGATGGAACAGATCCCCACATTTTCTAAGTGCTCATACAGTGGCTGAGCTCTTCCAGAACACTGTGGTGAGGGCTACACTCTCTCAAGCACTGAGGTGATGGTCAGACTATCCACAATCCCTGGAGCAGAAGCTCAACCCTTTTAGAATATTGGAATAATGACTCAACTCTCAACAATCCGTGGTACAAAAGCTCTAACCTCTGAGATCTCTTCCTAAACAATGGGGTGAAGGCCTCCCCTCTCTGAGTGTCAGAGCAGGCTCAATATCACCTTTTACATACACATGGGTGGGCCTTCTATCTTTAACTGAGAAGGGGTTTTTGGTCCTCAGCTTCCATGGTTCTGCTTTGGAAGAGATTTTTCCTTCAGTCCCATTCCTGTTACTTTTAGTCCAGGTTGATGGTGGTTTTATTCATACAGATCTTGCAAAAAAGTAGTCAGTTTTGCATGGGAGAACAGAGGGGTCCAAACCATCAGACTTTCCACATCTCCTTCCTGTACCTCCAATCCTAACTTAAACTGAAATGGATGATTGGCTCTATGTTTAGTTAAATCCTCACATAGAGCATTAGTCTCTGAATATGTGTTTTCCAGAAATTCAGAATTTTCCAAACCATCAGTTTCTACTTCCATTGTGCTCAGGAGTTCAATTCTCAGCTAATGCCCAGGAGTTCAGTTCTCAGTCTTTCCCTTTCCTCTCAAATTTTACTATAAGCTGCAAGGAAAAACCAGGCTGTATTTTCCACATTTAGCTTGAAAATATCCATAGCTAAATATCCAGGTTCATCACTTTCAAATTCTGCCTTCCATCCAAAATCAGAACTCAATTTCATCAAGTTCTCTGCCATTTTAATACCTCGGTCACCTTTCCTCCAGTTTCCAATATCGCGTTCTTCATTTCCCCTTAATTCCTCATAAGAATTACCTTTTGTGTCCATATTTCTACCAACAGTCTCTTCAAGACAATCTAGGCATTTTCTATCAAGCACCTCACAATTCTTCTAGCCTCTGCCCATTACCCAATTCCAAACCTGTGTCCACATTTTTGGTCTTTACAATAGCAGCACCCCCTTCTCCTGATACCAAAATCTAATTTAGTTTCATAGGCTACTCAAAGAAAACACCTTGAAATAGTTCTGTTTAAATAATGGGAATTTATTCACTCACAGTTAGAATCCTGTACAATTTCTAAATCAAAGTATCATCAGGGTGACACTTCCTTCCCAAAGACCAGCTACTGGTAATCCTTGACCTATCTGCCACATGGCAAGGCACATGGTGGCATCTGCTGGCCTCTCCCTTCTCTTCCAGGTTCCACTGATTTCAGCTTCTTGCTTCCATGACTTTATCTCTCTGTCTGAATTTCATTCTCTTAAAAAGGTCTCCAGTAATAGGATTAAGACCCATTGTATTAGGGTATTCTAGGGAAACAGAAGCAAGAGGAGATATCTGTAAATATTATGAGGTTTTATAAAATTGTCCCACATGATGGTGATGATACATGAGTACATATTCTAATGAAGATTTTTGTTGAATTCTCCAGGAGAAGCTAGCTGGCTGAAGTAGAGATGGAAATTCCCTCTTTTGACTTCTGAAATTGTTTCTTCTCCTTTTAAGGCCTTTAACTGATTGGATGAGATGTCTCTCATTGCTGAAGGCAAATTCCTCAGTAGATTGTAGATGTAATCAGCCATTAAAACAAACAACTTATTAAAATTATTTAAGTCCATGAAATGTCCTCACCATAACAATTAGGCCAGTGCTTGCTTGACCAAAAACCAGACACCATTACCTGGCAAGGTTGACACATGAACCTAACCATCACACCCAACCTGAATGAGGTGGGTCACACTTTAACAGATGTAGCCTCATCAAAAGGTCCTACTTACAATGAGTTTACACCCACCAGAATGGATTAGATTTAATAACATGGTTTTCTAGGTTACATGCAGCTTCAAATCACCACACATGACAAGGTAAATGGTGGCATCTCCTGGTCTCTCTCTTTTAGGTCCTGTTGATGTTCATCTTCTGGGTGCTCCCTCTGGCTTTCTCTCTGTCTGTTTGAGTTTCATTCTGATTCTAAAGGACTGCAGTAATAGGATGAAAACCCATCCTGAATGACATGGGCCACACCTTAACTGAAGAAACCTCATCAAAAGGTCCTATTTACAATTGGTTCACACCCGCAGGAATGTATTAAATTTAAGAACATCTTTTTATGCGGTACATCACTACAAATTATCATCTAAGGGAATACCACAAACAACTCTACATGTGTAAATTTAACAAATTTGATGAAATGGACAAATTTCTACAAAAACAAACTACTAAATTCACCCAAATAAGATAGATAATTTGAATAGCCTTATGTATTAGTCTGCCAAAAGGGTGCTGATACAAAGTACCAGAAATTTGTTGGCTTTTATAAAGGGTATTTGGGGTCAAAGCTTACAGTTAGAAGGCCCTAAAGAGTCCAACTAAAGGTTGCTTTCTCATGAAAGTCAGTTGCCACGTGTTGAAGCATAATTATCACTGATCTCTGCTAGGGTTCAACAATCCCCTCTATGCTTCCTTTTTCTTAGCTACAGGCTGGCATAGAGCTTGTCTCTCAGGGCTTCCTCTCTCTCTCCTGGAATAGGGCTTGTTTCTTTCTGGGTCTTCTATATCAGTCTTGGTTCTCTTCCCAAGGTCACCTGCAAACTACCAGGCAAATGGCTCATCTCTCCCTGGGGCCCCAGGATCAAAAATTATAGAGCTCCCTCTTTCCTTGCACCTTCCTGAGTGGCCATTTATATTGGCCTACAAGGGGTCAGGGATTCAACATGAGTCATGCCTTACTGATGTGATCCAATCAAAGCCCTAATCTTAAAAGGTAATGTAATCAAGGGCCTCTCAACTGAAACCAATATAATCAAAGGATATCACACCCCGAAGAATAGATTAGATTATGAACATGAACTTTCTCCTTTTGGGATTCACAAAAATAATCTCAAACTGTCACACTCTATAACTATTTTTATTTTTATTTTTAATTGTATTTTTGAAGATATATAGAGCACAAAAAATGTTACATTAAAAAATATGAGTTTCCCATATACCCCACACCCCACCCCACCCACTCCCCCAACATCTACAAACTCTTTCATCATTGTGGCACATTGATTGCATTTGGTGAACACATTTTGGAGCATTGCTGCACCAAATGGATAGTAATTTACATTGTAGTTTACACTCTCCCCCACTACATTTAGTGGGTTATGGCAGGATATATAATGTCCAGACTCTGTCCCTGCAATATCATTTAGGACAACTCTAAATCCTGAAAATGCCCCCACATCACATCTCTCCTTCCCTGTCCCTGACCTCGGCAACTACCATGGCCACTTTTTCCACATCAATGCTACAATTTCTTCCATTACTAGTCACAATAGTTCTATAGTAGAATACCAACAAGTCCAATCTAATCCATGTTTTATTCCTTCATCCTGTGGACTCTGGGATGGTGATGTCCACTCCACCGCTAAATCGAGAGGGCACTTAGATCCCACATGGTTGATGGATGTGATTATACTGCTTGGAGTTGTAGGCACTCTAAGTTCCCTTGTGTGGTGTTGACCATCTTCACCTCCCCATTAGCTGACCTAGGTAAGTCCAATGAACCAGAGAGTATGAGTTGCAACTATGCTGAGGCTCAGGGCCCAGCTGGCACATGGGCAGTCCAGAGATTCAAGTCTCCTCTGAGTATCCACCAAGCCCAGAGCCAACCACAAGTTCAGTGAAAGTGACAGAAGAGGCATGTGTAGAAAGGTCACATCTGAGTCCCAACTCCATTACACTCAGAAACACAAATTCCAAAGTAGGACCCACTGACATGGCTCAGAACTCCAGAGCCATCTGCCATGACCGTAGAACCTGTGTTTCTATAGCCTTCAGGAGCACCAGTACCTAGGGTTGTATCTGCTTTGGCTGTCTCTGGGATCCTGCTGAGGTGTGCGTAAATGCAACCTCTCTGAGGACCTCCTGATTCTTTTTTGAATATCTTAGTCACATAAACTTATTTGTCTTTACCATTTCCCTCTTTTATTCAAGGTCTTTTTCTAGTTACATCACCAGGGAGTGATTGGTAGTAATCCCACGGAACAAAGAGGGCTCATCCCCAGGAGTCATGTCCCATAATGGGGAGAACTTAATGCATTTACATGCAGACTTTGGCTTAGAGAGTGGCCACATTTGAGCAACATGGAAGCTCTCAGGAGGTAACTCTTAGGTAACCTGCAGCTCTAAGCCTAGTTGAAATTTCAGGCACACAGGCTCCTAAGCATAATCATCAGTATCAAGGGCTCATCATTAGAGCATCCTTCTTCACTGTTCTTTGCCCTTGCACTTGGGGGGTTTTTGCTCTTCCATTGGGGAATGTGACAGAGCTCCCCTGCTAGGAACTCAGCACTCCCTCAGTTGTCGTTTGTAACTCTAACTACTATGAAAATACCCAATGAATTCCTGAACATTTTTATATACCCTGTGTATGTGCCCTGGAGAACTCCCTCCCAACCATGTGTCCCCCATCAATAACACCCAATACCAGTCTTCCTCCCCTGCCATAGTTGAACTCCTCTGTGATCCAAAACTTCTTCAAAAATTAAGCCTAATATATTGCCAAATTCAATTAGTAGGAAAATGAAATAATGATACGTTTAAAGATTAGAAATGGAATACATACTAATTTAGAAAAACCAAAATCATTTAAAAAATAAATCGGAGTATTAAAAAATGAAAAATATCATAAAACTTTGTTTTTGAAGTTGAGCTTTTCATCACTATAATAGATGTTGCCCTGTATGTACAGTGGCAAGGCAATTTTTTCATTCCTCAGTGTCTCCATCCTTATTTTTATTTTTAATTTTGCCTTTAAAAAAGTTTTAGATCTCAGTAAAGTCACATATAAAATATAGGGAACTCCCATATATCCAACATTAGACCCTTTTCTCCCTTCCCCAGTAATGATCTTTTTACATGTTCATGTTATATTTGCTGTAGCTGATGTACAGATATTGAAACATAGCTACCATTTTGGTTTTCATTACAGTTCATATTTTAGACTGTACAATTTTCTAAATTTTTACTTACATTTTGGCTTACATTATGGTTTACATTTTAGCCTATAAACTTTTATACATTTTTGGTAAAGTTTAACATGTCTTATATCTATCATTGCATGATCTTATTGATCACTTCCATTGCCCCCCAGTTACCCTGCTTCCATCTATTCTATTCCTCACTCCCCCTCCTCTGAGGCCCGACAACGACAGCCAAGCTTCAGTGCTTGACGGATTAGATTCACAGATACTTTCAACAATGCTGAGGGCTTGACACTGTAGACTGTCCTACCCCATTGTGAACCACCAATTCTCTTGAGAGACACAATTCCCTATGTTTCAGAACATCAGACCTCCCCAGGATGGGAGTACACCTTCCCACACATTGTATGGGTGTCCACTCAATGATGTAACACACTATGACAAGATGAGCACTCACACACTCTCTAGAAGCTTGCCCTTCTACCAGATGTCCTCCATTAACACCTTAAGCAGAAAGCCCTTCCTTATTATATTTTAAAAAGTGTTTTCTCAACATTATAGTTTCAACCACATACCCAAAAATCTCCCATGTTCAGCTGTTCCCCACAACCCTCCCCCAATTCCTTGGGCCATCTGACCCATCCTCCCAATCTTAGCCCTCCTCATGCCTGCAATGCCCCACCCAATAGTATCCCTATGCCGCCGTCTTATCCCTTCCCTGTACAACTACTTACCTTCACTTTATTGTAGATTACACCCATGTAGGCATCAGCTCACAACCTTCCTCTACCCCCCAATTTCCTGTAAGCCTATTGAATAAATTATGAGATTTCATAATTTGAAATCTCACAAAAAAAGAAATCCCCAGGCCCAGAACATTTCATTGGAGCATTGCAACAAAAGTATATGAAGACCTAATATCAATTATTTTCAATGTCTTCCTAAAAGTAAAAGAGTAAAGTACAATGTCCAATCCATTTTATGATGTTAATATTACATCGATACCAAATCCAGACAAAGATAGTACAAAAAAAGAAAACTATAGACCAATATCCCTCATGAATATAGACCAAAAAATCTTAGGAAAATATTATCAAATATAATTCAGCAATATATAAAAAGAATTAGATTCCACGACCAATGGGATTTATTCCAGGGATGCAAAACTAGATCAACATTTGAAATTCAATCCATATATTCTGCTATATTAACAGAGTAAAGAAGGAAAATCATGTGATCATATCCATTGATACAGATAAATTATTTGACAAAATCCAACATCCATTCATGAAACCTTAGATAATTAAGACTAGAGGGAAACTTCCTCAACTTGATAAAGAGCATCTACAGAATCTGATTGATAACACTATACTTAATTATGAAAGAATGAATGCTATCCCCTGAGATTAGGAGGAAGGCAAGGATATATGTTCTTACTACTGCTCTTCAAACAGTTGTAAACATTCTAGCCAAGGCAACTAGGAAAGCAAATAAAAGGCACATAGATGGAAAGGAAGAACCTCTGTCTTTTTTGCAGATAACATGATTGTCTATGTTGAAAATGCCCAAAATTAAAAAAAAAAAAACAAAAAACTAGGTATAATATGACTTCAATCAAGTTGCAGCATCAAGATCAACATAAAAATTCAATTGTATTTCTATATACTAGTATTAAGCACATGGACAGCAAAATTAACAATGCAACACCATTTACAGTTGTCAAAAGAAACATCAGAAAAGTGTAAATCTAACAAAATATGTGCAGAGATTTTATGCTGAAAACTACAAATGCTGATGAAGGAAATCAAAGATCTAAGTAAATAAACATATTATATTCATAGGTTGAAAGAATCAATAAAGCAAAGATGCCAGTCCTCCCAAATTGATATAAAGGTTTAATGGAATTGCCATCAATATCCCCACAAGATTTTTGTAGATATAGATTATTAGATTATATTATTCTAAAATTCATGTGGAAAGGCAAAAGAATTGCAATAACTAAAGTAATTTTGAGAAATAAGAATAAAGGAAAGAAATCACTCATTGCAAAAGACATGTTTAAGTTCTAACCCTTAGGCCATTGGGTGTGAACTCATTTGCAAATGGATCTTTGAAGATCTTATTAGGATGAGGCCACATTGAAACAGGGTGGGCCTTAATCCAGTATGACTAGAGTCCTTATAAGCAAAGGAAATTTGGACATGGAAGTAGAAACCACAGGAGGAGACAGAAAGAGACAGGTTACCTTGCAATAGAGGCAGAGATTCATTCAGATAGCCACCACCAGAATGCTTCTCCTTTCAGAGAAGATATGGCCTGCCAATACCCTGATTTTGGGCTGCTAGCCTCCAAACTGCAAGGCAATAAATCCTGTTGTTAAAGCAACTCTGACAAGCTAAGATACAGATTTCAACACTTATTAGATAGCTACAGTGATCAAGAATGTGTGGTGTTGATGAAGGAACAGACATATAGATCAATGAAACAGAATTGAGAACCCAGAAATTGACTCATAAAAGTATGGTCACATTATTTTTGACAGAGGTGCAAAAGCAATTCAGTGGAGGAAGGATAGTCTTTTCAACAAATGGCTTTGGATTTCCATACGACCCCCAAAATGAGCTTTGACCTAACCCTCACAGTATACAAAAATTAACTCAGAATGTATTGAGGATTTAAATGTGACTATGAAAGTTTAAAGATAACATGGGAAAAACTCTTTAGGATCTAGAGCTTGATGAAGAGTCTTAGACATGACACCAAACATAATCTACATTACACATCATCAAAATTTAAAAACTGTTCTGCTAAAGACCCTGTTAAAAAGATGAAGACACACAACTGACTGGGAGAAAATATTTGCCAACATATCTGACAAAGGATTCATATGTAGAATATATAAAGAACTCTCAAAATTCAACAGTAAGGGAAGCAGATGTGGCTTAAGTGATAAGGCCTTTGCTTACCATATGGGAGGACCCAGGTTTGATTCCTGGGACCTCCTGGTGAAAATGAAGAGAAAGTGTGCCTGCACAGTGAGTCTACCTTTGCAGTGAGCCAGTGCCAATGCAATGAGCCAAGTACCTGTGTGGTGAGCCAAGTGTCCATGTGAGTGCCCACATGGTGAGCCAGTGCCTGTGTGGTGAGCCAGTGCCTGTGTGGTGAGCCAGTGCCCGTGCAAGTGAGTCATGCAGCAAGATGATGACACAACAAAAGAGAGACAAAGGGGAGTGTCAAAGTGAAGCACAGCAAGGACCAGGAACTGAGGTAGTGCAATTGACAAGGGAACTTCTCTCCGTATCAGAGGTCCCCAGGATTGAAACCCTCTGAATCCTAGAGGAGAAAGATGAGAAGACAAAAATGAGAAATAGATACAGAAGATCACACAATAAATGGACACAGACAGCAAAAACAGCAAGGTGGGGGTGGGTGCAGGGGTGGGGAATATAAATTTTTAAAAAATTCAACAGTAATAAAGCAGACAATACCATTAGAAAATGGGCCAAAGATATCAACAGATATTTCATGGAATAGGGTATATGGAGGGCAAATAAGTACATGAAAAGATAACATCACTAGCTCTATTAGTCAGGGTTCTCTAGGGAAACAGAATCAACAAGGAATATCTGTCAATAATAAGGGATTTTTCTGAGTCTCTCATGCAGCTGTGGGGATGCACAAGTCCAAGTTCTGCAGGCAGCCTATAACCAGGAGTTCTGATGAGAGCCCAATGAAGATTCTTGATGAATTCTGGGAGATGGTGGCTGTCCAAAGAAGAGCTGGGAAATTCTCTCTCAATGCTAGAATCACTTTCCCTTTTAAGAGATTCAACTGATTGGGTTAAGCATCACTGCTGATGGCAATCTCCCTGGTTGATGTAATTTTAACCAGCTATCTATGATTTACCACTGCAGTAAAATCAATGGTGACTAAAGTCCATAAATGCCCTTGTATTACAATTAGCCCAGTGCTTGCTTGACCAAAAACTGGGCCCAGTTACCTGGCCGAGTTGACACAATAGCCTATCACAGTCCATCCCTTTTCAACTCTGCATCCATACACATTAACTTAAACCATACTTAGTCTCTAAGTAAAAACAATAGCAGACATGAATATATGTATATTTCTGGCTAACAGACTCTTCTGCATACAACCGGAAATGCATTAATTCTATACAGCATAGGGTGCAAGTTCTTGGGTAATATTTACCCTCGAACTTGACATCTTCAAATATTATGACATGAAATGGATACAACTTGTTATGTGCTAAAGGGAAAATTTGGGGAAGAAGACAAATTAATTTTGTGTACATATACTATCATCATAATGAAATAAGGAAGAAAGATCCATGACCACTATAGTCTTTGTTTCTATAACTGGTCATGTGGTCAAAGTTCTTATTTATCACTTCCTTCTTCCACTATCATTTCCATTCCATGTTTCCATTACCCTCAGCAAGCACTTCAGCTGGCTGTGGTTCTTTGTGTGGTGGGGTGACCCAAACTTTCATTCCTGAAGATTCTGGGCCATTGTTAGTGCTGCTTGGATTGGGTTGTTGCAATTTTCCATTGACTTTAATCATAGGACATGGCAGTACTAAGAGATACCCTAGATGATCTCCTGTTTCCAGGCAAACTTCTTTACCCCCATTATATAGGTGCAGTCCTATTTCCCCTTGATAGGATCAGTCACCCCAGCGAGTACAGTAATTCCCTTCTTTGACTGTAGATTCAGAGGTAAGAGGAGCCCAAAGTGGCCAGGTGGCAGTTTTAACTTCCAGTTCAGTGTAATCATTGTTGTGTTTCCTGGTGACAGCACTCCTCCTTTTAGGTCTGAAACCTGTAGACCGGCAAAGTTTGAGGTTGCAGGGACAGGAAGCAAAAATTTTCCTAATGGGTCACTAAGGGTAATAGTGTGTGGTGCCACTCCCATTTCCACCCCTTGATTCCTGGACCCATGGATCCTTGTTATGGGAGAAACAGCACCATAAAGTGGACGCTGATTTAAAGCATACACAGCCTCCTGGAGAACATTGTCCCAGCCCTGCAATGTATTGCCACTTAGTTGGCACCATAACTGAGTCTTCAAAAGGCCATTCCACCATTCTATCAATCCAGCTGCTTCAGGGTGATGGGGAACATGGTAAGACCATTGAATTCCTTGGGCATGTGCCCATTCCCACACATTAATTGCTGTGAAATGGGTTCCTTGATTGGAAGCAATGCTGTGTGGAATGCCATGGTGGTAGATAGGACATTCAGTAAATCCACAGCTGGTAGTTTTGGAAGAAGCATTGCATGCAGGAAATGCAAACCTATATCCAGAGTATATGTCTATTCCACTTAAAACAAATCGCTGCCCCTTCCATGGTGTAAGTGGTCCAAGGTAGTCAACCTGCTACTAGGTAGCAGGCTGGTCACCTTGAGGAATGGTGCCATATTCGGGGCTGAGTGAGGGTCTCTGCTGCTGGCAGATTGGGCACTCAGCAAAGGCTGTAGCCAAGTCAGCCTTGGTAAGGGGAAGTCCATGTTGCTGAGCCCATGCATAACCTCCATCCCTACCTTCATGGCCACTTTATTCATGAGACCACTGGGCAATGACAGGAGTGGATGGGGAAAGAGGCTGAGCTTTAGCTACAGAGCGGGTCATCTTATCCACTTGATTATTAAAATCTTCTTCTGCTGAAGTTACCCTCTGGTGAGCATTCACATGGAACACAAAAATTTTCATGTTTTTGCCTACTCAAAAAGGTCAGTCCACATACCTCTTCCCCAGACTTCCTTGTCACCAATTTTCCAGTCATGATCCTTCCAAATCCATGACCATCCAACCAAACCATTGGTAACAGCCCATGAATCAGTGTACAAATGCACTTCTGGTTATTTCTTCTTCCAAACAAAATGAACAACGAGGTACACCGTTTGAAGTTCTGCCCACAGGAAAGATTTGTCCTCACCACTGTCCTTCAGGGATGTTCCAGAATGAGGCTGCAGTGCTGCAGATGTCCACTTTTGGGTGGTATGTGCATATTGTGCAGAACCATCTGTAAGCCAGGCCCGAGTTTTCTCTTCCTTAGTCAACTGATTGTAAGGGACTCCCCAAAAGGCAAAGCTGTGGACCAGGAAAGAGAAGGTAACATGGCAGGGGTGGTGGCCATGGGCATTTGGGCTACTTCCTCCTGTAACTTAATTGTTCCTTCAGGACCCACTTGAGCCCTATCTCCTATATACCACTTCCACTTTATTATGGAGTGCTGCTGTGCCCACCCAACTTTATGGTTTGGTGGGTCAGACAATACCCAGCTCATGATAGGCCACTCAGGTCTCCTGGCAACTTGATGGCTCATGGTTAAGTGTTCAGTCTCTACTAAAACCCAGTAGCAGGCCAAAAGCTGTTTCTCAAAAGGGAAGTAGTTATCTGCAGAGGAGGACAGGGCTTTGCTCCAAAATCCTAAAGTTCTGCATTGTGATTCTCCTATGAGGGCTTGCCAAAGGCACCAGACAGTATCTCTATTTGCCATGGAAACTTCCCCACCATTGGATCTGCTAGATCATATGGCCCAAGTGGTAGTGCATCTTGCACAGCACCCTGGACCTGATGAAGAGCCTCTTCTTGTTCCAGTTCCCAATCAAAACTAGCAGCTTTTATGGTCACACAATAAAGCTGGAGTAGCACACCCAAATGAGGAATGTATTGTCTCCAAAATCCAGAGTCCAACTAAGCGTTGTGCCTCTTTTTTGGTTGTAGGAGGAACCAGACACAACCACTTATCCTTCACTTTAGAAGGAATATCTCGACATGACCCACACCACTGGACACCTCGAAGTTTCACTGAGGTGGAAGGACCTTTTATTTTAGTTGGATTTATCTCCCATCCTCTCTCACACAAATGCCTTACTAATAAATCTAGAGTCTTTGCAACTTCTTGCTCACTAGGTCCTATCAACTTGATGTCATCAATATAATGGACGAGTGTGATGTCTTATGTGAGGGAGAGACGATCAAAATCCCTACAGACAATATGATGACATAGGACTAGAGAGTTGATATACCCCTGAGGCAAGAAAGTAAAGTATACTGCTGGCCTTGCCAGCTGAAAGCAAACTGTTTCTGGCAGTCCTTATTAATAGTAATTGAGAAAAAAGCATTTGCCAAATCAACAGCTGCATATTAGGTACCAAGGCATGTGTTGATTTGCTCAAGCAATGGTACTATATCTGGGACAGCAGCTGCAATTGGAGTCACCACCTGGTTAAGTTTACAATAATCTACTGTCATCCTCCAAGATCCATCTTTTTCAGTACAGGCCAAATAGGAGAACTGAATGAGGATGTAGTGGGAATCACCACCCCTGCATTCCTCAAATCCTTGATGGTGGCACTAATTTCTGCAATCCCACCAGGAATCCAGTATTGCTTTTAGTTTACTATTTTGCTAGGTAGGGGCAGTTCTAGTGGTTTCCACTTGGCCTTTCCAACCATAGTATCCCTCACTCCACAAGTCAGGGATCGAATGTGGGGATTCTGCCAGTTACTGAGTTTGTCTATTCCAATTATGCATTCTGGAACTGGGGAAATAACCACACAATGGGTCCAAGGACCCACTGAACCAAATGTAAGACAGACCTGAGCTAAAACTCCATTTATCACCTGACCTCCATAAGCCCCTACTCTGACTGGTAGATCACAGTGATGTTTTGGGTCTCCTGGAGTTAATGTCGCTTCTGCACCAGTGTCTAATAATCCCTGAAATGTTTCATCATTTCCTTTTCCTCAATGCATGGTTACCCTGTTAAAAGGCCATAGATCTCCTTGGGGAAAGGTGAGAGGAAGAATAATAGTATAAACTTTGGGCAGTTTAACAGGATCCTTCCCCAAGGAGACCTGGCCTCCTCCTCATTCAAGGGACCCTGGGAATGTAAAGTGTCTCAAATCTGGGAATTGATAAAGGGGCCATGATTCTCTGCATCTGTAATTTGAGTTAGGGTTTCATTCACTCGACCCAGAACTCTTCTGTTTATACAGATCCTGAAGAAATTTAGTAGACTGCCCATCTATTTCACTGCTAGATACCCCATGATGTATTAGCCAGTGCCAAACTCTACATGACTCGGACAGTTTTGAGTGCTTTTCTGAATCTAGCTTTCACTGTGGTAGCCATGCCCACCTTGACTTTGGCAATTAACTGCTGATACATGATTTTTACCAGACCCACATCCAATCATCCCCATAATGTTTAAGGATTCTAATCCCATCACAGCCCTCCCTATAGCAATATCTAGACTACAGAGAAGAGCAACCACAGAGCTCTTCAGGGAAGATGGAGTTAGTCTTACAAGTTCATTCCTCACAGTCCTTGTTAAAGGTGTGTCCTCTGGACATTCCTGGGGTGGGTAGGCAGCTCTAAAATGGTAAATCCATTCTAACATTCCAATCTCTCTAAGCCTTTGAATTCCCTCTTCTGCTGTGTACCAGGGCAAATTGGGCATCTCAACCTCAGACATGCTAGGCAATCTTTTGTCCCATATTTCACTTAGCTACCCAAATAAGTGGTTAGAACCCTTTTTAACCCCTCAACCTAAGAGTGTTGAATCCAGAATTTCTGCTTAGTGGGCTCATATCAATAAATTCAGCCTGATCAAACTTTATATTCCTTCCACCGTTATCCCACACCTTTAATATCCATTCCCACACACATTCTCCTGATTTCTGTCTATATAAATTGGAAAACTCATGCAGTTCTTTCAGAGTATACCTTACTTCCTCATGGATCATGCTTTGTATTTCACCTTTGGTTGCTTGTTGTGATTTTATTCTAGTAATAGGACTCAAAGACTACAGAGGTGGTGGTGGGTAAGGAGAAGGATTAGAAATGCCTTGCAAGCTACTGGCTTCAGGGCATTACCTTGCACTGTCTTCTGGTGAGACTGGATTAATCTCTTCAGGCAGGGGTTGGAAGGCAGTTTCCTCAGGACACACTGGAAGCTTGACAGTGCATGCTGGAGTTTGACTTGTATGTGCCTCAGGTCAGGGAGGAGGTCCAGACTCCCTGGGGTAGACCAGAGGCTGGGCATGGCAGGCTTCAGTTTGACTGGTACCCACCTCAGGCTGGAAGTTGTTTCAGATTCCCTGGGGCAGGCTGGAGGCTGGATGATACAAGGTTGACAAGGTGTGGCCTGGACAAGGCAGGCCAGGGCAAGCTTATCTGGCAAAGTCTCAGCAGAATTCAGCGTTCCAATTTCTCCATCAATATCATCATCATCCCGTATGTCTCCATCCCACTTCTCTGGATTCCACCTTTTTAAAATCAATCCCTTCACCTTAACTGAAGAAACCCCGTGGGGTTGAGATTTTAGTTTCCTTTGTAACTCTGCTACTCGAACAATGAGAATCTGAGTTTGGGTCTCAGATATTTCGAGCCTGTAGCTACAGGAGCAAGATTTTCTTTCAGAGCATAATTAGAGACTTTCACATCATCCATTCAGCATTTAAGTTTCAAAATCAAAACATTTAACTCATTTCTCTCTTTGGTAACAATATCCAGAGTATCTAGGAGGAACCATCCAACATCATAATACCATTTGACTCCACAAAACTCTGTTAAGGTGTTGAAAACACTCTCACCCAGATCCTTGATACAAGCATGGAAGTAGGGGAATCCAGTGATGCTATTTTGCGGATCTTGATTGCCAACTTGTACCATGGACTGTTAGCAGCCTCTTCATTATTGCAAAGGGAGACATCAGTACCCTTGATTTCATTTAGAGTAGAAAGACAATTGCAAAATTCCCAAAACCACCTCAGACATCCCATGTTTAAGACTGTTCCTCAAGAACAACTCCTGGTACCAAGCTGTATTAGTCAGGGTTCTCGAGGAAAACAGAATCAGCGAAGGATATCTGATGATAATAAGATATTTGTTAAAGAGTCTCTCATGCAGCTGTGGGGATGCACAAGTCCAAGTTCTGTAGGCAGGCTGTAACCAGGAGCTCTGATGAAAGCCCAATGAAGATTCTTGATGAATTCTGGGAGATGGTGGCTGTCCAAAGAAGAGCTGGGAAATTCTCTCTTAATGCTGGAATCACTTCCCCTTTTAAGGGATTCAACTGATTGGGTTAAGATCACTCACTGCTGATGGCAATCTCCCTGGTTGATGTAATTATAACCAGCTATCTATGATTTTACCACTGCAGTAAAGTCAATGGTGACTAAAGTCCATAAATGCCTTTGTATTATAGTTAGCCCAGTGCTTGCTTGACCAAACAACTGGATCCAGTTACCTGGCCGAGTCAACACAATAGCCTAACCATCACACTAGCCAGTCAGGAAATTCAAATTAAGGTCACAATGAGGTGTCACTAGGGAATGGGGCATATGTGAATCCTCTACATTTTTAGTGTATCATTTATGTAATCTAAATATCTTTAAAAAATAATGTCTGACTAAGTTATGTAGAAACTGGATCACTCATACATTGCTGGTAGGGTGTTAAAAATGGTACAGCTAGTCTGGAAAACAGTTTGTTAGTTTCTTTAAAAACGAAGCATGCAATTACCATATGATCCATTTGTTCTCTTGGTCATTTATCCAAGAGAAATGAAAACTTATTATCACACAAATACTTGTACATGAATATTCAAGTTGCTTGATTCTTAATAACCAACACTCTGGAATCATCCCAGATGTTCTTCAGTGAGTGAATGTTTAAACCAACTGTAGTACAGCTATACCATAAAATACTATTCAGTAATAAAAGGGAACAAACTTGATATACTACAATTTGGATGGATCTCATGGGAATTTCACTTTGTGATAACAATTCTAAATGGTTACTTTTTGTATGATTCTATTTATATAACATGCTTGAAATGACAAAATTATAGAGATAGATAACAGATTAGTGGTTGCCAGGAGTTAGGGATGGGAAGGGAATGAGGAAGGAGGTGAGTATGATGAAATCTGAGTAAAACTATGGATTATTGCAATGTCAATTTCTTGGTTTTGTCATTGTATTAAAATTATAATACAATAACTGTTGGGGAAACTGGGTGAAGGGGTATATGGAACCTTCATACTGTCTTTACAACTACCTGTGAATCTATAATTATTACAGATAAAAAGTTAAAAAAATAAAGCCAGACATGAAGCTTAGTCCTCACATGCAGATCCTTGGACCTGGCATAGTGACCAGGATCCATGCACAGCTTTTCCATGATCATGTCCTCTTTCAGGGGTCTGTGGATGTTTTGATGAGGATTTGGAAATGAGAAAGAGGATTTCTGAGCAAAATATGTGGAGCTTGGGTCCAGCTACAGGCTCCAATTCTTTTAGAGCAATTAGCTATCAGTCCTGGAAGACAACATGTTCCAAAGTCTGACCAGGGATAGCACAACAAGAGGGCAAAGGTCTGCATAAAGCCACCAGAACTCAGTTAAAATAGAAAAGGCTTTTGTGAAGCTGACTGGCTACTACTTAAGAGAAAATGGTGTATACTGTTTGCTTCTCTGGAGTGTGGGGGAGAAGTTGACAGGGTGGGGAGGGAAGGAGCAGCTCATAATTCAGCCTTGACTGATCCCATTGTCCCAGATCTTAGGAGATGCAGGGATCTGTGGGGGCATTTCTGGCAATAAGGACATCTTAACTACACTATAAAGGTGGAGGCAAAGGCAGAGAGAGTGAGAAGATATGGAGGGCTTCTGGCATTCCTCTATCCATGAGGTTTCCAGCTCTCATGAAGACCCAGTTGAATTGGTAAGTTTGCATGACTAGTTCCTAGAGTATTTTCAAACACCTTGCCATAGTATATAGTTTGCTGCCATCTTCTATTCAGTTTACTCTCTGCCCTTTGCTTACCTGGAGCTTGGGGATGAACAGTCCTTAGTTAAGTATGACACTGACCCTGTCCTGAAGGAATCCATGGTCTAGAAAGGGAGACTTATGAACTCAAAGGATGGTAACCCACATCAGATTGCAAAATGCTGCCTACAGAACAGTGGACGATGAGTAAAAATCAACAGAGAACAGAGACAGATTAATTTATTCAGTCATGCTGCAGCTGAGATCTAAGGTCAATGGCCTTCAAACTGAGCCTTGGAGAAGGATGGATAGGGTTTAAGAAATGCAGGTATGGTGGGGATGGGGACAGGATGTGGAATGGCTTCCAGACAGAGGAAACTGAACAAAGCACATGGGTGGGAGGGTGTGATGATGGAGATTATGTTATGATGGAGTAAGGGGAGGTATACATAAAGCTGAAGGCTGATTCTGGGATGTAAGGATTTGAATGCTTGCTGAGGTGCTTGCATTATTTTCCATCCATGGCAGTAAACCACAAAAGGTCTCAGGCAGTAGGTTGAAAATACTGCAGCCTAAATCCTGTCCCTTGAGAGTTTGTGGCCTATAAAGTAGGGAAAGTGATCCACCCCAGTGAACATTATTTAGAATTGCCAGTGTATGGTGATAATAAAGAGGAAACCAACTTTTAGTTGGTTCTATTAGTTTTTTAAAATTTTTATTGTGATAAAATATATATAAGTTAAACTTTGTCATTTTAACCATTTTATCTACACACATCAATTAATTACAGTCATACTGTTATATAACCATCACTAATATCCATTATCAAAAATTTTTCATCACTGCAAACTGAAGCTCTGTATCAGTTTAGCTACCCATTCTGCTTCCCACTCCAGCATTTGATCACCTCCAATCTACTTTCTACGTCTATTGAATTTGCTTATTCTAGATATTTTGTATAGGTGGAGCCATACAATATTTGTCTTTTTTGTCTGACTTATTTCAGTCAACATAATGTTTTCAAGGTTTGTCCATGTTTTAGTAGGTATCAGAACTTCATTCCTTTTTCTGGCTGCATATTATTTCACTGTGTGGATGTACATCATTTTGTTTATCCATTCATCTGTTGATGGACACTTGCGTTGTTTTCCCCTTTTTGCTATTGTACATAATGCTACTATGAACATTGATATACAAGTATCTTTTTGAACCAGTGGTTTTGATTCTTTTGGGTAGATACATAAAAGTAGCATTTCTGGATCACATGGTAGTTTTTTGTTTAAACTTTTGAGGAACTACCAAATAAATTTATTATTTTTTAATTATCTGAAGACATTATACCCCTTTATTGCCTGTGCCCAGGATGGACTGGCTCCACTTCCCTGCTCTTGGTACACTACTGCTGAGAGGCAACTTAGGCACTGTCAAAGACTGCTGTCCTTTTTGTAAATCATGGGTCAGGTCCCCCCAGTAAAAGCTGATTTTTGAAATAGCAGTAGCAAACAGAGGCTAATTCTATAACTCATCTTTGTAACACTGCTTCCCTCCACTAACCAAGAGTCTTGGTCCTTCTTCCTTTTAGTCAGTGTCTCTGGTCCTTGTTATTTCTTGTCATAGTGGGCAATTGCCAGAGGCTCCAAATTATCATTCATGGAGGTAGATGTTACAGCTGGCTACCTTGGCCCTCATACCCAAAGGATGAGGCTACCTTTTTGCAGGTGACTGCTTTCCTCCCCAGGGAGGAGAAATGCCAGTGGTGTTTTGAGGAAGACTTTGTACCTTTGATTTTCCAAGTCTAGGCAGCACTTGACTGTGACCCTACCAGGTGAAAAACTTTTGGCTTATTTTGATTTATTCTGGAACTGCAGTGTCTACCCCACACATGGAGTTCTTTAAGCAGATGTAGGCATGAATGCAGCAGCAGATAAAAGGCACTCATCCAAGCAGGGAAAGATATACTATGCTGATTTCTGTGAAGTAATCAGTGGGAGAGACCTCTCACCTCTGATTTCATTTGGTGATGGCTACTACCATCTTAATTGAATTGATTAAAAATTAGAAAGGTTCAACTCAGCCCCAGAAAATGTCATTATTTATCTGGACATTATGAGGTATGGTGACTTATACTTGTGATGGTTATTTTAATCTTAGCAAGCAGTGATATACCTGACAACTCACACTATACATGTATACACATGCACACACATACACACATACACACCCTCGTCACTGTAGGCTGTTTACAACAAAGTTCAGTTAACTGTGGTAAGGGAGATAACTCTGGGAGAGAACCTAGGCACAGTGGGGAAGGTAGCATGCTTTCATTTGTTGACTTCCCACCACATGCCACACACTCTGCTTAGGGACTTTATATGACTTAGCTCATTTAATCCTAACCACATAATCTGTAAAGTAGGTGCTATTCCCATGCTACCAATGAGAAAGTCAAGGTTGAGAGAAGTGAAATTAGATGACCAGATTGTCACTCTCCTGCTGCCTTAATCTCTACAATGATTCATCTTCCCTGAGGATAAAAGTCCAGACTCCTCATTCTGATCTTCAAGCTGTTTTCTGTCCCCTTCTAACTTCCCTAGTTTCATCTCAGACCCCTCTCTGCCTTGCAGTAGATGCTCCAGCTGCACTGGCCTTCATTCAGTTCCTCTAAGATGCCACATTCTTTTCTGTACCAGGGCCATTGCTCATTCTGTTCTGCCTGGACTACTCTTCTTTGTGCTCACCTATACTCACCAGCTAACTCTTACTCATTCTCCAGGTTTCAGCTTAGATGTCACATCCTCAGGTTCTTAGTGAAGCTTCCCCTGTGTACCCACTTGACTATAATGTATGTCAGACTATGTTAGGTCCCTTTTTTGTGTCCTTCCATTGCATTCTGCATTTTCTTTCTACTATCATCATGTGGTTTTCCATGTAACCATGTGTTCACAATCTGTATTCCTTGTTAGATGAAGCTTCCTCTTCATCCTTTTATCTGCTCTGTCATGTATATACTTGACATATGATAGGTGCTCAGTGAATATTTATTAAATGAAAACATATTTAAATTCTTTGTAAATTAGCACATAGTACATGCTCAATAAGTATAGCTGAAAATATCAATGTAGCTGTTATTAGTATTGTCCAAAGGCAAATATCTAGTTCAGGCTGCAGAACCAGGATTTTTACTAATGTCTGAATGCAAAGCCCATGCTCCTTTCATGAAAGGATGCTACCTGTAGAAATGGGCATGACCCAATACTGTCCCTAACTGGCTGAATGACTTTGGGTGAGACCATTCTGAATCTCAGTTTTTCCATCTTTAAAAGGGGATAAGGGTAGGCAAAGTTCAGATTGCTCTGCATATAACCAAGGAGAAGAATAGAAATCTAGATAGGAGGGGCTCTAAATAAATAAACAATTGACCAATACAAATCAGTATTATCCTTCTGCAAGACAATTAACCAGTTATACTAAGAACCCTTAGTGTTTTTTATTTTATTTTTCAGCCTAGTAACCCCTCTCAGAGGCAATGTGCTGGGGTAGGTGGTGTGTAGGTTTTAGTTTAAGTGATCCCTGAGTTCAAATCTCAATTCCCCATTTACTATCTCTGTGGTCCTTGGAAAGTTACTACACTGAACCTCATTTTCCTGTTCTACAAAGGAGATAATATTAATCTTCTTTTTACCCTTATTAAAAGTGAAAGCAATATAATAACATGAAAAGAAAAAAATTAAATATAGAAAAAACCTTCCATCATCTAACCCATTTAACACAATTCTTTCTGTGGTCCTGCGCCATCACAGGCCACCTCTTTAGGCAGGAGCTAGAGCATATGAGGGATGGGCTAGTGTGGGGGGAAGACAGTTACTGAGGCAAAAAGAAAAGAGATGTCATATCTGAGAAAGGGGCTGCTACCTAGTAGCCCTTGGGAGGACAGCAGTGTGCCCTAAAGGAACCTTCTTCCAGGGTTTGGATCCTTTCCCATGGGTAGGCCTCAAAAGGCCTTAAAGGCCCTGTAAACCATACTCCTGCCAGTTTCTTTCCTTGTTTAGTCATTGAACTTGTTGCAATCCTAGTGTGTATACTGTTTCCATGTCACAAGTCTTCATAATGATCCCTTTTAATGGCTGCCAAATATTCTAATCATGCCTAACCCAGAAAGCACATCTCTGTGTTTTAACTATTTGCTTTATTGAATTTTATTGCCTTAGAATCGATTCCCAGGTATAGGATTACTGAGCCAAAGGATGTGAAATAGGAATTTAAAAACCAGAAACAGGTTTTTGTGTTTCCAAAAAAAAGAAAAAGAAATGAACTGTACTTATTTCATTCCTCTTCCTCCTCTGGAACTAATGAGTGGACCCTCCAGAGCTGCACTGTCCAATATAGGAGCCATTAGCCACGTATGGCTATTTAAATTGAAAGATCAACTAATTAAAATGAAATAAAACTAAAATTTCTGTTCCTCAGTCACATTTCAAGTGCTCAATAGTAGCTACAGATACACATTTCACTCATTGCAGAAAGTTTACTGGCATCTATGGTTGGAATTCTTTGCGGTGAGGAAATTTCCTGTACATTGACAGGCCATTTAGCGTCCTTGGCCCATATCCACTAAATGCCAGTAGTGCTATTCCTTGAATCAGTGTGACACAACTAAAACATATCCCACGTAACAAATGCCTCATAAGGGGGCAAAATAATACCCATTTGCAACTTACTGAGGCTTTGTCTTAAAGCATATACAAACTTTTGGGGATGACTTTAGGTCGACTCTGCATGGAGGCAAGGAGGCTTGGAAAGATGGTCCTAGCTTAGGCCTTAACTCCACACTTCATTCCCATTTTATTTCTTTCTACTATTGACTTGTTTCCTGCTTCTTGGGAATTATAGAAACAAGACCTTGCAGATGGAAAAAATCAAGTCCCGTTTGAAGGCTGAGTTTGAGGCCCTTGAGTCAGAAGAGAGGCACCTGAAAGAATACAAGCAGGAGATGGACCTCCTGTTACAGGAGAAGATGGCTCATGTGGAGGAACTTCGACTGATCCATGCTGACATCAATGTGGTATGTGATTATCTGGTTAGCGCATACCTCAGGGCACCTTGGAGAAGTAGCTGTAGTGAGTGCTGTGGCCTTTCCTTGAGAAGTGGCTGTGGCCAAGCAGGGAAAGCAGGGAGCAGGTGGTGGTGCACGGAGGCAGGAGTTCTGAGTTCCAACTCTGGCTCTGTCACTAACTGACTGTGTATTACTGAACAAGTCTCTTTTGGTCTCTGGGCCTCAGTTTCCTTCTCTGCATGATGAGAGCGACTCAGTAAAAACTCTAAAGGCCCTTTTCAGTCTTTATGTACTCTTCCTTCACGGAGTTTGAGAATAAGAGCTAGCCCTGGGGGAAAGCAAAGCAGGTAGCAACCTCTGGAGTATAAGCTTAAAGGACTCTAAAGCTTCCTACCAGGCCAAACAGTTTCAGCCTGCCTACCATAGTGAAGATCCCTCATTAGAGTCTCTCCTTTGGAGACTCTTGA
Source organism: Dasypus novemcinctus (assembly GCF_030445035.2). Classification (NCBI taxonomy): domain Eukaryota; kingdom Metazoa; phylum Chordata; class Mammalia; order Cingulata; family Dasypodidae; genus Dasypus; species Dasypus novemcinctus. The sequence continues at coordinate 70,275,120 of NC_080704.1, read as the reverse complement.
AACATGGAGAATGAACTGTCTGCTAAGGTGATAAACTCCTCACTTTTGGGGGTATTCAAGCAGTCTGAATAACAAAGTCTCTGGCTGCTGTATTGATGATTTCTTCACCAGGAGGGAGGTTGAAGGTGAAGGTGCTGACTTGTAAAGTTCTTTCCAGCCCCTACAGCCTCTGATAATCAGAATTTTTTAAAAATTACATTTGAAGGAGCTGAGTTTCTATTCTTGGAAAACTAACTCCTGTGGCAATATTCATTCCTTGATATTGCTAGCCCTAGGCTCTTAAGGGAAATATGAGTGAGGTTTGGGCATTAGGCACTTGGGATTATCTGTACAAGAGATCGTAAAATTCTTGAGTCTCACAAGGAGTTGGCAGTTTTGTTGCCAGCCAACCAGGTATAGAGGGCCAAAAGGAGCAAGATATTTGCCATAGAGGGGATGAAAAGCTAAGCTAGTGGATCTCAAACTTGAGTGTGTATCAGAACCTTGTGGAGGGCCTATTAAAACACATATTGATGAAGTCCCCCTCCCCAGAGTCTCTAATTTTTGTATGCCTGTGGCAGAGCCTGAGAATTTGCATTCCTAAAATATTCCAGGTGGTGTTGATGCCAATGGTGTGGGCACCACATTTTTTTTTTATTAAATTATCTTTTTTTAAAAAAAAGATACATAGATCACAGAAAATGTTACATTAAAAAATATGAGGTTCCCACATACCTCACCCCCCACGCCCCCCACTCCTCCCACATCAACAACCTCTTTCATCAGTGTGGCACATTCATTGCATTTGGTGAATACATTTTGGAGTACTGCTGCACCACATGCATAATAGTTTGCATTGTAGTTTACACTCTCCCCCAGTACATTCAGTGGGTTATGGCAAGATATATAATATCCAGTGTCAGTTCCTGCAATATCATTTAGAACAACTCCAAGTCCCCAAAATGCCCCCACATCTCTCTTCTTCCTTCTCCCTGCCCTCAGCAACTACCATGGCCACTTTCTCCAGATCAATGCTGCAGTTTCTTCCATTACTAGTCGCAATAGTTCTATAGTAGAATACCAGTAACTTCACTCTAACTTATATTTTATTCCTCCATCCTGTGGTTGCTGTGTTGGTGACATCCACTCCACTTCTATATTGTGAGTGGGCTTAGATCCCAAATGGTTGATGGATGTGATTATCCTGCTTGGAGTTGTAGGCACTCTTAGTTCCCTGGTGTGGTGGTTGACCATCTTCACTTCCCTGTTAGCCGACCTGTGCAAGTCCAACAAACTGGAGAGTAGGAGCTGTAACTCTGCCGAGGCTCAGGGCCCAGCTGGCACATGGCCAGTCCAGAGATTGAAGTCTCTTGGGTATCCACCAACCCCAGCACCAACCACAGGTACAGTAAAGGGAACAGAAGAGGCATGTGTAGAAAGGTCACATCTGAGTCCAACTCCATCACACTCAGGAACACAGATCCCCAAATAAGGCCCACTGACAAGGCACTGAACTCCAGAGCCAACTGCCATGATCATAGAACCTGTGTGTCTCTGTAGCCCTCAGGAGCACTAGTACCTGGGGTTATATCTACTTCAGCTGTCTCTGGGATGCCAGGTACTGAGGCGTGCGTAAGTGTGACCCCTCTGATGATCTCCTAACTCATTTTGAGGACTCTTAGCCATATAAACTGATATATATTTACCATTTCCCCCTTTTCTAGTTGCATCTAGTTCAAGGTATTTTTCTAGTTGCATCACCAGTTAGTGATTGGTAGTAATCCCTCTGTGCCAGGGAGGCTTATTGGGGACCACATTTTTGAGAACTACTGATCTAAGAGAAAGACCACTGGCCTGGGAGGCAGAAGCCCTGAGTTTTTATCCAGGTTTCACCCTTGACTAAGATGCATTTCCCTAGGAAAACACCTTCTCTCTGAGCTTCAGTTCTCTGATCTGTAAAATGGTGTTGAAGTAGACTAAATAGGCTTTAAGGGCCATTCCAACTCTAAGATGCTATGTTTAAATAACTGCTGTTTGTTGAGCCTTTGCTCTGTACTGAATGTGTTATATGAATTTTCTCATTGACTCTTCAATGAAATTGTATTATTATTGCCATTATACAGAAGAAGAAACTGAGACTTGAGCAGCGTCACACAGAGAGCACATGGCAAATCCAGGAGTTGACCATGGATTGGTCTGGCTCTGGAGCCTGTGCTATTACCCATTCAGCTATAAAGCCTCTCTGAGAACCATGGAGTCTTGTATCTCTGCCCACCCCACTCTATGTTCCAGATGGAAAACACCATCAAACAGTCTGAGAACGACCTGAATAAGCTGCTAGAATCTACCCGGCGGCTGCATGATGAGTATAAGCCACTGAAGGAGCATGTGGATGCCCTGCGCATGACCCTGGGCCTGCAGAGGCTCCCTGATTTGTGTGAGGAGGAGGAGAAACTCTCTTTAGAGTAAGCTGCCTGCCCCTTCCTCCTGTTACACATACACAAATATTCATTCGGCATGCATAAACACACAAAGCTTCATCTGAAATTCAAGGAACATGGTCCTAGCCCCAGACTTCTCAGTGGCTGACTCATTGCATGACCTTGGGCAAGAATCTGTGTTGGGCCATTCTACCAGAAAAAGGATGATTAGACTAGAATTACTAGATGGTTTCAACAATTCTTTGTGTGATTTTGGTGATCCCAGACTATGCCTATTACTCTTAAGATGTCACTCCCCAAGTCAAGATCTAGAAGGGGTGTCCGGTAACCTTTGAGAACACAAAAAGGTGAGCTTTCATGGTTTCTAAGGGCTAGCCTGGAAGTTCATCTTATGACCTCAGAGTTATGAAATAGACCCACCTTACAGAGAGACAGAATTCAGCTCAGAAGAAAGAAGCACTTTTACTTCCTCAAGGTAGAGCAGGCTGCCTGTGGAGGTGGTAAGCTTTCTGTTCCTAGATAAATATCAGCAGAGTCCTGTGACACTTAAATAGGAGTACTGCAAAGGGGATTGGAGCATGGAGTGGAGGGTGAGACTGAATGCCCCTGCTATCCCTGGGATTTCTTGATCTTCTGGGTCTGTCAGAACCAATGAGCAGGAAGATTACCCTTGCCAACAGACAATGGGCCTGGTACTCAGGGAAACATGCCTTGTGTTGGGGAGGGTAAAGAAATTTTCTATAGTGAGCCATAACCCAATCTTTGATTCTGTGCCATGGAAACCTTAAGAGGGGCAAGGTTCTCCTTGATTTCAGAATGACATAGCCAATGTCTCTCATCTCCAAAGTTACTTTGAGAAGCAGAAAGCAGAATGGCAGACAGAGCCTCAGGAGCCCCCGATCCCTGAGTCCTTGGCCGCTGCAGCTGCTGCAGCCCAACAACTTCAAGTGGCTAGGAAGCAGGACACTCGGCAGACAGCCACCTTCAGGCAACAGCCCCCACCTATGAAGGTGAGTGAGCTGGGTATGGGATGTGGAGGAAGTAAGGTATCCTCAGGCAAGGCCATGGAAAACTCTGTCTGGTGACTTGAATTTCCTTATTTTAGGCCTTCCTACAACAGCTTTTGCTTGGGATGCAGAGGAATGGGTGGCATGTGTGTGCTGTGGTGGGTCAATAGATTTTGCCGCCCCATATCCCAGGGGTGGGGTAGAATCAGGGAGATTGGCAACCCCTACTAAAGTATAATTTTCTAAAAGTAAAAAACGTGATTCTTATATAGTGAGCATGTGTGCCTAATGAGAGAACCAGCAGGATTACAAAGCAGGTCCCAAGAGCATTTGAGGAACAGATCTTTATATAATTAGGAAAAGAAAGGAATACCAAAATTAGTTTGCAAAAAGTTAGACAGAACTATCCTAAAGGGCAATAAAACCATAACCTTTGTGGTTCTTTTCTTTCTAATAGAAATCATTTGCATCTCTACTTGGCAAAAATCCTTTGTTGCTTATCAATATACAGAAGTAAACATATGATGTTGCAGAATCTGGTCCTTAATCAAAAGTAAATAGTCAAACAAAATTACATTGCCCTAGAGCAGGGGTTTACCAACTACAGCTTGCAGGCCAAGTTTAACCTGGGTGTACCCATATTTTTAAATAAAATTTTATTGGTCCACATCTATGCCCATTTATTTACATATTGTCTACAGCTTTTTTTTTCCACATATGCCTGGCAGAACTGAGTAATTGTGATGGAGACCATTTGGCCTGCAAAGCCTAAAATATTTACTATCTCACCCTTTACAGAAAAAGTTTACTGACCCCTGTCCTAGAGAAATAATCCTTGGGTGGGTCTGTTAGACAGAGCTTTGCAGTCCTCATTTTGCCTTATTTTCAAATTTTGGATTTTTTCCCGATCTGATCTGGGTTATATATTTCACTCCCTTCTTCTGTGGCTCTGATCTGGGTTATATATTTCACTCCCTTCTTCTGTGGCTCCCCTAGGAGCACTGCTATCCCAATGTTGGTCTCACTCCCTGATTACTTCTCCCTCCTACTGGGAAACCACAATTACTTTCTGGGTCCTGGGGGATCAGAAGGTTGAGCCATGCCCTAGAAGTATCTGACCACTAACTTTCTTTGTCCTGTGCCCCCTCCAGGCATGCTTGTCATGTCACCAGCAAATTCACCGAAATGCACCCATATGCCCTCTGTGCAAAGCCAAGAGCCGGTCCCGGAACCCCAAAAAGCCAAAACGTAAGCAGGATGAATGAAGAAAGGGAGAGCACATGGAGTTCTGCTGCTCATAACTCCTCCCTTTGGCCAGAGTGATTGATGTCTCGATGTGAAACAACCCTTATCCACCCCACCAAGTCTCCTATTTAATGTGATGGAAGCACAACTTGACTCCTTTCTCATTTCGTTCTTATTTCTTTCTGCTCTTGGGATTTATGGTTTAAGAAGAGATGTGCTTCAGGTGCTAATGACAGTGTCTGATGGTCCCTTCTCTCCCACCTCATCTAAATCCCTGGCCTTGTTTGGAGCTGAGGGAGGGGCAGGATGCCCAGATGTAGTTCTGTCTTTTGTGCCTGAGTCCTGGGTCCTAAGAAGCTGTGGGATTGGAGGGTGTGGGAGGCACTCTGCACTTTTGCCTTAGGCTCTGTAGGGACCACAGTCTTAGCTGAACTTCCCAAAAGGCTTGGTGCATATATTTGCCCCACCCCTACCCTCATCTCACCCTCAAGGCCCAGAGGTAGCTTGGGCAAGTCCTCCTTTTCATATTCATTTGGGAGGCTTTGTTGTTATTCTACAGCTCTGCCCTCTCACCTTCCCCTCTCCTTCAGTCCCCCAGATACACTAAAGTTCTTCAGGCACCAGGGTGTATTTTGGGTGATCCTGGGATCTGCTGGGCTTTCCTTCTATACTGCCAGTCTTTTCAAATCAGTAGTAAACTTTCTCCACAGTGAAATCAGGGAAACAGACCCACCCCACAAGTAACTCAGCAGTCACTGAGGCTGAGGACTGCTATTTGGGCTGCCTAGACTGAAGGGGACCTCAAATTAGCATTTGTGTTGCTTTTGTTCAAATCCATTACTGTGTCATCTGCTAAATGATATATTACAACGGAGAGGAGTAGGTTGGGATTCAAATGGGTGCCAATCATTTTACACATGCAGGTGAGTGGATATCCTCACCATTCCTTTCTTACTCCCTTGGGTCTTTGCTCTTCTCTGAGGCAGCCTAAGCTCAGGAAGGCTGTTGGCTACCCCATTATGCAGGTGGTCTTGCAGCTGTGCCTTCCCTTCCACAAGAAAAGGTGCTGGGCTCCCCAAAACCCATACCTCTCCCTTCCACTAAAGTCAAGTCATGCTCAGACTTAAGGGGCAGGGATGGGCCTGGCTGACTTTGAAAAGTTTTAGCCCCAGGTTTCAGTCCAAGGCTGAGGAATGCGGAGAATTATATTTCTTTCCTTCTTGCATTGCAGTTTTAAGTTGCCACAGTGTCTGCGTGTTCATAATATAAAAGGTTCCTCTACTTTTTGAAAGTAAGTGTGTTATGTTTGTACAAATCCTTTTAAATAAACATTTGTTCATTGAAATAATGCTGACTGAGTGCCTATTGTGTACCAAGAAATATAAAATATGTGATTTAACCTTGATAGCTAGCCTTCTGGGTAGCTCTTCACTCTTATTTATTCCACTGTACCTATGAGGGAACCAGGCATACTATGATATAATTTATCTAATTTTTATAATACTTATTTATACATCACCTATTCTGTGCCATATCCCTATTCGTGTGCTTTATATGAATGATTGTATTCCATTTCAAGCTAAGTATACTTAGTGCCATTTTCCAGCAAAGGAAAACTGAAGCTCAGGAAAGATAAATAACTTGTCCAGAGTTAAGCAGGCAGTAAGAGGAAGTTTCAGGATTTAAACTCAGATTTGTCTGATTCCAAAATTGATTTTTTTCTACTTTCCTTCCCTGATCATTTTTTTCCTTCAATCTTTTCTCCCTTTTGCAATGGTTTGAAATTAGGGGTGATTGAAATAACTATGGACTAAAACCCAGGTACTAGGAGTCCAATGACTGATGTAGGGACATAAAGACCTGGCCCCTTTTCCCAATAGGGAACAACTCTAAAGGCCCATCTCAGCTACAGAGGTTCCCATATGGTGAGCTGAGGTTTCCATTGAGATGGCACTGCAGCTCAGTGTCACCCTCTGTCTAATCCTGCCTCATTCCTTTCTCTTTCTTTCTCTTCCCTTCCACAGGTATTGCTCCCAAGAGTATTCCCTAGTTAACATCCTGTATACTCAACTGGTCCAGTGCTTCCCAGGGAACTCAATGTCTGACAAAAATTTATCTTTTACCTCAGTGTCCTCATCAAGAAAATTAAAATAGTAATAGTACCTACTTGATGGGTCTATTGTGAGCAGTGCCAGACACATAGTAAGAATTCAATAAATTAATTTTCTTCCTGTAAATCTTGGGCCAGACAGATTGGATAACCAGTCAAAACTTACATTATTTGTCTTGCCTAGTATTATTCTATATCTCCAGGTTTTCTTTAGTCTTAAGCTTGCTTTTGAAGTGGGCGAGGCTCACTCTGGGCAACTGTGTGATCTTGGGTATCCTTTAACCTGTCTAGGTCTCAGTGGATCCCTGTAGAGGATGGGAGGAGTGATCATTGCTCTGCATCTTTGGCACAGTGGAGGGCAGATCTGTCAATTCTCCTGTAGTCAAGGTATCAAGTCTTGGTCTCTGAACACCACCAACCAGGCAAGTCAGAGACATTGCTGAATGGGAAGGGCCAATCACAGTAGTGTGATTTATTAAGTCTTAATATTTCAGTTATCCATAGCTGTGGAACAAACCACCTCAAAACTTAGTGGCTTAAAACAACCATTTATTTGCTCATGATTCTGAAAGTAGAGCATAAATCCCTGGGAACAGCTTATTTCTGCTCCATGTGTTATTTCCTCAGCCAACTGCCTGCAGTTGGAGGATCAAAAATGGCTGCACTCTCATTGGGAAAAGTGGACATGGTGGCTGATGGGTATGGGGAAAGGCAGCAAGAGATGAGAGGTGGAGGCGTCTTTGGGACATGGAGCTGCCCTGGATGGTGCTTCAGAGGTAATCACCGGACATTGTAAATCCTCACAGGGCCCACTGGATGGAATGGAGGAGAGTATGGGCCATGATGTGAACCAATGTATATGAGGTGCAGAGGTGCCCAAAGATGTACTTACCAAATCCAATGGATGTGTCATGATGATGGGAACGAGTGTTGTTGGGGGGGGAGAGGGGGGGTGGGGGGATGGGGTTGAATGGGACCTCACATATATATTTTTAATGTAATATTATTACAAAGTCAACAAAATAAATAAATTAATAATAATTTTTAAAAAAATGGCTGCACTCTCGTATCTGGTACCTCAGCAGGTGTGGCTGAAACAGATTTGGGCTGGCTTTCCCCCTACCCCTTTTGTAGTCTTTCATGCTCTAAGACCTCTCTTTCTCCATTGGGCCTCTCCTGTAAAGTAGTCAGACTTCCTTAGCTGGCAGCTAGTTTCTAAGATGTTGAAAATGAAATTTATAATGCCTTTTGTAGTATAATACAAGATTTACAGCATCACTTTTGCTGCACTCTTGGTCAAAGCAACTCATAGGTCCAGCCCAGATTCAAGAGGTGAGGAAGTGGACTCCACCTCTTGATGGGAGGAGCTACATGGGAGAAATTGTTAACAGCCATATTTGCAGACAATCTACTACACCTTCCAGCAACAACCTTGTGACGAAGGTGTTATGTGTGTCCGTTTTTAAAGATGAGAAAACTGAGGCTCAAGGAGTTAATAACTCCCAGTTAACAACTAGGAAGTGGCAAGGCCATGAGTCAAACCCAGATCTGTCTGCTTCTAAATCCTGTGTTCTTTCTGCCCAAGTGCAGTGCTGCAGGTAAGCCTGAGACATGATTAAGAGAGAATAAAGACTTATTCATATCATATTTCCTGAAACTGATGTACAGGGCCCACTGGATGGAACGTGAGAGAGTCTGGGCTATGATGTGGACCATTGACTATGGGGTGCAGTGATGCTCAGAGATGAACTTACCAGGTGCAATGGATGTGTCATGATGATGGGAGAGAGTGTTGCTGTGGGGGGAGTGGGGGGCAGGGGCGGTGGGGTTGAATGGGACCTCATATTTTTCATAATGTAATTTAAAAAAATAAATAAATAAATAATTAAAAAAAAAGAGAATAAAGAAGGGGAGGGAAAGAACAAAAATAGGCTGAAAGAGGAGGCACGTGTTTGGGTTGATAGAGAAGAAGGAGGATGAGAAGAATAAGAAGAGTTACTCTTTACATTGGCAAAATATTTCACACTTAAAGCACCTTCTTCAAAATTCTCACTTGATGATCACAATAACCCTGTACTATTGATAGAGAATTTTTCATCGTCCCTATTTTACAAATGAGGCCAAAAGAGGGGAAATGACTTGCCCAAGGTCACATAGAAAGTCAAAAGCAAAGCTATGACTAGAACTCTAGCCTCCCAGTCTGGGAATCACCCAATCTGTGGGTATTTATTTATTTATAAATTTATATATTTAAAGATACTTAATTATACAAATATCACATAAAAATATAGAAGATTCCCATATGCCCCTCTCCCCATGCCTCCCACAGTTTCCCACATTAACATCTTTCATTAGTGAGGTACATTCATTGCAATTGATAAACACATTTTGGAGCATTGCCACTAAGCGTTGATTAAAGTTTACATTGTAGTTTGCACTCTCTCCAACCCAATTCTTTAGGTTATGGCAAGATATATAATGGCCTTCATTGGTCATTCCACTATCATTGAGGACAATTCCCAAGTCCCTAAAAAGCCCCCATATTACACCTGTTTTTCCCTCTCCTTGCCCTCAGAACCTCCAGTGGCCACTGCCTCCACATTGAATTATACCATTTCTTCCATTGCTAGAATCACAATAATTCTATAGTAGAAAATTGTAAATCTACTTTAATCCATAGCTCATTCCCCAGTCCTGAGGATCCTGGGATTATGATGTCCACTCTGCCTCTAATTGAAAGCTGGCTGCTTTAGAGCCCCCATGAGGCTAGTGGATGGGACCCTCTTACTTGCAGTTACAGACTCTATTCCTTGGTATTATAGTTGTCCATCATCACCTTGTTAGTTGTCCTGGGTGAGACCAATGGACAATGGTCTTGCAATTCCATTGAGATCCAGGGCCCAGTTGGCACATGAGCAGCCCAAAGATTTAAGTCTCTTGGATGTACACATAACAACTAGTACTAATTATAAGTTCAAATAAGGAAACAACAACTCAGTCCAACTCTGTCACACTGAGGAGTGTAAATTTCAAAGTAGGGCCCATTGACAAGGCACCAAACTCCTGAACTAGCTGCCCTGACTATAGTGTCTGGATGCCATGCTATTTGGGTTAGTATCTACTTTGGCATTCAATGAGATCCTACTGAAACATGAATAAGCATTATCTCTAGAGTGACCTCCTGACACACTTTGATGTCTCTTACCCGTATAAACTCAGTTTTCTTTATCTTTTCCCCCTTTTGGTCAAGGTCTTTTTCCAGTTGCATTGGTAGTTGGTGCTTGGTAATAATCCTTTGGTGCCAGGGAGGCTCATCCCTGGTAGTCATGCCCCATGCTGGGGGTAAGGTAATATATTTATATGTTGAGTTTGGCTTAAATAAAGGCCACATTTGAGCAACAGGGATGCTCACAGGAGGCAACTCTTAGGCACCCTATAATACTATGCAAAGTTTAAATTTCAAGAGTAAAGGTTCATAAGCACAGTCATCAATATCAAGAGCCTGTCAGTGGACCATCCTCTTTCATTAGTCATTGCCCCTATACTCAGGAGATTCTTGCTGATCCATTAGAATATGTGGCAGAGCTCCCCAGGATGGTAATTTGATATTCCCTCAGTTATTGTGTGAAACTCAACCCACCATGACAATGCCTCATGAACATTTGAACACATTTATATGCCTTATATGTATGGCCAGGTGAGCTTCCTCCTATGTATTCCCCATCACTGACACTCCACACCAATTATCCTCCCCTGCTGAGGCTCTCTTTAAATATTTGACACAGTGGGGTTGAATAGTAGGCCTGCTTTTTGCCAGTGGTTGCTTACTCTTATACTGAGGGTGGGATCTCACTCCAAATGGGAAGGGCATGTGATTTTAGTAGTTCTGCTCTTAAAGTCTAGTTCCCCATTATTTTATGCCCTCAGATTTCCCATAGAAACTATCAGCATCTTGGAAATGATCAACATGTCCCAAAGTGAACATTGGGAAGCCTGCTAACCCTCCTCACTCAACACAGGAACTTCAAGGTTCATCCATACTGTCACATGCATCAGGACTTAATTCCTTTTAACAGCTGAATAATATCCCTTGTATGTATATACCACATTTTGTTCATTCGTCAGTTGACAGACACTTGGACTGCTTCCATTTTTGGCAATTGTGAATAACGTTGCTATGTACATCAGCATGCAAATATGTGTTCAAATCCCTAATTTCTAAACCTCGTAGGAGATTCCAGGATAATATGGTAATTCTATATTTAGCTTCCTGAGGACCTGTCAGGCTATACTCCACAGTGCATGCACCATTTTACATTCCCATCAGCAATGAATGAGTATTCCTATATCCCCACAACCTCTCCAAGGCTTTTATTTTTCTGTTTATTTTTTTTATGTAACCTTTTGTGTGGGTGTGAAATCATATCTCAAATCATTCTGATTTGCATTTCCCTAATAGCTAGTGATGTTGAGCATCTTTTCATGTGCTATTTAGCCATTTACATATCCTCTTTGGAGAAAAGTCTATTTAAGTATTTTGTCCACTTTTAAATTGGGTTTTGTCATTTTTATTGTTACATTGAAGATTTCTTTATATATTCTGGAAAGTAAACAATTACTGCCCATGTGTTTTCCAAATATTTCTCTCATTGAGTTAGTTGTCTTTACACTTTCATGACAAAGTCCTTTGATGTGCAAAAGATTTTTGGGAGGTCCCATTTAAATATTTGTTATTTCATTGCATGTGTTTTGGGTATAAAGGGTAAGGAATCTCTGCCTAGCTTCCTATATTTCTTCCTAGGAATTTTTTTTTCTTTTTTTTTTTATTGATTTTGTAAAAATATTACATTAAAAAAAAATATGAGGTCCCATTCGACCCCACCACCCCCACCGCACCCCTCCCCCCCCCCAGCAACACTCACTCCCATCATCATGACACATCCATTGCATTTGGTAAGTACATCTCTGGGTATCTCTGCACCTCATGGTCATTGGTCCACATCATGGCCCACACTCTCCCCCATTCCATTCAATGAGCCCTGGGAGGATTTACAATGTCCGGTGATTGCCCCTGAAGCACCATCCAGGGCAACTCCAAGTCCCAAAGGCGCCTCCACATCTCATCTCTTCCTGCCATTCCCCATACCCATCAGCCACCATGTCCACTTTTCCCACTCCATTGCCACCTTTTCTCTGAGGTCCTTGGATTGGTTGTGTCCGTTGCACCTCTATGTCAAGAGGAGGCTCAGATTCCACATGGTTACTGGATGCAAACCTCCTGCTTTCACTTGTAGGCACTCTAGGCTCCATGGTGTGGTGGTTGCCCTTCTTCAACTCCATCTTAGCTGAGTGAGGTGAGTCCAATAGTTCAGATTGTAGGAGCTGGAGTCTGTTGAGGCTCAGGGCCTAGCTATCATATTGTCAGTAAAAAGATTCAATCCCCTAAATATATCTTAAACCCCAATACCAACTACAATTCCAGTAAAGTAGCATGATAGTCTTATGAAAAGAGATCCCCTCTGGGTCCAGTTTCATCACGCAGAAACACCAGCTCCATAGAAGGGCCATCTGACATGGCAGTGAACCCTATCTGCCATGACCGTAGAACCCGTGGGTCCCTTTAGCCCTCAAAGGAACCAATACCTGGGGATTGTATCTACTTTATCTGTCTCTTAGACTCTGCTCAGTTGTGCGTAAGGGAAATCCTTCTGACAGCCTCCAGACTCTTTTTTTTTTTTTTTTAGAGACTCATAGCCATATAAACTCATTTCTCCTTTCTATTTCCCCCTTATATTAGATCAAACAGCATTTTAAAGTCATATTATTCTATGTAGACAGGGATATTCTACTGATCCGCATCGAACCTTCAATTCAAGGTCATTTTCCAGTTGCATTATCAGTTGTTAGTTGATAGTGATCCCTCGGTGCCAGGGAGGCTCATCCCCAGGTGTCATGTCCCACGCTGGGGGGAAGGCATTGCATTTAGATGCTGAGTTAGGCTTCGAGACTGGCCACATTTGAGTAACATGAAGGCTGTCAGGAGGAAATTCCCAGGCACAGTGCTGCTCTAGGCCTTGTTCTTATTTCAGGCCTATAGGCTCACAAGTATAGTCATTAGTATCAGAGGCTTACTGTTGGACCTTCATTCCTTCTCAGTCCTTGCCGCTGCACTTGGGGGACTGCCGCTGCTCCCCTAGGGACCACAGCACAGCACCCCCGGCCAGGGACCCAGTACCCCCCCAGCTTTAGTTTTTAATTGTTGCCACTATGAGTATATCCAAACATTACCATGCACCCTGGACATATGTCCTGTCTAGCTCCCTGTCAGCCATATATCCCCTGTCAATAGTATCCCATACCAGTATTTCTCCACTGCCATTGTTGGATCACTCTGGGATCCAGAACTTCCTGAATATTGAAGCCCCAATATCACCTAGGAACTTTTATAATCCTGGCTCTTATATTTAGGTCTTTGATCTATTTTGAGTTATTTTTTATATATATTGTTTGAGATAGGGGTCTTCTTTCATTCTTTAGGATATGGATATCCAGTTCTTATGGCAACGTTTGTTGAAGAGACTATTCTTTCTCAATTGAGTGACCTTGGCAGGCTTGTCAACAATCAATTGGCCTGGGAGTGGATGCGGCTCCAACCATTGAGTGCCCACCTCCGACATGGGAGACCCTGGATTTGTTTCCTGGTGCCTCCTAATGAAAAGCAAACAACAAGCAAACAGCTAGCAAACAATGAGCAGATGAGGGAGCCAACATAGGGGAGCCAATGTGATTCAGTGGTTGAGTGCAACACTATTGTAGTATCTTTGTGACAGGTTATGAGATAATATCAGACTATTATCACAAACTATGGTCTATAACATACATTTGGCAAGTTTTTCCATACCCTCCTTTGGCATTGATGCAAGAATATTACAGTATTGCTGTTAACTATAGTATTATAAGTAAGTTGCATTAATTGTGTTTTTCCCATGATTCTCCACATTCCCACCACCCTGCAATAGTGACAAACATCTGTTTTAGTACACAGTTGCATTTGTACTATTAACCACAATTCTCATCTACTTATGGGTTCACTGTATTATACAGCCCCTACATTATTCTCTAGCTTTCTTTCAATTGACATTTACTACCCTTTACAGCCACAATCCCATTAATAAACCATCTGCTTTAAATATGTGTTATCATCAACTCTATCCATTTCCACATGTTTATAGTCAAGTTAATTAAAACTTATAAATACATTAAGCATCACTACTCCTTCACAACCCTCCTCTTATCTCTTAATAACTATACTCTATATTTTAACTCCATGCACTTATTCTTCATATTTAGTTCATATTGGTGAGACCTTGTGATATTTGTCCTTTTGTGTCTGGCTTATTTCAGTTAGTATAATGTCTTCAAGATTCATTGATGTTATCATATATACCCCAATTTTATTTCTTCTTATGTCAGCATAGTAATCCACCATAACTATATATCACATTTGTTTATCCGTTCATTGGTTGATGGTCACTTGGGTTATTTCTGTCTTTTGGCAATGGTGAATAATGCCACTATAAATATTTGTGTGCAGATGTCTGTGTCACAGTTTTCAGGTCTTCTGGATGTATTCCTAGGCAAGGAATTGATGGATAATTCAGCAGTTCTATATTTAGCTTCCCAAGGAACTGCCAAACTGCCTTCCACAGAGGCTGCACAATTTTACAATCCCACCAACACTGAATGAGTGTTCTTATTTCTCCACATCCTCTCCAGCACTTATTGTTTTCTTTTTTAAAAAGAAATGGCCATCTTGTGCAGTGTGAGATTATATCTCATTAGTTTTCATTTGCATTTTCCTAATAGCTACTGATATTGAACCATTTTTCATGTTTGTTTTTGCCATTTGTATTTCCTCTTTGGAGAAATGTCTATTTGAGCCTTTTGTACTTTTTAAAATTGTATTGCTTGCTCTATTATTGTTGAGTTGCATAATTTCTTTATATAGAATGGAAATCAATCACTTATTAGATATGTGGTTTCCAAATATTTTCTGCCATTGATTGGGCTGCCTTTTTACCTCCTTGATGAAGTCCTTTGAATCACAAAAGTGTTTCAGTTTGAGGAGGTCACATTTATCCATGTTTTCTTTCATTGCTCATGCTTTCAGTGTAATGTTTAAGAATACAACCCCAACATCAGGTCTTGAAGATGTTTTCCTATGTTTTCTTCTGGGAGTTTTATGGTCTAGCTTTTATATTTAGCCCTTTCATCCATTTTGAGTTAATTTTTGTATATGGTGTGAGATAGGGGTACTCTTTCTTTTGGCTATGTAGCAGTTTGGCTTTGTTTATGAATTCCAAAAATAGATATTGGATTATGTTTGCAAACTGGTCTGTTCATCTGGGCATATTAGATTGTATTGGATTCAGAGGTTTCACTTTTACTTGATTAAATTAAGATTGGGGATTTGATTTGGTCACTTCAGTAGGACATTGAGTACTGCCCCCCCCCCCTTGGTTGGCAGGGACTCACAGAAAAAACAACAGAGGAGAGAGTTGGATTTTTGATGCTGGAGCCCAGGGAGGCAAATACACAGAAGAAGAACACAGAGGAATAGAGAGAGCTCCATAGACATGGCAGAGGCCCTGGGAAGAGAGAGAGCCTGAGAGTCTACAACTGACCTTATGGAGAAAACAGAGCAGCTGAGCTCAGAGAGAAACAAGCCCTGAGGAGACGGAGAAGCCTTATGCTAATGTACAGATGATGATAGAAGAAGCTGGGAACATGGAACTTTAGAAGGAAGAGGAGGCTGAAACCTCACAGACACCAGCAATCATCTTGCTCCAACATGTGGCAACAGATGTTGGTGACAGAAGTACTTTATTCTTTTTGGACTTGTGACTGAAATCTTCTATACCAAATAAATACTCTTTATAAAAACAAAACTGATTTCTGGTATTTTGCATCAGCACCCCTTTGACTGATTAATACAGTGGGTTTGAAAGGTTTGTCAAAAATCACTTGACCATAGATGTGAGGGTCTAGTTTCTGAAAGATCAATTTTGTTCCAATGGTCTATGTGTCTATCTTTACTGCAGTACCATGCTGTTTCTACCACTGTAGCATAGTAATATGACTTAAAGTGTGGAAATGAGAATCCTCCAGCTTGTCTTTTCGTTTTTAAGATATTTCTGGCTATTTAGGGTCTTTACCCTTCCAAATAAATTAGATACTTTTACTTCACATTTGTTTAAAAAATGATGATGGAATTTTTATCAGGATTGCATTGGGTAGAATTGAAATGTTAATGATACTTAGTCTTCTAATCCATGAGCACGGAATGTTCTTCCAATTATTTAGGTCTTTTTAAAATTTCTTTTATCAATGCATTGTTTTCTGAATACTAGTTCTTTACATCCTTAGTTAAGTTTATTCCTAAATATTTGATTCTTTTAATCACTATTGTAAGTGGAAATTTCCCCCAAATTCCTCTTTGGATTGCATATTACTAATGTATAGAAACATCACTAATTTTCTGTATTGGTCTTGTATCCTGACACTCTACTGAAATTGTTTATTAGCTCTAGCAGCTTTGTTCTAGATTTTTTGGGACTTTCTCAGTATAGGGTCATATTATCTGAAAATGGAGAATGTTTTACTTCTTTCTTTCCAATTTTAATGCCTTTTATTTCTTTTTCTTATATGATTGATCTAGCTATAATATCTCACACTATATTTAACAAGAGTGGTGACAGTGGGCTTCATTGTCTTGTCTCTGATCTCAGAAGGAACACTTTCAGTCTCTCACCATTGAGTAGAATGTTAGCTGTGGATTTTTCATATATGGCCTTTCTAATTTTGAAAAAGTTTCCTTTAATTCCTGTCTTTTGTAGTACTTTTATCAAGAAAGGAAGTGGTAATTTGTCAAATGCCTTTTCTGCATCAATTGATAGGATCATGTGATTTTTCTTCTTTGATTCGGTAATGTGGTGTATAATACTAGTTGATTTTCTTGTGTTGAACCGCCCTTGCATGCCTGCTATAAAACCCATTTGATCATGATGAATAATTATTATATTTTAATGTGTTGTTGGGCTTTGTTAGCAAGCGTTTTGTTGAAGGATTTTGCATCTGTACTCATTAGAGAAATGGGTCTGTAAGTATCTTTTTTTGTAATATTTTTACCTGACTTTGGTATTATGGTGATATTGGCTTCTGAGAAATTTGACATTGTTAATCAATTCCAAAAATAGTTATTGGAATGTGTTTATAAACTGGTCTATTCATCTGGGCATATTAGATTCTACTAGATCCAGAGGTTTCACTTTTATGTCATTAAATCAAGATTAGGGTTTTTATTTAACCATGTCATTATGGTGTGCAGGATAGAGTCCCCAACACCTGTTTGGGATAAAACAGACCCTCACATTGAAGTAAACACACAGGGAAGGAGAACACAGAGAGTCGAGTTTTTGATTTTGGAGTCCCGGAAAGAGGGCCAATTTGTTCACCTGGTAGTTCACAACTTACCTTGTGGAAAGATTAAAGCAGCTGAGCCTAGAAAGAGATGAGATCCAGGAGAGAGACAAGACTTTTCCTTGCCTGTAGTGGATATAGGAAAAATCTGGGATCCTGGAGCCTGAAGAGGGAGAGGATGGCTGGACCTTCACAGACATTGCCTGATATCTTGTTCCACATGTGGCATATGGTTTGGGATGAAAAATTACCTCTTATGGTACCTTGAGTTGGACTCTTTAGGGCCTTGTGACTGTAAGCTTCTACCCCAAATAAATACACTTTTTAAAGGCCAACAATAATAATCAATAATCAGGGTGTGAGGGGAAAATACACAAAACACAAGGTATGGGTTCTAGTTAGTAGTAATAATTTGATGATACCTTTTCATAGTTTTTAACAAATGGTTCACAACAATGCAAGTTGTTGGTGGTGGGGTGATGTATGGGAGCCCTGTATGGTGATATGCATGATTGTTTTGTAAGTTCACAACTTTTACTATACATTTATGGTTTATGTAGTTTCATGTATGAATGATATACTTGAATATAATGTTATTCAAATAACATTTGAATAACATTACTCAGTCCAGTTTCTGTTGACTGAACCTCCTAATTGCAAAACAGACTTTTGAAATGACCCAGATTTCTTGACTGATCCTATCTGTTCCCCAGGGATACCCTAATGAAGAAGATACTGGAAGCTGAAAATCCTTAGGGAAAATGAAAATGGGGGTGGATTGGGTTTAAAAGAACTGTTTTTAGATTGTACATGTCCCAGAACTGAAAAGTGTAAGGGAAATGGAGCAGTGCATTAAGGAGAGAGTATAAACATCATGAATTTTGGGAGAAAAGTCTACACAATAAACAAACAGAAGATATCATGATTTCCACAGAAGGAAAATAGGGAAGAAATCTTTATATCAATTTGTGTGGAATTGACATCTTAACAATGTTTAGTCTTCCACTGAACAAGGAATGTTCTTCCATTAATTTAGGTCTTTGATTTGTTTTAACAGTGCATTGTATTTTTCTGAATACAAGTCCTCTATGTCCTTGTTTAAGTTTATTCCTTAATATTTGATTCATTAGTCACTATTCTAAGTGGATTTTTCCCCTGATTTCCTCTTCAGATTTCTCATTGCTAATGTGTAAAAACACTACTGATTTTTGCTTATTAATCTTGAATCCTGTCAGTCTTACTAGCTCTAGTAGAATTGTTGTAGAGTTTTCAGGAATTTCTAGGTATTGAATCATATCATCTGTGAATAATGAAAAGCTTTATTACTTCCTTTCCAATTTGGACACATTTTATTTCTTTTTCTTTCCTGATTGCTCTAGTGAGAACATTTTACATTATATTAAGCAGCAGTGGTGACAATAGACGTCCTCATTTTGTTCCTAAACTCAACAGGAAAGTGTTAGTCTTTCACCATTGAATTCAATGTTACCTGTTGGTTTTCATATATGTGCTTTAACATGTTGAGAAATTTTCCCTAAATTCCTATCTTTCAGAGTGTTTTTGTAAAGAAAAGATAATATATTTTGTCAAATGCATCTTCTACATCAATCAAGATGATCATGTGATTTTTCTCCTTCAATTTATTTATTTATTTTTGTTTTGCCTTCAATTTATTAACGTGGTATTACACTGATTGATTTTCTTGCGTTGAACTACCCCTGCATGTCTGGCATAAAACCCTCTTGGTCATGGTGAAAAATTCTTTTACTGTGTTGTTGGATTTGATTAGTGAATATTTTGTTGAGGATTTTTCATCTATATTCATTAGAGATATGGGTCTGTAATTTTCTTTTTACATAATATCTATACCTGGCTTTGGTATTAAAGTGATATTGACTTCATAGAATGATTTTGGTAGCATTCATTCCTGTTCAATTTTGGGGAAGAGTTTGCATAAGGCTGGTATTAAATCATCTTTAAATGCTTGTTAGAATTCATCTGTTAAGTCATGTAGTTCTTGGCTTTTCACTTTGGGGACTTGTGTATAACTGTTGCCATCTCTTTACTTGTGATTGGTTTGTTAAGGTCTTCTACTTCTTCTTTTGTCAGTGTAGGTCGTTCAAGTATTTCTAGGAGTTTATCCATTTTATATTCATTGCCTAATTTGTTAGCATACAGTTGTTCATAGTGTCCTCTTATGATCTCTTTTATTTCTGTAGGGCCAGTAGTAATTTTCCTGTTTTCATTTCTGGTTTTATTTATTTGCATCTTATCTGTTTTATACTTTGTCAGTCTAGCTAAAGGTTTCTCAATTTTGTTGATCTTCCCAAAGAAGCAACTCATTTTTTCCTTTTGTTAATTATCTCTATTGTTTTTGGTCCTTAATTATATTTATTTCTGCTTTGATCTTTGCTATTTTATTCTTTCTGGTGCTTTGGAATAGTTTGCTGTTCTTTTCCTAGTTCCTCCAGCTGTGTACTTAGGTTTTATTATTTGAGCTCTTTCTTCTTTTTAAATGTAAGCTTGAGGGCTACACATTTCCCTCTCAGCACTGACTTTGCTGCATTGCATAGGTTTTGATATGTTGTATGCTCATTTTCATTCATTTTGAAATATTTATTGGTTACTTCTACAATTTTTCTATGAGCCCTTGATTGTGTGTTGTTTAATCTCCATATGTTTCACGTTTTCTGCCTGTTGTTGATTTCCAGTTTTATTCCCTTATGACTAGAAAAGTGTATTGTATAATTTTGATCTTTTTAAATTTCTTGAGATCAATTTTGGGACACAATGTATAGTTTATCCTGAAAAAAGATCTATCAGCCCTTAAGAAGAATGTATATCATGCTGTTTGGGGTGCAATATTCTTTGGTAAGGAACTACCTGTATATTCCAGAGACTCTTGCCATTATATTTGAGAATGAACCATGACTCACCAGGATAAAAAATAATATTTTGTTGGTTATCTACCCACTAAGATAACGCCACACTATAACCACATGGACACTTTCATATTCCATAGAGACACAAGTGTACCCTTCCCCACACATCTCACCACCACCAACTCCCTCCAACATCAACCCTTCCATTCCATTGTTGCCAGAAGAAACCTCCCACAATTGTATATCAACCACAATCCTCAACCTTCCCAAATTTCACCTGTTCCTTCCTCCAGCCCTCAGTTCAGATCCATGGATAACCCCACTCATTTTCCTAACACTGCTCACACCCACACTCCAGCACTTTCAACCCCATGCACATCACTGCACCACCATCAACCCTTTTCACTCGCAAACTGCCCTGATCCTTCTTATCATAAATTTTGCCCAGATTGAACTTTGGCTTACCATTCTCTTCTCCCTTTCTATGTCCTGGTAACCTATTCTCCATGCATGACCTCTGTGACACTGTTCAATATCCTTAGTTCATATCAGAGAGATCATGCAATATTTGTCCTTTACTGACTGCCTTACTTCACTCAACATAAGGTCTTGGAGATTCATTAATGTTGTTGACTGTGTCAATACTTCATTCTTTCTTACAGCTGAGTAATATTCTATAGTGTGTATATACCACATTTTGTTTATCCATTCTTCCATTGATGGATACTCGCATTGCTTCCAACATTAGGTAATTGTGAATAATGCTTCAATGAACATTAGTGCATGTATCTCTTTGTAACCCTGCTTTAAATTCTTCTGGGTATATTCCCAGTAGCAGGATTGCTTGATCATATGGCAATTCTATACAATGCTTCCTGAGGAAGTGCCAACCCATCCTCCACAGTGGCTGCACTATTCTACATTCTCACCAGCAGTGGATAGGTGTTTCTCAACTTATACATCCTCTCCAACACTTTGTTTTCTGTTCGTTCATATAGTGAAATTATATAGAGAGAAGATACAGATTTCATAAAAATTACATCGAAAAGTGTAGAGGATACCTCACCTCCCATCCCTCCCATCTTTTCCCTAATTAATGACATCTTACATCATTGTGGTGCATATGTCACACGTGATGGAGCTTTGCTACTAACCAAGGTCTAGACTGTACATTATAGTTTACACTTTTCACTGTACAGTTTTATAGAATTTGACACAATGCCTGTATCCATCTTTGCAGTATCATGCAGAAGAATTCCAATACCCTAAAATACCTTATGTTCCACTTTTTCTTTCCTCCCCCTCCAGACAGAACCTCTGGTAACCACTATCTTTATATAACTACAATAAGTTTAGTTTGGTCCATGATTGTATTACCCACTTATGGTTTGTTCTTTCCTCAGTCTTGAACATTTTGGGATTCTGAGGTCCAGTCTGCTTCAGATCAAAAGGGAGGTTAGATCTTATAGGGCAGATGGAAGAATCTGCCTTGCTTGTACTTGCAGATAATTTTTGTTTTATGGGTTTGGGTTGTCCATCATAAGCTTTTAGTTAGTTGTCTATGTGAGTCCAACAAACTGGAGGATAGGTGTTGGCTGCAACTCTGCTGAGATTCAGGGTTCAATTGTCATGAAAAAACTGAAGATGTAAGCCTCTGGGCATATATTTAATGGTTATAGTGTTAATTGTAGATTGAAATAAAAGAGGTAAAATACTATATATATGGAATTTATAAATGAGTCTAACTCTGTTACATCAGGAAAATAGGTTATCATATACACAAAGATCAATTCAAATTCCTTGCCCATTTTAAAAATGGGTTGCCCTTTATTATTTTCTAGACAAAAGATTTCTTTGTTGTGCTGGTTATTAGGGTGTTACAGAATTTGTCATTTCCAAATATTTTTCCCATTGAGTAGGCTTGCTTTGCACTTCTCGACAAATTCCTTTGAAGCATAAGCTTTTTTTATTTTGAGAAGTTCCCATTCATCTTATGTTTCTTTCAATGCTTATGCTTTGGGGGAAATGTTTATGAAACCACTTCCTAATAAAAGATCTCATAGATATTTCCCTATATTATCTTCTAGAAGCTGTATGGTATTACCCCTTATATTTATTTCTTTTCTCCATCGTTAACTAATTTTTTGTATATGGTGTGAGATGGTGGTCCTCTTTCATTCTTTTGGATATAGTTATCAAGTTCTCCAAGACCATTTGTTTAAGTGTCTATTCTGTTTCAGTTGAGTGGGCTTGGTGGCTTGTCAAATATCAGTTGGCTATTTATATCTGGGTCTTTACCTGAACTCTAAATTCAATTCCATTGGTCAGTATGTCTATCCTTGTGCCAATACCATGCAGTTTTGACCACTGTAGCTTTCTAGAAATGTTTTAATTTCAGGTAGCATGACTCTTTCAATATTGTTTTACTTTTCAAAGATGTTTTTGGCTATTGTTCTTCCAAATAAATTTTATAATTGGTTTTCCAGTTCAGTAAAAAATGCTATTGGAACTTTTACTGGTATTGTGCTGAATCTGTTCATCAATTAGGGTAGGTAAATATCTAAATAATATTTAGTCCCCCAATCCACAAACATGGAATAGTCTTCTATATATTTATTTTTTATTATTATTTTAATTTATTTTATTAATTCATTTTTTTAAAAAAATATTACATTAAAAAAATATGAGGTCCCCATTCACCCCCATTGCCCCCACCCCACCACTCCCTCCACAGTAAAACTCTCCCCCATCATCATGACATATCCGTTGCATCTAGTGAGTACATCTCTGGGCATCGCTGCACCCCATGGCCTGTGGTCGACACCATAGCCCACACTCTCCCACGTTCCATCCAGTGGGCCATGGGAGGACATACAATGTCCAGCAATTGTCCATTCCACATCTATGTCAAGAGGGGGCTTAGATTCCACATGGATACTGGATGCAATCCTCCTGCTTTCAGTTGTAGGCACTCTAGGCTCCATGGTGTGGTGGTTGACATTCTTGAACTTCATGTTAGCTGGGTGGGGTAAGTCCAATAAATCAGAGCATAGGAGTTGAGGCTCAGGGCTTGGCTATCATATTGTCAGTCCAGAGATTCAAATCCCCTAGATAACTTAAACCCCAGCACCAACTACAATTCCAGTAAAATAACATGAAAACCTTGTGAAAAGAGATCCCATCTGAGTCCAGGTCCATCACACAGAAACACCAGCTCCAAAGAAGGGCCAACTGACATGGCAGTGAACTCCATCTGCCATGACCATAGAACCTGTGGGGCTCTTTAGCCCTCAAAAGAACCAATACCTGGGGTTGTATCTACTTTATCTGTCTCTGAGACTCTGCTCAGGTGTGCATAAGGGCAATCCTGACAACCTCCAGACTCTTTTCTAGAGACTCGTAGCCATATAAACTCATTTGTCCTTTCCATTTCCCCCTTACTTTAGGTCAAACAGAATTTTTATCTCCTGTTATTATATGTAGACAGGGATATTCTCCTGGTCCACGTTGAATCTTTAATTCAAGTTCATGTTCTAGTTACATCATCAGCTGGTACTTGGTAGTGATCCCTCGGTGCCAGGGAGGCTCATCCCCGGGTGTCATGTTCCACGCTGGGGGAAAGGCAGTGCATTTACATGCTGAGTTTGGCTTTGAGACAGGCCACATTTGAGTAACACAGAGGCTGTCAGGAGGGAATTCTTAGGCACAGTGCTTCTCTAGGCCTTGTTCTTATTTCAGGTGTATAGGCTCACAAGCATAGTCATTAGTATCAGGGGCTCACTGTTGGACCCTCGTTATTCCTGGTCCTTGCCGTTGCACCTGGGGGACTGCCGCTGCTCCCCTAGGGACCACGACAAAGCACCCGCCCCCCTGGCCAGGAACCCAGTACCCCCCCAGCTGTTGTTTTTAATTCTTTCCCCTATGAGTATATCCAAACATTTCCATGCACCCTGGACACCTGCCTGTATAACTCCCTGTCAACCATATGCCCCCTGTCAATAACATGCCATACCAGTATTCCTCCGGTGCCATTGTAGAACCACTCTGTGATCCAAAACTTCCTGAAAAGTGAAGCCCAATATAATGCCAGGTTCCCGTAATAGTAAAATGGAATATAGTGATGAGTTTAAAGGTTCGATATAGGGTACATATTGATTTGGAAAAATTCTACATCCTATCTTTTTCTTTTCTTTTTTCCCTAATTATTGAACTTCTCTTCACAAGAGCCTTAGATCACAGTAATTCATATATACAATATACAGTAATCCCACATATCCATTATAAAACCTTCTCCCTTCCACGGTGATAATCTTTTAAATTATTCATATCATATTTACTGAAACTGATGTACAGATATTGAGACAATAGCTTTCAAACAAGGTAACATTTGTGTTTACATTGTGGTTTATACTTTAGGCTATACAGTTTTCTAAATTTTTTAGTTATCCTATGTTTTACATTATGGTTTATAATATTAGTCTGTCATCCCCTATATTTTTGGTGTAATATTACATGTTTTATATCCATCCTTGTGCACTCTTGTGAAACACTTCTTTTGCCCTCACATTTACTTTGGTTCCATCTATTCAATATCTATTTCCCGCTCCCCTTGGGGCCCACAGTGACAGTCAATCTTCAAATCTTGAGGAGCCATGTTCAGAGATACTTGCAACAGTTTTAAGGGCTTGATTTGCTAAACTGCCCTAATGCCCTGGGAGCCACCATTTCTCTTGAGAGATACAGTTCCCTCTATTTGATGGCATTAGTCCTCCCCAGGTTGTGGGTCTAGCTTAACTCTTATTTTATGGGTCTCTACCCTATGGTATAACCCACTCTGGCAAAATGAGCATTTAGATATTCCCTAGGAGTCTGTCCTGCATCAGATTATCCCCTTTGAGTATCTTAAACAGGTACCTTTCCTAATTATATTTTGAAAAGGTTTCCTCAGCATTATACTCTCAACCAACACCTGACAATCTCCTATGTTCGTGTGTTGCCCCACTTTCCCGGTAATTTCTTGGGCAATATTACCCATCCGCCCATCCCTAGCCCCCCTCAAACCCCAAAGCCCCACCCAAAGGTAACCCTATGCCCCCATTTTATCGCTTCCTTGTACACATACTTACCTCCAGCTTATCATAGATTTCACCCATGTAGATGTCAGCTCACATCCTTCCTCCACCCCCCGATTTCTTGTAAGCCTATCTTCCAGTTTCTAGCTCTTTGAGGAAGCTTGCTTATTTCATATCCTTGAGGTCATGTAGTATTTGTCCTTCAATGCCTTGGCTGCTTCACTCAACATAAGGTTCTCAAGATTGATCCATGTTATCACGAGTGTTCGTAGTGTATTTGTTCTTACAGCCGAGTAGTATTCCATTGTGTGTATATACCACATTGTATTGATCCACTCATCTGTTGATGGGCATTTGGGTTGATTCCAACTTTTGGCAATAGTGAACAACGCTGCTATGAACATTGGTGTACATATATCGGTTTGTGTCCTTGTTTTCAGTTCTGCTGGGTATATACCCAGCAGTGGAATTGCTGGGTCATATGGCAAATCTATAGTTAGATTTTTGAGGAACCGCCAAACTCCAGAATGGTTGGATCCTTCTGCATTCCCACCAGAAGTGGATGAGTGTTCCCCTTTCTTCACATCCTCTCCAGCACCCGTATTCTTCTGATTTTTTCATAGCTGGCAATCTTATGGGAGTAAGATGATATCTCATTGTAGCTTTGATTTGCATTTCCCTGATAGCTAGAGATTTGGAGCATTTTTTCATGTGCTTTGTAGCCATTTGTATTTCTTCTTTGGAGAACTGTCTGTTTAAAACTTTTTCCCATTTTTTAAATGGGTTGTTTATCTTTTTATTTTCAAGATATAGGAGTTCTTTATATATGCAAGTTATAAGTCTCTTATCAGATATATGGTTGCCAAATACTTTCTCCCATTGTGTAGGTTCCCTTTTTACTTTCTTAACAAACTCCTTTGAGGTGCAGAAGGCTTTAATTTTGAGGAAGTCCCATTTATCTATTTGTTCTTTTACTGCTCGTGCTTTTGGTGTGATATTCATGAAGCCATTTCCTATTACAGGTCCTGTAGATGTTTCCCTACACTGCTTTCTAAGGTCTTTATGGTCTTGGCTCTTATATTTAGGTCTTTGATCCACCTTGAGTTGATCTTTGTATAAGGAGTGAGATGGTAATCCTCTTTCATTCTTCTACATATGTATATCCAGTTCTCCAGACACCATTTGTTGAATAGGCCATTCTCTCCCAGTTGAGAGGGTTTGGTGGCTTTATCGAATATTATGTGGCTATATATATGAGTTTCTATATCAGAACTTTCAATTCGATTCCATTGGTCTGTGTGTCTCTCCTTATGTCAATACCATGCTGTTTTCAATACTGTAGCTTTGTAGTATGTTTTGAAGTCAGGAAGTGTGATTCCTCCTATTTCGTTTTTCTTTTTCAATATGTCTTTGACTATTCAGGGCCTCTTTCCTTTCCAAATAAATTCCATAGTTAGTTTTTCTAATTCCTTAAAGAAGGCTGTGTTGATTTTTATTGGGATTGCATTAAATGCATAGATTGGATTTGGTAGGATAGACATCTTAATAATATTTAGTCTTCCTATCCATGAACAAGGAATATTCTTCCATTTATTTAGGTCTTCTTTGATTTCCTTGAACAGTCTTGTATAGTTCTCAGTGTATAAGTTTTTTACATCTTTAGTTAAATTTATTTCTAAATATTTGATTTATTTATTTACTCTTGTGAGTGGTATTTGTTTCTTGATTTCCTCCTGATCTTGCTCATTATTGGTGTACAGAAATTGTACTGATTTTTGTGCATTGATCTTATAACCTGCGACTTTACTAAACTCATTTGAGTTCTAGAAGCTTTGTTGTAGATCTCTCAGGGTTTTCTATGTATAGGATCATGTCTTCTGCAAATAATGAAATTTTGACTTCTTCCTTTCCAATCTGAATGCCCTTTATATCTGTTTCTTACCTCAGGGCTCGAGCAAGTACTTCTAAGACAATGTTAAATAGAAGGGGAGACAATGGGCATCCTTGTCTTGTTCCTGACATTAGAGGGAAGGATTTTAGGATTTCTCCATTGTAAACAATGTTGGCTGTAGGTTTTTCATATATACTCTTTATCATGTTCACAAACTTTCCTTGTATTCTGATCTTTTGGAGTGTTTTTATCAAGAAAATGTGCTGTATTTTGTCAAATGCTTTTTCCGCATCTATGGATATAATCATGTGATTTTTTTCCTTTAATCTATTTATATAGTGTATTACATTGATTGATTTTCTTATGTTGAACCATCCTTGCATACCTGGAATAAATCCCACTTGGTCATGGTGTATAATTCATTTAATGTGTTGTTGAATATGATTAGCAAGTATTTTGTTAAGTATTTTTGCATCTAGCTTCATTCGAGAAACTGGTCTGTAATTTTCCTTTTTTGTGATGTCTTCTTTTGGCTTTGGTACTAGGGTAATGTTGGCATCATAGAAGGAGTTAGGCAATGTTCCTTCTGTTTCAATTTTTTGGAATAGTTTCAGCAGGATTGGTGTTAGTTCTTTCCAGAATGTTTTGTAGAATTCACCTGTGAATCCGTCTGGGCCTGGGTTCTTCTTAGTTGGGAGGTTTTTAATGACTGATTCTATTTCTTTCCTTGGTTTGTTAAGATCATCAATTTCTTCTTTCATCAATATGGGCTGCTTATGTGTTTCTAGGAATTTGTCCATTTCCTCTGAATTGTCATTTTTGTTGGAATATAGTTTTTCAAAGTATCCTCTTATGATAGAATTTATTTCTGTGGGGTCAGTGGTGATATCACTTTTCTCATTTCTTATTTTGTGTATTTGGGTCTTCTCTCTCTTTTTCTTTGTTAGTCTCGTTAAAGGTTTGTTAATTTTGTTGATATTTCCAAAAACCATCTCTTGATCTTGTTTATCTTTTCAAGTGCTTTCTTATTTTCTATTTCATTTCGTTCTGCTCTTATCTTTGTTATTTCCTTCCTTCTTCTTCCTGTTGGATTACTTTGTTGCTTTTTTTTCCTAATTCCTCCAAATGTACAGTTAGTTCTTCAATTTTTGCTCTTTATTCTTTTTTGATATATGAATTTATGGCTATAAATTTCCCTCTCAGTACTGCTTTTGCTGCATCCCATGAATTTTGGTATGTTGTGTTATCATTAGCATTTGTTTCAAGGTAGTCATTGATTACTTCTGTGATTTCCTCTTTGACCCACTGTTTTTCTAAGAGTGTGCTGTTTAATTTCCAAATCATGGTACGAAATCTGGGCCTCTGTCCTTTGCAAATTTCCAGTTTCACTCCACTGTGGTCAGAGATATTATTTTGTATGATTTCGATCTTCTGAATTCATTAAGCCTTTCTTTGTGGCCTAGCATATCATCTATCTTGGAGAATGATCCCTGTGCACTTGAGAAAAATGTATATCCTGCTGTGTTTGGGTGTAATGATCTATATAAGTCTATTAGATCCAGCTCCTCTAATATACTGTTCAAATGTTTTGTTTCTTTAGTAATTTTCTTTTGAGATGTTCTGTCCAGAGTTGATAGTGGTGTATTAAATTCCCCCACTATAATTGTAGATGCATCTATTATTTCACTTAGTTTTTTCAGCGTTTGCCTCACGTATTTAGAGGCGCCCTTGTTAGGAGCATAAATATTTATGATTGTTCTATATTCTTGAGAAATTGTCCCTTTCTCTAAAATGCAGTATCCTTTTTTGTCTCTCACAATTGTTTTGCATTTAAAGTCTATTTTGTCTGATGTTAATATAGCTACTCCTGCCTTTTTTTGGTTATTGTTTGCTTGTATGATTCTTTTCCAGCCATTCACTTTCAACCTCCATGTGTCTCTGGGTCTAAGATGTGTCTCTTGTAGACAGCATATACATGGGTCATATTTCCTTATCCAATGTCCCAGTCTGAATCTTTCGATAGGTGAGTTTAATCCATTGACATTCAGTGTTATTACTTTCAAGGAATTATTTGTGTTAGCTATATTTTGATTGGAGTTGTATTTGTCATATTTTGTTTGCTTTTCTTTTTCCTTCTCTTTTTGTCTGTTTTTTGCTCTTACACTCTCTTCCAACTCTGCCTGTCCTCTTTTTTCCTTTCTTCCTGCAGAAATTCCTTTAGAATTTCTTGAAGGGGAGGTTTCTTGTTGGCATACTCTTTCAGTTTCTGTTTATCTGCAAATATTTTGAACTCTCCATCATTTTTGAATACTAGTTTAGCTGGGTAGAGTATTCTTGTTTGGAAATTTTTTTTCCTTTAATACCTTGACCATATCACACCACTGCCTTCTTGCCTCCATGGTTTCAAATGAGAAATCAGCACTTAATCTTATGGAGCTTCCCTTGTATGTGATGATTTTCTTTTCTCTTGCTGCTTTTAGAATTTTCTCTTTGTCTTAAGCATTGGATAATTTGACAAGTATATGTCTTGGGGTGGGCCTGTTGGGATTTATGACGATTGGGTTGTGCTGTGCTTCTTGGATATGTACATTTATCTCTTTCAGTAGATTTGGGAAGTTTTCAGCCATTATTTCCTGCAACACTCCTTCTGACCCCTTTCCCTTTTCTTCTCCTTCTGGAATGCCTATAATATGTATGTTTGAGCATTTTGCATTATCATTCAAGTCCCTAAGTCCTAGCTGGATTTTTTCTATCATTTTATCAACCACTTCTACTATCTGTTTGATTTCCGATGTACTGTCTTCCACATCACTAATTCTCTGCTCTGCCTCTTCTAGTCTGCTGATATTTGCTGAAAGTGTATTTTTGATTTCTTGAACTGTGGTGGTCATTCCCATCATATCTGTTATCTTTTTGCGTATGTCTGCAATTTCCCCTCCAAGTGTTGTCTTCATGTTGTTAACCTCTTCCTTTACTTCATTAAATTTGTCAGTGATAAATGTTCTGAGATCTTTCATTACTTGTGCAAAGTTCTGCTCCCCTTCCTGATTTTTAGTTTGTTGATTGGATTCAGCCATGTTTTCCTGATTACTGGTTTGGTTTGTAGATTTTTGTTGCTGTCTGGCCATCGTTTTATCTTGACGGGTTTAATCAGTTCCTTAGCTTCTTTGTCTAGTCTTGGAGATTAATTAGCTGTTGTTTTTGCATAAGTGTTATATCTTCTCTTTTTCACTTTGTTCTTCTTATTCTAATTTCTTATTGCTGGTTGAGTTCACTTTAAAGGGACATATTAGGGCCCGGGAAAGGCAATTGTGTAAGCAAGGAAAATGTATAAAGTAGTATTGGTGATATATGTTACAGAGCAACTATATGAGATCTGGGAGGATGGATGTTAGATTCATTTAAGTTTTGTAGCATTATAGCAGTAGGTAGAGTACCTTTAATGAGGTAGTCAACTGAATATGGGAGGAATATGGTATGAATTAAAAAGCTATTGTTTTTGTGAGAGAGGGAAAGAGAAAAGAAAGGCAATAGTTTCAAGAGTGGATAACAGACAGAAAACAAAACAAAGGTATTAGAAATTAAGAGTTAGACAGTTTGTGGATCAAAGAAATGGAGGTGGAATATAGGAGAGACAGTAAATGATGGAGGATATCAAGATGTGGGGGAAAGGGAATAGTGTAGGTAGTCAAAATCAATTCACACAGAAATGAGGCAGTGGAGGATGAGGAAACCCAGGAAATATGAGGTGTCCATGCAACACCTATTGTAGAGTTTAGATAAAATAAAATAAGAAGAAAATGAGGGAATAGAGAGACTGAAAAAAAAGGGAAGAAAGGAAGAAAGAAAAAGCGTGTGGGTAAAGGATGGGGAACAGGTAGGGAAAAGAAAAAAAACAATATACACCAACCACAACAGTCACAACAATTTTAAAAAACCCTAAATAACTGAAAAAAAAGACTTTGGGGGATACACTGGGAGAAAAGACCAGGGGATAATGCAATGTTAGCAATCAGGACATTAAAAA
Organism: Dasypus novemcinctus; assembly: GCF_030445035.2. NCBI lineage: Eukaryota > Metazoa > Chordata > Mammalia > Cingulata > Dasypodidae > Dasypus > Dasypus novemcinctus. The sequence continues at coordinate 70,243,987 of NC_080704.1, read as the reverse complement.
AAAATTTTAAAGTAGAATACAGATAAAAACAAGACAAAACAGAACAAAAAAGAAAAAATGCAAACATTGAGGGCTAGGACATTCAAGGAACTCAGATGGACCTCAGGGCATGATAGATTCAGGAATGGAAAGTCTGATATTGAAGACTCAAGAGGTGTGAGTCTCTGGGGTGTGGGCCACCAGGGTTTAGGGGACTCAGACCTGGCAACCTCAAGTCCAGTTAACAGGGAGCCTGGGAGCACCGCAGTGCATCACAGCCTTCAGGGATCCCCACAGCTGGGTGCCAGCCCTATGGGTGAGGTCACATCCGCAAGCTCTATCCTGTGTGTCTGTACCCCACAATTCACTTACTCACTGGGATCTATTCTGTGGATGTATCACCAATTCGACTTCAGGACCCCTCCAACCCTGTAATCCCCTGGAATGGCCACCTGGGGGCGCCTCTACACTGTGGCCAATTTAATGACGCAGGTCAATTGCCAGGCCCGGGGGTGGGGCTCCAGCTGGAAACACTAATAACAGATTCTAAACCCAAAATTCCCACGCCTCGCAAAATATTCCCCTAATTGGCTTCCAAACGTCTCCCACCCAGCCAGACCCTGGTGGCGTCTCTTTACTGCTATCAATTTAAGTCCACTGTAGATTGGTAGCCGGGCTTGGGGCAGGGCTGGGGCTCTAGGCGGAAGCACTATTGTTTGTGTCTGCAATCAAAAATTCCCCCATTTTGCAATAAAACTCCCATTTGTGCCCCCAAATCGGTCTGCATGTGCCTCCTATCCTATTAACCCCCCCCCCAATAGTCTGCTCAGGGCTTATGAATTCCCCAGTACTGCATAGCCTCCAAAAAAAAAATGCTGCGGCAGCACCCGGTGCCACGGCTCCACCCACCCTAGGAGGGAGCGTTCTGAGTGCAGACCAGACCTCCGTGTAAAGAGTCTCAATTATATTTTCTAGATGTATTTTCTCTGTTACCTTCCCATGAAATCGATGTCCAGACACCTCCTGTCCTGCAAAAATCCTGAAACAGCCTGGTCCCGAAGAACTTCCAATGCTGCCCAGCCACTTTGCAGGAGATATTATCAGGTAAGGTCATTCAGCCACCATCTTGCCCCGCCTCCCTCATGTCCTTTTTAGCCATTTGTATTTCTTCTTTGGAGAACTGTCTAAATCTTTTTCCCATTTTTTAAATGGGTTGTTTATCTTTTTATTTTCAAGATATAGGTGTTCTTTATATATGCAAGTTATAGGTTTCTTATCAGATATATGGTTGCCAAATACTTTCTCCCATTGTGTAGGTTCCCTTTTTACTTTCTTAACAAACTCCTTTGAGGTGCACAAGGTTTTAATTTTGAGGAAGTCCCATTTATCTATTTGTTCTTTTACTGCTCGTGCTTTTGGTGTGATATTCATGAAGCCATTTCCTATTATAAGATTCTGTAGATGTTTACCTACACTGCTTTCCAAGGTCTTTATGGTCTTGGCTCTTATATTTAGGTCTTTGATCCATCTTGAGTTGATCTTTGCATAAGGTGTGAGATGGTAATCCACTTTCATTCTTCTACATATGTATATCCAGTTCTCCAGACACCATTTGTTGAATAGGCCATTCTCTCCCAGTTGAGAGGGTTTGGTGGCTTTATCAAATATTATATGGCTATATATATGAGACTTTATATCAGAACTTTCAATTCAATTCCATTGGTCGGTGTGTCTCTCCTTATGCCAATACCATGCTGTTTTCAATACTGTAGCTTTGTAGTATGTTTTGAAGTCAGGAAATGTGATTCCTCCTATTTCGTTTTTCTTTTTCAATATGTCCTTGACTATTCAGGATCTCTTTCCTTTCCAAATAAATTTCATAGTTAGTTTTTCTAGCTCCTTAAAGAAGGCTGTCTTGATTTTTATTGGGATTGCATTAAATGCATAGATCAGTTTTGGTAGGATAGACATCTTAATAATATTTAGTCTTTCTATCCATGAACAGGGAATATTCTTCCATTTATTTAGGTCTTCTTTGATTTCCTTGAACAATCTTGTATAGTTCTCGGTGTATACGTTTTTTACATCTTTAGTTAAATTTATTCCTAAATATTTGATTTATTTATTTACTCTTGTGAGTGGTATTTGTTTCTTGATTTCCTCCTGATCTTGCTCATTATTGGTGTACAGAAATGCTACTGATTTTTGCTCATTGATCTTATAACCTGCGACTTTACTAAACTCATTTATGAGTTCTAGAAGCTTTGTTGTAGACCTCTCAGGGTTTTCTATGTATAGGATCATGTCATCTGCAAATAATGAAATTTTTACTTCTTCCTTTCCAATCTGAATGCCTTTTATATCTGGTTCTTGCCTCAGTGCTCGAGCAAGTACTTCTAAGACAATGTTAAATAGAAGGGGAGAGAGTGGGCATCCTTGCCTTCTTCCTGACTTTAGAAGGAAGGATTTTAGGATTTCTCCATTGTAAACGATGTTGGCTGTGGGTTTTTGATATATACTCTTTATCCTGTTCAAAAAATTTCCTTGTATTCCAATCTTTTGGAGTGTTTTTATCAAGAAAGGGTGCTGTATTTTGTCAAATGCTTTTTCTGCATCAATAGATATAATCATGTGATTTTTTTCCTTCAATCTGTTTATATGGTGTATTACGTTGTTTGATTTTCTTATGTTGAACCATCCTTGCATACCTGGGATGAATCCCACTTGGTCGTGGTGTATAATCCATTTAATGTGTTGTTGAATACGATTAGCAAGTATTTTGTTAAGTATTTTTGTGTCTAGGTTCATTCAAGAAATTGGTCTGTAATTTTCCTTTCTTGTGGTGTCTTTGTTTGGCTTTGGTACTAGGGTAATGTTGGCATCATAGAAGGAGTTCGGCAATGTTCCTTCTGTTTCGATTTTTTGCAAGAGTTTCAGCAGGATAGGTGTTCTTTCCAGAATGTTTTGTAGAATTCACCTGTGAAGCCGTCTGGTCCTGCACTCTTCTTATTTGGGAGGTTTTTAATGACTGATTTTATCTCTTTCCTTGGGATTGGTTTGTTAAGATCATCAATTTCTTCTTTCATCAATATGGGCTACTTATGTGTTTCTAGGAATTTGTCCATTTCCTCTGAATTGTCATTTTTGTTTAAATATAGATTTTGAAAGTGTCCTCTTATGATAGTCTTTATTTCTGTGGGGTCAGTGGTGATATCTCCTTTCTCATTTCTTATTTTGTGTATTTGCATCTTCTCTCTGTTTTTCTTTGTTAGTCTCACTAAACATTTGTCAATTTTGTTGATCTTCTCAAAAAACCAGCTCTTGGTCTTGTTTATCTTTTCAAGTGCTTTCTTATTTTCTATTTCATTTCATTCTGCTCTTATCTTTGTTATTTCCTTCCTTCTTCTTCCTGTGGGATTACTTTATGCTTTTTTTTCTAATTCCTCCAACTGTGCAGTTAGTTCTTCAATTTTTGCTCTTTCTTCTTTTTTGATGTATGAATTTATGGCCATAAATTTCCCTCTTAGTTCTGCTTTTCCCGCATCCCATAAATTTTGGTATGTTTTGTTATCATTATCATTTGTTTCACGGTAATCATTGATTTCTTTTGAGATTTCCTGTTTGATCCACTGTTTTTCTAAGAGTGTGCTGTTTAATTTCCATATCTTGTTTGAAATCTGGGCCTCTGGCCCTTGCAGATTTGCAGCTTCACTCCACTGTGGTCAGAGATATTATTTTGTATGATTTTGATCGTTCTGGATTCATTAAGCCTTTCTTTGTTGCCTAGCATATGGTCTATCTTGGAGAATGATCCTTGTGAGCTTGAGAAAAATGTATGCCCTGCTGTGTTTGGGTGTAATGATCTGTATATGTCTATTAGATCCAGCTCCTCTAATATACTGTTCAAATGTTTTGTTTCTTTAGTGATTCTCTTTTGAGATGTCCTGTCCAGAGTTGATAGTGGTGTATTAAAATCCCCCACTATAATTGTAGATGCATCTATTATTTCACTTAGTTTTTCCAGCGTTTGCCTCACGTATTTAGAGGTGCCCTTGTTAGGAGCATAAATATTTATGATTGCTCTATCTTCTTGACAGATTGTCCCTTTCACTAAAATGCAGTATCCTTCTTTGTCTCTCACAATTGTTTCTCATTTAAAGTCTGTTTTGTCTGATATTAACATAGCTACTCCTGCCTTTTTTTTGGTTATTGTTTGCTTGTAAGATTGTTTTCCAACTATTCACTTTCAGCCTCCATGAGACTCTGGGTCTGAGATGTGTTTCTTGTAGACAGCATATAGATGGGTCATATTTCCTTATCCAACGTCCCAGTCTGAATCTTTTGATAGGTGAGTTTAATCCGTTGTCATTCAGTGTTATTACTTTCAAGGAATTATTTATGTTAGCCATATTTTGATTTGACTTGTGTTCGTCATATGTTGTTTTTTTCCTTCTTTTTTTGTCTTTTTTGTTGCTCTTACACTCTCCTCCAACTCTGCCTGTCCTGTTTGTTCCTTTCTTCCTCCAGAACTCCTTTTAGAATTTCTTGAAGGGGAGGTTTCTTTTTGGCATACTCTTTCAGCTTCTGTTTATCTGTGAATATTTTGAAATCTCCGTCATTTTTGAAGGCTAGTTTAGCTGGATAGAGTATTCTTGGTTTGAATTTTTTTTCTTTTAGTACCTTGACTATATCATACCACTGCCTTCTTGCCTCCATGGTTTCAGATGAGAAATCAGCACTTAATCTTATGGCACTTCCCTTGTATGTGATGGTTCCCTTTTTTCTTGCTGCTTTTAGAATTTTCTCTTTGTCTTGAGCGTTGGATAATTTGACAAGCATATGTTTTGGGGTGGACCTTTTGGGGTTTATGATATTTGGGGTGCATTGTGCTTCTTGGATATGTACATCTGTCTCTTTCAGTAGATTTGGGAAGTTTTGAGCCATTATTTCCTGCAACACCCCTTTGATACCTTTCCCTTCTCCTCTGCTTCTGGGATGCCTATAATACGTATGTTTGTGCGGTTTGCATTGTCATTCAGGTCCCTAAGACCTAGCTGGATTTTTTCTATCTTTTTATCTATCAATTCTACTATCTGTTTGGTTTCCGATGTACTGTCTTCCACATCACTAATTCTCTGCTCTGCCTCTTCTAATCTGCTGCTATTGGCTACGAGTGTATTTTTGATTTCTTGAACTGTGATGTTTATTCCCATTATATCTGTTATCTTTTTGTGTATGTCTGCAATTTCCCCTCTGAATGTTGTCTTCATATTGTTAATTTCTTCCTTTACTTCATTAAATTTGTCTGTGATATATGTTCTGAGATCTTTAATTACTTGTGCAAAGTTCTGCTCCCTTTCCTGGTTTTTGGTTTGTTTATTGGATTCAGCCATGTTTTCCTGATTACTGGTTTTTTGTAGATTTTTTTTGCTGTCTGGTCATCATTTTATCTTGACGGGTTTAATCAGTTCCTTAGCTTCTTTGCCTAGTCTTGGAGATTAATTAGCTGTTGTTTTTGTGTAAGTGTTATATCTTCTCTTTGTCACTTTGTTCTTCTTATTCTAATTTCTTATTGTTGGCTGAGTTCACTTTGAAGGAAAGTATTAAGGCCTGAGAAAGCAATTGTGTAAGAAAGGAAAATGTGTAAAGTAGTATTGGTAATAAATGTTAACAGAGCAACAATATGAGATCTGGTAGGATGGATATTATATTCATGTAAGTTGTGTAGAGTTATAGCAGTAAGTACAGTACCTATAATGAGGTAGTCGACTGAATATGGGAGGAATATGGTATGAATTGAAAAGCTAGTGTTTTCGTGAGAGAGGGAAATAGAAAAGAAAGGCAATAATTTCAAGAGTGGATAAAAGGCAGAAAACAAAACAATGGTATTAAAAATTAAGAGTTAGACAATTTGGGGATCAAAGAAAGGGAGGTGGAATATAGGTGAGAAAGTAGATGATGGAGGATATCAAGATGTGGGGGAAAGGGGATAGTGTAGGTAGTCAAAATCAATTCACACAGAAATGAGGCAATGGAGGATGAGGAAACCCAGCCAATGTGAGGTGTTCCCTGCAGCACCTATTGTATAATTAAGATAAAATAAAATAAGAAGAAAATGAGGGACAAGAGAAAAGAGAGGGAAGAAAAGAGAGAGAAAAGAAAGGAAGAAAAAGGGGGGGTATGTAAAGAAAAGGGAGGGGAAAAAGTAAGGAAATTAAAAAAAGATATAGAAGACCAACAACAGCAACAACAAAAACCCCCTAAATAAATGAAAAAAAAGACCTTGGGGGATACAATGGGAGAAAAGACTAGGAAATAATGCAATATTAGCAACCAGGACAATAAAAAATAAAAAAATTAAAATTAAAATTAAAAAAAAACTCAGACATTGAGGTCTGGGACACTCAAGGACCTCAGATGGGCCTCAGGGTGTGGTGGATTCAGCGATGGAAAGTCTGTGATATTGCAGACTCAAGAGATGTGAGTCTCTGTGGTGTGGACCACGAGGGTTTAGGGGACACAGACCTGGCAACCTCAAGTCCAGTTAACAGGGAGCCTGGGATTACCGCAGTGCAACACAGCCTTCAGGGATCCCCACAGCTGGGTGCCAACCCTATGGGAGAGGTCACATCCACAAACTCTGACCTATGTGTCTGAAACCCACGATTCCTCCTCTCTCTTGGGTCTCTTCTGTGGCTGTATCACCAATTCGACTTCAGGACACCTCCCACCCTGCAAGTCCCGGAAACAGTCAGTTGGGGGCGCCTCTATATTGCAGTCAATTTAAGGATGCTGCAGATCTGCAGCCAGGCCTAGGGTTTGGGGCTCTAGCCAGAAGTGCTGTATCAGTGTCCAAAACCGAAAATCCCACGCCTCGCAAAAGATTCTCCTAATCGGCTTCCAGACGCCCCCCACCCTGCAATCCCCTGAAATAGCCTCCTGGTGACGTCTCTTTACTGCAAGCAATTTAAGGCCGCTGCAGATCAGCAGCTGGCCTTGGGGGTGGGGCTTTAGCCAGAAATCAATAATTCCCCACCTCGCAAAAAACCCCTGTCTGTCTCACTGAATCAGTTTGCGAAGGCCTCCTGCCCTGTTAGCCCCTTAATAGCCCACTCAGGGCTTATGAATTCCCCAGTACCGCAAAGCCTCCAGGAAACTCCACCGCAGTGCCAGTGCCACGGTTTCACCTGCCCCAGGGGGGAGTGTCCCACATGCAGCCCTTAACTCCGTGTAAGAGAGCCTCAATTTTATCTTTTACACGAATTTTCTCTGTTACCTTCCCATGAAATCGATGTACAGACACCTCCTGCCCTGCAAAATCCTGAAACAGCCTGGTCCTGAAGAATTTCTAACGCTACTCAGCCGCTTCTTTGCCTCTTCTATTTATTTAGGTCTTCTTTGATTTCCTTTAGCAACGTTGTGTAGTTTTCTGTGTACATGACATTTTTTTTCATATCTAAGTTTTTTCCTTACATTCTTTTTTATTATCATTTTTAAGATACATAGATCACACAAAATGTTACATTAAAAAATATGAGTTTTCCATATACCTCATTCCCCACACCCCACACTGCTCCCACATTGACAACATATTTCATTAGTATGGTACATTCTTTGCATTTGAAGAGTACATTTTGGAGAATTGCTACTTGGCATGGACTATAGTTTATGTTGTAGTTTACACTCTTTCCCAGTTCATTCAGTGGGTTCAGGTAGGATATATAAAGTCTTGCATCTGTCCATGCAATATCATTCAGGACAACTCCAACTCCTGGAAATATCCCCACATCACACCTCTTCTTCTTTCTTCCTGCCCTTAGCAACTCCCATGGCCAATGTCTCCATATCAATGATACAGTTTCTTCTATTGCTAGAGTCACAATAATACTATAGTAGAATACGAGTAAGTCCACTCTAATCCAAAATTATTCCTCCACCCTGATGAAACCCAGTGATGGCAAAGTCCACTACACCTCTAAATGGAGAGGGGGTTTAGATCCCACATAGCTGATGGTTGGGATTCTCCTGCTTGCAGTTATAGACTCTCTCAGTTCCCCGGTGTGGTGTTGACCATTCTTACCTGCCTGTTAATTGACCTGGGTAAGTCCAATGAACTGGAAAGTAGGTGCTGCAACTCTGCTGAGGCTCAGGCCCAGCTGGAACATTGTCAGTCCAGAGATTCAAGTCTCCTGCACATAAACCAACCCCAGCACCAACCACAGGTTCAGTAAAAGTGACAGAAGAGGCATGTGTAGAGAGGTCACATCTGTTTCTAACTCCACCACATTCAGGAGCACAAATTCCAAAGTAATCGCAAGGCACTGAACTCCAGAGTCATCTGCCAGAGATGCTACAGAGACCTGGGAGTCTTTGTAGCCTTCAGGAACATGCTTAACTGGGGTTGTAACTACTACGACTGTCCCTGAGGTCCTGCTGAGATGCGCATAAATGCAAGCCCTCTGATAAACTCCCAACTCATTTTGAAGTCTCTTATCCATATAAACTCATTTGTCTTCACCATTTCCCCTATTTATTTGAGGTCCTTTTCTATTTGCATCATGAGCTGGTGATTGGTAGTAATCCTTTGATACCAGGAATGCTCATTCCCGGGAGTCATGTCCCATGCTGGGGGCAAAGTAATGCATTTACATGCTGAGTTTGGCTTAGAGAGTGGCTTAGAGAGTGGCCACATTTGTGCAACATGGAGGCTCTCAAAAGGTAACTCTTAGGCATGCTGCACCTCTAGACTTAATTCATATTTCAGGCACACAGGTTCATAATCATAGCCATCAGTATCAAGGGCCGAGCATTGGACCCTCCTTCACTGGTCTTTGCCCTTGTACTTAGGCGATTGTTGCTGCTCCATTGGGGAGTGTGACAGCATTTCCCAGAATGGGAACTCAGCACTCCCTCAGTTGTCACAGGAAAATCTACCCACTATATCAATACCTAAGAACACATGAACATATCTATATACCCTATATGCATGCCCTGGAGAACTCCCTCCCACCCATGCATCCCCCATCAATGATATGTCACATCAGTGCTTCTCAGCTGCCATAGTTGAACCCCTCTGTGATCCAAATCTTCTTAAAAATGAAGTATAATATATTGCCAATTTACATTATTAGGAAAATGAAATATTAATGATAGGTTTAAAGACTAGAAATACATAATAATTGAGAAAAACTAAAATAAAGTAAAAAATAAATTGGGGTATTAAAAAAATGAAAAATATCATAAAAATTTCTTTTGACATTTTGCCTTTCATTACTGTAATAGATGTTGCCCTGTATGTAGAGTGGCAAGGCAAACTCTTCCATTTCTTCCAAGTGCCTACATCCTTTTTTAAAAAGATATAGCTTCAAGAAATTTTAGGTCACAGTTAAGTCACTTGTAGAATATAGGGAACTCCCATTTACCTAACATCAAACACTTTCCCCCTTCCCCAGCAATGATCTTTTTACATGTGGATGTTACACTCAATGCAACTGATGTACAGATATTGAAACATAGCTACTAAATATGATTCCATTATGGTTTACATTATGGCTTACATTTTAGACTGTACAATTTTATAAATTTTGGTTGCATTATGGTTTACATTTTAGACTATACACCTTTATAAAATTTGGTGATATTTAACATGGCCTATATCCATCATTGTGGAATCATGCAGAACACTCCCATTGCACCCCAGCTACCCCCTCTTCCAATTATTCTATTCCTCTCTTCCCCTATCCTCGGGTCCTGAAGTGACAGCCAAGCTTCACTGCTTGAAGGGCAAGTTTCAATCCTGAGGGCTTGATACACTAGTCTGTCCTCCCCCATTGGGAACCATCCATGCTTGAGAGAGACGCCCTCCCCTCTGTATGAGAACATTTGGCCTCCCTAGGATGGGGGCATAACACTTTCCTGCTCATTAAATGGGTCTATGCCCACTGATTTAACAAACTATGACATGATGAGCACTCACACACTTCCTAAAAGTCTGTCCCAAGTGAACTCTGTGCCAGATGCCCCCCTGTCAAACACTTTATAACAATAACCGTTCCTTATTATATTTTCTAAAGAGTTTTCTTAACATTATAGTTTGAATCACATACCTGGCAACCCCCATGTTCACTTGCTCCCTCCAACCCTCCCACCAATTCCTTGGACCATCTGATCCATCCTCCCAACACTAGCCCCACTCAAGCCTTCAAAGGTCAATGCAATATCTCTATGCCCCTGTCTTATCTTTTTCACTGCACACTTACCTCCAGTTTATCATAGATTTTACCCATGTGGGCATTAGCTCATAATCTTCCTCTACAACCCCTATTTCCTTTAATCCTATCTTCTGGTCTCTAGCTCAATGGGATGACTTGATTTGCTTAATTCATAACTGAGAGGTCGTCTAGAATTTGTCCTTCAATGCCTGGCTTGCTTCACTCAACATTAGGTCCTCAGGATTCATCTATCTTATTCCACGTGTTAGTTCCTTATTACAGCTGAGTAGTATTCCACTGTATGTATATTTAACATTTTACTTATCCATTCATCTGTCAATGTGCTCTAGGGTTGAATCCAACTTTTGGCAATAGCGAATAATGCCCCAATGAACATTGGTCATGTCCTTGTTTTCAGTTCTTCTGGGTATATACCCAGCAGTGGAATTACTGGGTCATATGGGAAATCTATAGCTAGTTTTAAGAGGAACTGCCAAACTGTCCTCCAGAATGCCTGGATCCTTCTACACTCCCACCAGCAGTGGATGAGGGTTCCCATTTTTCCACATCCTTTCCAACCCTTGTAGTCCTCTGTTTTCTCAATAGCCACCAACCTAATGGGTGTATGATGGTATCTCATTGTAGTTTTGATTTGCATTTCCCTAATAGCTATTGATATTGAGCATCATTACATGCACTTTTTAGCCATTTGTATTTCTTTTTTAGAGAAGCATCTCTTCAAATCTCTTGCCCCTTTTTAAAAAGGGTTTGTCTTTTTATTTCAAGATACATGATTTCTTTATACATCCTGGATATTAGTCTCATATCAGATAGATGGTTACCAAATATTTTCTCTCATTGGGTAGCCACTCTTCACTTTCTTGATGAACTCCTTTTTTCTTAACATTGATATTTTATTATTTTTATACCATTTTACTCCCATTAGACTGGTGAATATGTTTTTGAATACAATTAGTAAGTATTTTGTTGAGGATTTTCATGTGTAGGTTCTTTAGAGAGATTGGTCTGTAATTTTCCTTTCTTGTGGTGTCTTTGTTTGGCTTTGGTATTAGGGTAATGTCATCAAAGAATGACTTAGGCAATGTTCCTTCTATTTCAGGTTTTTGGAAGAGTTTAAGCAAGATTGGTGTTAGTTCTTTCTGGAATCTTTGGTCGAATTCACCTGTGAAACCGTCTGGTCCAGGGTTCTTCTTAGTTGGGAGGTTTTTAATGACTGATTCTATTTATTTGTGATTGGTTTGTTGAGATCATCGATTTCTTCTTTCGTCAAAGTAGACTGCTTATGTGTTTCTAAGAATTAGTCCATTTCCTCTAAATTGTCCTTCATGTTGGAATATGGTTTTTCAAAGCATCCTCTTATCATAGCCTTTATTTCTGGGGGTCAGTGGTGATATCCCTTTTCTCATTTCTTGTATTGTGTATTTGCATATTCTCTCTTTTTTTCTTTGTTAATCTAGCTAAGGGTTTATCAATTTTATTGGTCATCTCAAAGAACCATCTCTGTTTATTTTTTCTAGTGCTTCCTTATTTTCTATTTCATTTTGTTCTGCTCTGATCTTTGCTATTTTTTCTTTCTTCTTCCTCTGGGTTTAGTTTGTTGTTGTGTTTCTTTTTTTACTAATCCTGCCAAGTGTGCAGTTAGGTTTTCAATTTTAGCTCTTTCTTCTTTTTTGATATATGAATTTATGGGTATGAATTTCCTTCTCAGTACAGCTTTTGCTGCATCCCATAAGTTTTGATACATTGTGTTGTCATTTTAATTAGTTTCAAGGTAGTTACTGATTTCTTTTGAGATTTCCTCCTTGACCCACTTTTTGTCTAAGAGTGTGTTGCTTAACTTACATATCTTTGGGCCTAATCTTGTTCTCTGGCACTTGAAGATTTTCAGCTTCATTACACTGTGATCAGAGAAATTATTTTGTGTGATTTCAATCTTTCTGAATTCATTAAGACTTTCTCTGTGGCATAGCATGTGGTCTCTCTTGGAGAATAAACCATGTGCACTTGAGAAGAATGTATATCCTGCTGTATTTAGATGTATTGTTCTGTATGTGTCTATTAGATCCATATCTCTAATATATTTTTCAAAGTCTTTGTTTCTTTATTGATTCCCTTTTGAGATGTTTTGTCTAATGATGATAATAGTATATTAAAATCTCCTGCCATAATAATAGAGGTATCTATTTCTCCACTTAAGTTTTCCAGTGTTTGCCTCATGTATTTTGAGGCAACCTGTTTAAGTCACATAAATGTTTATGATTCTACTTTCTTCTTGAAAGAGTGCCGCTTTTACTAATTTATAGTGGCCATTTTTTCTCTCATGAGAGTTTTGCATCTAAAGTCTATTTTGTTTAATATTAGTATAGCTACGCCTGTACTTTTTTTCCCTATTTTTTTCCTGTCCTTTTTGATTATTGTTTGATTGTAAGATTGTTTTCCAGGCTTTCACTTTCAACCTCCCTGAATCTTTGAGTCTAAGGTTGGTTTCTTCTAGACAGCATATAGATGGTTCATGTTTCCTTATAAATTCTTCCAATCTGTGTCTCTTGATGGGTGAGTTTATTTGATTGACATTCGGTGTTATTACTCTCAAGGAATTACTTACATTAGCTATATTTGTTTGGATTTGTGAATGTCATATGTTGTTATTATTTTTCTTTTTGTCTTTCTAGTTGTTCTTACACTCTCGTCCAACTCTGTCTCTCCTGTTTTCTTTTTTCTTTCCTTTCTTTCTTTCTTTAGTATTTCTTGAAGGGAAGATTTCTTTTTGTCATATTATCTTAGTTTCTGTTCATCTGTTGATATTTAAAACTCTCCATAATTTTTAATGCCAATTTTGCTGGATAGAGTATTACTGTCTGGAATTTTTTTCTTTTAGTACCTTGGCTATGTCTTATCACTGCCTTCTTGCCTCCATGGTTTCAGATAGGAAATCAGCACTTAATCTTATGGAGCCTCCTTTGTATGTGATGGTTCTTTTTTCTCTTGCTGCTTTTAGTATTTTCTCTTTGTCCTGAGTATTGGATAATTTGACATATATATGTCTTGGGGTAGGTCTGTTAGGATTTATGCTATTTGTGGTGCATTGTGCTTCCTGGACATGGACCTTCATCTTCCATCAATATGTTTAGGAAGTTTTCAGCCATTATTTCCTCCCCCTCCTGTCCTCTTTTCCTTTCCTTCTCCTTTAGGAGTGCTTATAATGTGTGTGTTTGTGTGTTTTGTGTTGTCATTCAAATCTCTGAGTCCATGCTGGATTTTTCCTAACTTTTTATCAATCAATTCTACTATCTGTTTGATTTCAGATGTACTGTCTTCCATATTTCTAATTCTTTCCTCTGCCTCTTCAAATCTGCTGTTATTTGCTGAGAGTGTATTTTTTATTTCTTGGATTGTACCATCTCCATTATATCCATTATCTTTTTGGGTATGTTTACAATTTTTTCAATATGTTCTTCCAGCATTTTCTTAATATCCTTAGTGTCTTTATCACTTCATTAAGTTGTTCCATGATATTTGTTTGGAGAGCTTTGATTTGTTGTTTGATGTTCTGCTCCTCTTCCTGGATTTTAGCTTTTTCATTGGATTGGGCTATGTCTTCCTGATTATTTGTATGGTTTGTATTTTTTTTTTTCACTCTGGTCATCATTTTATCTTGACTGGGTTTGTTCAGTTGACTAGCTTCTCTGTCTAGCCTCAGGTTGGATTTAGGTGGTGTTTTTATGTGTGCATTTAATTTTCTTTTTGACACTTCATTCTTCTTATTCTACAACCTTGTTTTTGCCTAATTTCCCTTGAAGGAAAAAGATTAGGGCCAGGGAAAGCAAAATTAATAAGAAAAGAAAAATATAATAGTAGTATTGATTGTAAATATTAGCAGAAGTTCCATATAAGACCTAGGAGAATGAATGTTAAACTCATGTAAGTAGTGTAGAATTATAGGAATAAAAAAGTGGAGAACCTACAATGAAATGGGAAACTGAATGTGGAGAATATAGTATGAATCAAAAGGTCAGCATAATCAGGAGAGAGGGAAAGAGAAAAGGAAGGACAATAACATAAAGAGTTAATAAAAGATAGAAAATGGAATAGAAGTGTTAGAAATAAAGTGCCAGAAAAATTGGGGGCTGAACAAAGAGAGATGGAATGTAAGAGCAACAACAGAAGGTAAAAGATAGAGAGATATAGGAAGGAAAATTGATAACATTGGTAGCCAAAATCAGTACACACAGAAATAAGGAAATTGAGGATGAGGGAAGCTCAGCAAACAAGAAACAAGCCAGCAGCACCTAGTAGGAAAAAAAGAAAAAATTAAGGATGTGAGGATAAATTCGAAAAAAAGACAAGAGAAACCAGCAACAACAACAACAAAAAACAGACAAGCCCTCAAGCAAGGAGTCAACCAAACATTAAGATGATGGAGGAGGTTGTTGCTATGGGGGAAGGAGTGGGGTGAGGGGGTTGGGGGGTATATGGGGACCTCATATTTTTTAATGTAATATTAAAAAAATAAAGACAAAAAAAGAAAAAAATATATATATATCATGGATATTAAATGGCTATTAAATCAGATATGTGATTGCCAAAAAAAAAAAAAAAGATAAACCAAGCACTTCCCTCCCATACCCCTCTGGAGCTTGTCAGGTGGCTGGTGTTCACCAATCAATCACCCTGCAGCTTTCTCACTGCAGACCTTGAAGTGTGTTTAAGTGAGTAAACAAAGCCAAAAGTAACCTTTTTTGGGGGGTGGGGGATAAGGGACCCAAGGGACACTAAAAAAGGAAAATGTCTATGTTTTCCTGTCTCCAAGTATCAACCAGATGTTTAATATCCCACTGAGTCACTATTCTAGGAGGAGTTGGGAACTAGAACTAAACAGAGGCCTTGCACTTTTAAGGCTCAAACTCCTCCACTGAGCCAGACCCTCCTTCAGAGTCAACCCACTTCTCAAAAAGAGTCCTCTTCTCAAAAAGAGTCCACTTCTCAGGGCAGGATTGAATCTTTGCAATTGAATAAACTGATTAGGAATCTGTCCTTCCCCCTTTCTCCATTTCTCACTTCCCTCTCTCACAGAGCAGCAGGAACCCCATGTAAGAGACCCCCCTGAGACTCAAATGGGAGCCTGGTGAACCATCTCACCACAGAGAGTAATGACTCTCAGTCTCTTTGAGAAAGAGCACCCTCACTTTTCCAGGAACCCTAAATATGCTCTTGGAGGTCTACCAAGCATTTCCTACTGTTCCCTTCCCCCAAGTAGTTTGCACAGGACTGATTAATTGCCTTATATCACCTTCTCCCAGACCAATTTTCCCTATCCCAGAGCATTTAGGTAAATCAGGTTGCCTCGGGAGATTTGCCTCCTACCTCTTCCTAGTTTCTCCTCAAGCCAGCTGGCATGGTCCCCAAAGCTTAAAAAAGGGGGTCCACACAACTGAACCCACATTTGTTGGGCCCCTCTCCAACCTTCACCAGAGCCTTCCCACTCTTGTAGTTTTTCAAGACTGGTGGGGTTTGGAGAACACTGGAGTTCAGGGTTCAGGGAACACCAGGTTTGGGTAATGCAGGTTTGGGGAATATGGGGCTTGAGGAACATGGGTCCAGGAATTGTGGGTTTAGGGATTGTGGGTCCAGGGAATGTGGATTTGGGGAATGCAGGTTTGGGGAACACAGGGTTTGGGGAATGCGGGGTTTGTGGAATGCCACTGTGTGACTGGCGGGGTTCAAGGAATGCCAAGGCTAGCTGTCCTAAGGGAGGGGCTTAGCCTTCCCAAAGCTCCACAAGGTCCAGAAACCCACAATTTTACCTTGAGAAATCACTCTTTTTGTTGCACTCTCTCAAGATCGATGTCCAGAAGCTTCCTGCTTTGTGTGTTCCCAAAACAGCTCACTCAGGCAGGATTTTGTCTCTACTCAGCCATTTTTTTTGTAAGAGAGATGATGTGGGTGAACTTATTCCTGTACATGACTTTTACATCCTTGTTTAAGTATATTCCTAGATACTTTATTCCTTTAGGTGATGTTTAAATGGAACTTTTTCTTGATTTACTCCTCAGATTGCTCTTTGTTAGTGTACAGAACTGCTATTCATTTTTGCATGTTATTCTTCTACCTGCACATCTACAGAACAAACTTATCAGCTCTAGAAGTTTTCTTTTAGATTTTTCTGGATTTTCTACATATAAAATCATGTCATCTGCAATAGTGAAAGGTTTATCTCTTCCTTTCCAATATGAATACCTTATTTATTTATTTTAATTGTATTTTTTAAGATACATAGATCACAAAAAATGTTACATTAAAAAATATAAGAGGGTTCACATATACCCCACACCCCACCTCTCCCACTCATTCAACAATCTCTTTCATCATTGTGGCACATTCATTGCATTTGGTGAATACATTTTGGAGCACTACTTCACTGTATGGATAATAGCTTACATTGTAGTATGCACTCTCCCCCAGTACATTCAGTGGGTTATGGCAGGATATACAATGTCCAGCATCTGTCTCTGCAATATCATTTAGGACAACTCCAAGTCCTGAAAATGCCCCCACATCATATATCTTCTTCCCTCTCCCTGCCCTCAGCAACTACTGTGGCCACTTTGTCCACATCAATGCTACAATTTTTTTCCATTACTAGTCACGATAATTCTGTAGTAGAATACCAGTTAAGTTCACTCTAACCCATATTTTATTCCTCCATCCTGTGGACCCTGGGGTGGTGATGTCCACTCCACCTTTTTGCTTTATCTTGCCTTAGTACTTGAGCAAGTACTTTTAATACAATGTTAGATAAGAGTGGTAACTGTGGGCATCTTGTTTTTTCCAGATCTCAGAGGGAAAACTTATAGAGTTTCATCATTGAGTATGATGTTAGCTGTGGATTTTGCATATATTCACTTTATCATGTTGAGGAAGTTTCCTTCTAATCCTATCTTTTGAATGACTTTTTAAATCATGAAATGATGCTGTATTTGGTTGAATGCCTTTTCTTTGTCCATAGAGATGGTTAAGTGATTTTTACCTTTGATTTGTTTGTTGATCTTTGTGTATAATTCAATTTATGCTTTTTTAAAAAATTTAATTACCAAGTATTTTGTTGAGGATTTTGAATCTAGAGTGATTAGTCTGTAGTTTTCTTGTAGCATCTTTATATGGCTCTCATATTAGGGTGATAGTGGCATCATAGAATGAGTTAGGTAACTGCATTAGTCAGCAAAAGGGGTGTTGATGCAAAATATCAGAAATCAATTGGTTTCTATGAAGTGTATTTATTTGGGATAGAAGCTTACAGTTACTAGGCCATAAAGCATAAGTTACTTCCCTCACCAAAGTCTTTTGCCCCATATTGGAGCAAGACAGTTGCCAACATCTGCCGGAGTTTAGGCTTCCTGGTTTCCTCTCTTCCCAGGGTTCATTTTTTTTCCAGACTCAGGTCCTCTGTTTTCTCCACAAGGTCAGCTGTAGACTATGAGGTCCTTTAGGCTTTGCCTCTCTCCACAAGGCCACCTGCAGTCTATTAAGTGAATGACTCTGTCGCTCTCCTTTGGGCTTCTGCCTTGTCTAAGGAGCTATCTCTGTGTTATTCTCCTGTGTTCCCTTTCCTGGCTCCATCTCAAGACTCCAGTGTCAAAACTCCAAAGTAAAAACTCAATCTCCCTTCTTTTGCCATTTCTTTTATCTGTGCCCTACTGATGTGACCCAATCAAAGCCCTAATCATAATTTAATTAAGTAAATGTGAAACTTTAGAAAAGTCAGTTTACATACATAATCCAATACCTATTTTTGGAATTCATAACTATGTCAAACTGCTACAGTAATATTACCTCCACTTCAATTTTTTGGGAAAGTTTGAGTTGGATTGGTATTTGTTCTATCCAGAATGATTGCTAGAATTCTCCTGTGAAGGCATCTGGTCCTGGGCTCTGAATGGTTGGGAGGTTTTTCTTTTTTTAATATATTTAATTTTTACAAAAGAGGCTTAGATTACATAAATATTACATAAACAATATAGGGGGTTCCCATATGCCCCACTTAGTATCCCTCCCACATTGTCCCACATTAACAACATCCTTCATTAGTGTGGTACATTTGTTACAATTGATGAACACATTTTGGTACATTGCCACTAATCATGAATTATAGTTTGCACTCTCTCCTGCACAATTCTGTAAGTTATGACAAGATATATAATGGCCTGTATCTTTCATTGCAATGAAATGAAAGATACATGACAATTCCCAAGTTCTGGGAAAGCCCCCATATTACACCTCTTTTTCCCTCTCCCTGCCCTCAGAATCTCCAGTGGCCGCTGTCTCCACATCCATGATAAAAGTTCTTCCACTGCTAAAATCACAGTAAGTCCATAGTAGAATATCAGTAAGTCTACTCTAGTACATCATTCATTCCCCTATCCTGAGGATTCTGGTATGGTGATGTCCACTCCACCTCTAATTGAGAGAGAGCTTAGATCCCATGGGACTGATAGATAGGACTCTTTTGCTTGCGGTTGTAGACTTTCTCTGTTCCTTGGGTTGGCCATTGTCCATTGTCATCTCTTTGCTAGTTCCCGGGTGAGTCCAATGAACTGGAGAGTATGTGTTGCAACTCTGTTGAGAATCAGGGTCCAGCTGGCACATGGACAGCCCAAAGGTTCAAACCGATTCGATATACACCTATCAAATCTAGTATTAACTACAGGTTCAAATAGAAGGGGCAGAAGAATCATGTGTAGGGAAAAAAACAACTGAGTCCAACTCTGTCACACTAGGGAGCATAAATTCAGAGGTTTTTGGTGACTAATTTAATCTCACTACTTATCATCTTCCTGGTTGAGTTACTCTATTTCTTCTTTCAGCAATGTGGTTTGCTTGTGTGTTTCTCAAAATTTGTGCATTTCATGTAAATTGCCCCATCTTGTTGGCATAAAATTTTTCAATGTATCTTATTATGATACTTTTTTTTCTGTGAGGTTAGTGGTGATATCCCCTCTCTCATTTCTGATATTTTCTTTCATTTTTATTTTTAAAATTAAAATTTTTTTTAAATTTAATTTTTTAAAGATACATAGATCACAAAAAAGTTACATTAAAAATATGAGGGGTGGCGGACTTGGCCCAGTGGTTACGGCATCCGTCTACCACATGAGAGGTCTGCGGTTCAAACCCTGGGCCTCCTTGACCCATGTGGAGCTGGCCCATGTGCAGTGCTGATGAGTGCAAGGAGTGCCCTGCCACACAGGGGTGTCCCCCACATAGGGGAGCCCCACGTGCAAGGAGTGCACCCCGTAAGGAGAGCCGCCCAGCATGAAAGAAAGTGCAGCCTTCCCAGGAATGCTGCTGCACACACGGAGAGCTGACACAACAAGATGGTGCAACAAAAAGACACAGATTCCTGTGCCACTGACAACAACAGATGCGGACAAAGAAGACGCAGCAAATGGACACAGAGAACAGACAACCGGGGTGGTGGGGGGAAGGGGAGAGAAATAAAAATAAATAAATCTTTAAAATATATATATATATATAAGAGGTTCCCATATGCCCCACTCCCCAAACCCCCACTCCTCCCACATCAATAACCTCTTTCATCAGTATGGCACATTCATTGCATTTGGTGAATACATTTTGGAACACTGCTTCACTACATGGATTATAGTTTACATTGTAGTTTGCACGCACCCCCAGTCCATTCAGTGGGTTATGGCAGGATACATAATTTCCAGCATCTGTCCCTCCCTGCAATATCATTAAGGACAACTCCAAGTCCCAAAAATGCCCCAACATCACATCTCTTCTTCCTTATCCCTGCCCTCAGCACTACCGTGGATACTGTCTCCACATCAATGATACAATTTCTTCAATTGCTACTGTCACAATATTTCTATAGTAGAATACCAGTAAGTCCAATCTAATCCATATTTAATTCCTTCATCTTGTGGACCAAGGTGTGGTGATGTTCACTTCATCTCTAAATTGAGAGAGGGCTTAGATCCCACATGGTCAATGGATGTGATTCTCCTGCTTACAGTTGTAGGCATTCTTGGTTCCCTGGTGTGGTGGTTGACCATCTTCACCACCCTCTTAGCTGACCTGGGTAAGTCCCATGAACTAGAGATAGGAGTTACAACACTGATGAGGCTCAGGGCCCAGTTGGCACATGGGCAGTCCAGAGATTCAAGTCTCCTGAATATACACCATCTCCAGCACCAACCACAGGTTCAGTAAAAGAGACAGAAGAGGCCTGTGTAGAAAGATCACATCTGAGTCCAACTCCATTACACTCAGGAACACTAATTACAAAATAGGGCCCACTGACAAGGCACGGAACTCTAGAGTGATCTGCCATGACCGTAGAACCTGTGTGTCTCCATAGCCCTCATGGTCACCAGTACCTGGGGTTGTATCTACTTTGGCTTTCTTTTGGATGCTGCTGAGATGTGTGTGAGTGTGATCCCTCTGATGAACTCCTGACTCTTTTTTGAAGAGTCTTAGGCATATAAACTCATTTGTCTTTACCATTATCCCCCACCTTGATTTTCTTTATTTGCATCTTCTCTCCTTTTTTTCTTAGTCTAGCTAAGGGTTTGTCAATTTTATTAATCTTGTCAAAGAAACAGCTTTCAGTTTTGTTTATTCTTTTTACCGTTTTATTATTCCCAATTTCATTTAATTCTGTTCTACTCTTTTGTTATTTCCTTTCTTCTAATTGCCTTGGGATTAGTTGGTTGTTCTTTTTCTTGTTCTTCCACATATGAATTTATGTTTTTTTTTATTTTACTCCTTTTTTATTATAGTCATTCAGGGCTATACATTTCTGTCTCAGCCCTGATTTAGCTGCATCCCATAACATTTTGACATGTTGTATTCTCATTTTCATTCATTTTGAGGTACTCGTTTCTTTTGCAATTACCTTCTCGACCCACTTATTGCTTAAGAGTGTGTAGTTTTACTTCCATATTTTTGTGCCTATTCCAGTTCTACGTCCTTTATTGAGTTCTAGCTTCATTCCATTCTGGTCAGAGCACTCAAGAAGAAAGTATATTGTGCTGTTTCGTGTTATAATATTCTGTATAAGTCCATTAGATGTAGTTCTTCTAATGTATTATTCAAAGTCTCTGTTCCTTTTTTAATAATATATTTTTTCTTTTATAAAAGATATTTAGATTACATAAATGTTACATAAAAATATTGGGGATTCCCATATGCCCTTGCACATTTTCCCACATCATTGAGACTCTGCCAATATGTTCTGTCTAATGATGATAATGGTTTATTGAATTTCCCCACTATGATTGTAGAGGAGACTATTTCTCTTCTTAATTATCTCAGTACTTGCCTCATGTATTTTCAATCTCCTTGCAGTTAGTTTCAGAAAAATTTATGATTGTTCTTTCTTGTTTTTAGATTATCCCTTTTATAAACATATAGATGAGGTGCAGCAGTGCTCAGAGATGTATTCGCCAAGTGCAATGAATGTCTCATGATGATGGAGGAGATCGTTGTTACGGGGGGAGGAGTGGGTGAGGGGGGTGGGAAGTATATGGGGACCTCATATTTTTTTATGTAATATTAAAAAATAAATAAAGACAAAAAATAAAATAAACATATAGTCATTCTTGGTCTCTTACAACAGTTTTGCTTTTAAAGTCTCATTTCTTTCTCTTTTGTATAGTTACTCCTGCCCTTTTTTGGTTACTGCCTGCATTTAAAATCATTTTTCAACCTTTCACTTGAAACCTGTTTGTGTCCCTGCATCTAAGGTGAGTTTGTGGTAGACAGCATATAGATGGGTCATATTTCCTTATTCATTCTGCCAATCTGTTTTTCTTGACTGGAGAGTTTAATCCATTAATATCAATGCTATTCTGTACATTAAGTATTTACTTTAGCCTTTTTTCATTAAGCTTATATATGTCACGTTCAATTTTTATTTCACTTTTTGTCCTTCTGGTTACTTTTACTAATAATCTTCCTTTCTACACTCTCCTCCAACCTTCTCATAGTTATTTTTTCTTTTCCACCTTCAGAACTTCCTTTCATATTCCTTCAAAGACAGGACTTCTGTTGACAAATACCCCAGTTGACAGTGAAATTTTTTAGCTTTGATACAATGACAATTTTGTTTTCTCCAGAATTTTTGGCTGGAGGTTGTTTTTTGTTTTTTTCTTTCAGCACCTTAACTATGTCATACCACTGCCTTCTTATCTCCATGGTTTCAGATGAGAAATCACCACTTACATTTTTGGAGTTTCCCTTTATGTGATAGATCTCTCTTCTCTTAACTGCTTCCAGGATTCTCTGTTTTGAGCTTTTGACAATTTGAAAGTCTGTGTCTCAGCAAAGGTTTGCTAATATAGAATGTGCTTGGAGTATGCTATGCTTCCAAGATCTGTACATCCATGCTCCTTATATGATTTGGGAAATTTCCAGCCATTATTTCCTCAAAAACTCCTGGTGCTTCCTTTCTCTTCTCCTCTCCTTCTGGGATGCCCATATGCATATGTTTGTGCCTTTCATGTTGCCATTCAATTTCCTGAATCCCTGCTGAAATTTTTCCATTCTCTTCATCTTTCTATTCTACTATTTATGAGGTTTTGGATTCCCTATATTTGATGATGGTATTTTTTCCTCTGCCTGTTCAAATCACCTATTATGCACTCATAGTGTATTTTCAATTTCTTGCATCGTGACTTCCATCACGGTAATAACTATCTTTTTAACACTATGAACAACTTTTTCTGTATATTCTTCCAGTGTCTTTTTTTTTCACTTAAAAGTTAAATAGATTTTTTTCTGTTTTTATTGTCTTTTTTTAAAGATACATAGATGACAAAAAATATTGCAGTAAAAAATATACAGGTTCCCACATACCCCACTCCCCACCCACCTCCACAACAGCAACCTCTTTCATCATTGTGGCACATTCATTGTGTTTGTTGAATACATATCAGAGCACTGCTGCAGCACATGGATTATAGTTTACATTATAGTTTACACTCTCCCCTAGTCCATTCAGTTGGTTATGGCAGGATATATAATGTCCAGCATCTGTCCACGCAATATCATTTAGGACAACTCCAAGTCCCAGACATACCCTCACATCACACCTCTTCCCTCTCCCTGCCCTCAGCAACAGCCATGGCCAATGTCTCTACAAAAATAATACAGTGTTTTCATGTTATTCCTTATTTCTTCAGTCGTTTAATTGAGGGTATTTGTTTGGACATCCATGATTAGCAGTTACACATTGTGCATATCCTCCTGTTTTTTTTTCTTTATTTTATTTTAAATGTTATATTCAAAAAATATGAGGTCCCCATATAACCCCCACATTCGCTACACAACTCCTCCCACATCAACAACCTCTTCCATCATCATGGCACATTCACTGCACCTGGTGAATGCATTTTGGAGCACTGCTACACCACATGGACAGTGGTCGACATTGTAGGCTCCACTTTCCCAGTCCACCCAGTGGTCCATGGCAGGACACACAAAGTCCAGCATCCGTCCCTGCAACACCACCCAGGAAAACTCCAAATCCTGAAAATGCCCTCACATCATATCTCTTTTTCCCTCTCCCTACCATCAGCAGTTACCGTGGCCACTTTCTCCATATCAATACTACAATTTCTTCCCTTACTAATCACAATAGTTGCCCAGCAGAATACCACTAAGTCCACTCTAATCCATACTCTATTGCTACATCCTCTGGACCCTGGGATAGTTATGTCTAGGCCCCTCTACATCAAGAGGGGGATTAGATTCCACATAGATGATGGATGCAATTCTCCTGCTTACAGTTGTAGGCACTTGGCTCCTTAGTGTAGTGGCTGATCTTCTTCACTTCTCTGTTAGCTGGCCAGGG
The DNA here is from genome assembly GCF_030445035.2 of Dasypus novemcinctus. Lineage (NCBI taxonomy): Eukaryota > Metazoa > Chordata > Mammalia > Cingulata > Dasypodidae > Dasypus > Dasypus novemcinctus. Next base: position 70,219,903 of record NC_080704.1, on the reverse strand, counting down.
TAAGTCCAAGAAACCAGAGGGTGGGAGTTGCAAGTCTATTGGGGGTCAGGGCCTGGCTGTCACATGGACAGTTCAGAAGTTCAGGTCTCCTGAGTATACACCAACCCAAATGCCAACCACAAGTCTGGTAAAAGTAACAGAAGTGGCATGTGTAGAAAGTCATATATGAGTCCAACTCCATCACACACCATCACACTCCAATTTATGGCCAACAGACATGGCACTGAACTTCAGAGTCATCTGCCATGACATAGAACCTGTGGGTCTCTGTAGCCCTCAGGAGAACCAGTACCTGGGTTTCTATCTACTTTGGCTGTCTTTGGTACACTGCTGAGGCATTCGTAAGCATTATCCCTCTGATGACTTCCGGACTCTTTTTTGGAGACTCATAGCCATATTAACTTATTTGTCCTTTCCATTCCCCCCCCTTTTTTTTTTCTTTTCATGATTTTTTTATTGAATTTGTAATAATATTACATTAAAAATATATATGTGAGGTCCCATTCAACCCTACCCCCCCACCCCACCGCTCCCCCCGCAGCAACACTCATTCCCATCATCATGACACATCCATTGCATTTGGTAAGTACATCTTTGGGCACCTCTGCACCTCATGGTCAATGGTCCACATCATGGCCCATACTCTCCCCCATTCCATCCAGTGGGCCCTGTGAGGATATACAATGTCTGGTGATTGCCTCTGAAGCACCATCCAGGGCAGCTCCATGTCCCAAAGATGCCTCCACCTCTCATCTCTTCCTGCCTTTCCCCATACCCATCAGCCACCATGTCCACTTTTCCCAATCCAATGCCACCTCTTCTATGTGGACATTGGATTGGTTGTGTCCATTGCACCTCTATGTCAAGAGGAGGCTCAGATTCCACATGGATGCTGGATGCAATCCTCCCACTTTCAGTTGTAATCACTCTAGGCTCCATGGTGTGGTGGTTGTCCTTCTTCAACTCCATCTTAGCTGAGTGTGGTAAGTCCAATAAAACAGATTGTAGGTGCTGGAGTCTGTTGAGGCTCAGGACCTGGCTATCACATTGTCAGTCCAGAGATTCAAATCCCCTAAATATATCTTAAACCCCAACATTAACTGCACCTCCAGCATATTAGCATGAAAGTCTTATGAAGAGAGATCCCATCTGAGTCCAGATTCATCACACATAAACACCATTTCCAAAGAGGGGCCATCTGACCTGGTAGTTAACCCCATCGGCCATGACCATAACTCCCATGGGTCTCTTTAGCCCTCAAAGGAACCGATATATGGGGGTTGTATCTGCTTTATCTGTCTCTCTGACTCTGCTCAGTTGTGCATAAGGGCAATCCTTCTGTCAGCCTCCAGACTCTTTTTTAGAAACTCGTAGCCATATAAACTCATTTCTCCTTTCCATTTCCCCCTTACTTTAGGTCAAACAGCATTTTAAAGTCATGTTATTTTATGTAGACAGGGATATTCTGCTGATCCGCATTGAACCTTCCGTATAAGGTCATTTTCCAGTTGCATCATCAGTTGGTAGTTGATAGTGGTCCCTCGGTGCCAGGGAGGCTCATCCCCGGGTGTCATGTCCCACGCTGGGGGGAAGGCATTGCATTTACATGCTGAGTTTGGCTTCGAGACTGGCCACATTTGAGTAACATGAAGGCTGACAGGAGGCCTGCTGAAACTATTCCAAAAAATCGAAACAGAAAGAACATTACCCAACTCCTTCTATGATGCCAACATTACCCAAGTACCAAAGCCAAACAAAGACATCACAAGAAAGGAAAATTACAGATCAATTTCTCTAATGAACCATTTCCCCCTTTTATCCAAAGTAAAATCAGTTTTTAACACCTGGTATTACATGTAGGCTGAGATATTCTGCTGGTCTGAGTTGACCCTTTTATTCAAGGTCTTTTCTAGTTATATCATCAGCTGGTGCTTGGGAGTAATACCTCGGTGCCAGACAGACTCATTCCCGAGAATCATGTTGCACGCCGGGGGAAGGCAATGGATTTACATGCTGAGTTTGGCTTAGAGAGTCACAACATTTGAGCAACATGGAAGCTCTCAGGAGGTAATTTTTAGGCACCCTGCAGCCCTAGGCCAAGTTCTTATTTCAGGAACACAGGCTCATAATTGTGGCCATCAATATCAAGGGCTCATTGTTGGACTATCCTTTATCGGTCTTTGCCTTTGCATTTGGAGGATTGTTGCTGTTCCATTGGGGAATGTGATAGAGCTCCCCTGGCTAGGAACTCAGAACTCCCTCAGTTATTTTCAACTGAAACTACTGTGAAAGTATGCAAACATTTTTATGTACCCTGTACCCATGCCCTGGAAAACTCCCTCCCAACCATGTGCCCCCTATCAATAACACCCCACACCAGTGTTCCGCCCCTGCCATAGTTGAACCTCTCTGTAGTCCAAAACTACTTTAAAAAGGGAGCCTAATATATTGCCAGGTTCCATTAATAGTGAAATGGAATATAGTGATGGGTTTAAAGGTTAGATATAGAATACATAGTAATTTAGAAAAATTAAATAAAGGAAAAATAAATTGGGGTATCAAAAAATGAAAAAGCTTTGTTTTTGACATTTTGCCTTTCATCACTGCTATAGGTGTTGACCTGTGTGTACAGGGGCAAGGCAATTTCTTCCGTTTCTTCCTCAGGGTCTACGTCCTTTATTTCTTTTTCTTTTTTTTTTTTTTCTTCTAGTGTTTAAGTTTGTCTACACATAAGTTTTAGATCACAGTAACTCACATATACAAGATATGGTACTCCCACATATCCAACATCAAACCTTTTGTCCCTTCCCAAGCAATGATCTTTTTACATATTCATATTTTGCAGCTGATGTACAGATATTGAAACAATAGCTTTCAAACGTGATTCCATTTGGGTTTACATTATGATTTATATTTTAGACTATACAATTTTCTAAATGTTTAGTTATCTTACGTTTTACGTTATAGTTTACAATTAGGTCTATAGACTTTTATACATTTTTGGTGTAATTTAACATGTCCTGTATCCATCATTGCATGATCTTCTGGAACACATCCACTCTCCCACAATTACACTGATTCCATCTATTCAACAGCTCTTTTCCCCTCCCCTCATGGCCCACCATGACAATCAATCTTCATTACTTGAAGGAACCTATTCAGAGATACTTGCAACAATGTTGAGGACTTGACATATTCGACTGCCCTACCTCATTGGGAGTCAATTCTCTCGAGAGACACAATTCACTGTATTTGAGAACATGAGTCCTCCCCAGGATGTGGGTATACCTTCACTCCCATTGTATGGGCCTCCATCCAATGATATAACCCACTATGACAAAATGAGGGCTCACATTCCCTAGAAGCTTGCCCTTTGTCAGATGCTGCCCTTAATCATCTTAAACAGGTAACCTTTCATATTATATTTTCTAAAGAGTTATCTCTTTAGAAATTTCAATGACAAACCTGAAAATCTCCTATGTTGAAGTTTCAGTGCTTGAAGGACCAGATTCATATATACTTGCAACAATGTTCAAGGCTTGACACACTAGACTCTTCTCTCTGATTGTGAGCCACCCATGCTCTCAAGAGACACCCTCCCCTCAGTTTGAGTATATCACGCCTCCCCAGGATGGAGGTACATCTTCCTGATCCTCGTATGGTTCTCCACCCTCCTGTATGTCACACTATCATAAGATGAGCAATCACTCCATAGAAAGCTGGCCTAGGTACACCCTGTTCCAGATGGCTCATCAAACATGTTAAACCAGTAACTCTTTCTTATTTTCTAAAGAGTTTTCTCAACATTATAGTTTCAGCCATCCACCTGACAATCTTCCATGATAATTTGCTCAACCCCAACCCTCTCCCCAATTTCATGGGCCATCTGACCCATCCACCAATCCTTAGCTCCCCTCAAGCCCACAAAGCCCCACCCAAAGGTATCCCTATGTTCCCATTTTATCCCTTCCCTGTAAAAACACCTCCAGCTTATCATAGATTTCGCCCATGCAGGTGGCAGCTTGCAACCTTACTCTACCCCTGAACTTCCTTTAAGTTTATCATCCAGTCTCTAGCTCACTGAGACAGCTTGGTTTACTGATTTCATATCAGAGAGGTCATGTAGTATTTGTCCTTCATGGCCTGGGTTGCTTCATTCAACATAAGATACTCAAAATTCATCCACGTTATCACATGTGTTCGTACTGTATTTGTTCTTATAGCTGAGTAGTATTCCACTGTATTTATATACCACATTTTATTTATCCATTCATCTGTTAATAGACATTTGGGTTGATTCCAACTTTTGGCAATAATGAATAGTGCTGCTATGGTCATTGGTGTGCATACGTCACTTTGTGTCCTTGTTTTCTGTTCTACTGGAATTGCTGAGTCATCTGGCAAATCTATAGCTAGTTTTTGGAGAAACCACCAAACTGTCCTCCAGAAACTGTGGATTCTTCTGCATTCCCACCAGCAGGGAATGAGTTTTCCCATTCCTCTACATCCTCCCCAGCAATTGATTTTTTAAAAAATTTTTAATACCTGCCAGTCTTATGGGAGTAAGACAGTATTTCAGTTTTGTTTTGATTTGCATTTCCCTAATAGCTAGTGATTTTTGGCATTTTCTCATGTGCTTTTTAGCCATTTGTATTTCTTCTTTGGAGAAGTGTCTGTTTAAATCTTTTTCTCATTTTTTAAATGGGTTGTTTGTCTTATTTTCAAGATATAGGAGTTCTTTATATATGCAGGATATAAGCCCCTATCAGATGTATGGTTACCAAATATTTTCTCCCACAGCATAGGCTCCCTTTTCACTTTCTTGATAACTCCTTTGAGGTGCAGAAGGGTTTAATTTTTAGGAAGTCCCATTTATCTATTTGTTCTTTTGCTGCTCATGCTTTGGGTGTGAAGTTCATGAAGCCATTTCCTATTAAAAGGACCTGTAGATGGTTCCCTGCATTGCTTTCCAAAGTCTTTACGGTCTTGGCTCTTTTATTTAGATCTTTGATCCATCTTGAGTTGATTTTTTTTTTTAAACCATATATACCAATTTTTTTTTTAAGATTTTATTTTTATTTATTTAATTCCCCTCCCCTCCCCCGGTTGTCTGTTTTCTGTGTCTTTTTGCTGCGTCTTGTTTCTTTGTCCGCTTCTGTTGTCGTCAGCAGCACGGGAAGTGTGGGTGGCGCCATTCCTGGGCAGGCTGCTCCCTCCTTTGCGCTGGGCGGCTCTCCTTATGGGTGCACTCCTTGCGCGTGGGGCTCCCCTACGGGGGGACACCCCTGTGTAGCACCGCACTCCTTGCACACATCAGCACTGCACATGGGCCAGCTCCACACGGGTCAAGGAGGCCCGGGGCTTGAACCGCGGACCTCCCATGTGGTAGACGGACGCCCTAACCACTGGGCCAAAGTCCGTTTCCCTTGAGTTGATTTTTGTATAAGGTGTGAGTTGATAATCTCTTTCATTCTTTTATATATATGGATATCAAGTTCTCCAGGCACCAATTGTTGAAGAGGCCATTCTCTCTTAGTTGAGAGGGTTTGGTGGCATTGTCAAATACCATATGGCTGTATATATGAGGATCTATATCAGAATTCTCAATTCAGTTTCATTGGTCAGTGTGTGTATCCTTGTACCAATACATGCCATTTTCACTACTGTAGCTTTGTAGTATGTATTGAAGTCATGTAGTGTGATTCCTGCAATTTCATTTTTCTTTTTCAATGTCTTTGGCTATTTGGGGCCTCTTTCCTTTCCAAATAAATTTTATAGTTAGTTTCTCTAGTTCATGAAAAAATGCTGCATTGATTTTTTTAGGGGGGATTGCATTGAATCTGTAGATCCGTTTTCTTAGGATGCACACCTTAATAATATTTAGTCTTCCTATCCATGAACAGGGAATATTCTTCCATTTATTTAGGTCTTCTTTGATTTCCTTGAACAGTGTTGTGTAGTTCTCTGTGTATAAATCTTTTACATTTTTAGTCAAATTTATTCCCAATTATTTGATTTTTTAACTTAGTATTGTAAATGGGATTTGATTCCTGATTTCCTCCTCAGATTGCTCATTATTGGTGTACAGAAATGCTACTGATTTTTTCGCATTGATCTTTTAACCTGTGGCTTTACTGAGCCCATTTATAAGTTCTAGAAACTTTGTTGTAGACTTCTCAGGGTTTTCTTTGTATAGGGATCATATCATCTGGAAATAGTGAAATTTTGACTTCTTCCTTTCCAGTTTGGATGCCTTTTATGTCTGTTTCTTGCCTCAGTGCTCGAGCAAGTACTTTTAAGACAATGTTAAAAAGAAGGGGTGATAGTGGACATCCTTGTCTTGTTCCTGATCTTAGAGGGAAAGATTTTAGGATTTCACCATTGTAAAATGATGTTAGCTATGGTTTTTTCATACATAACCTTTATCATTTTCAGAAAATTTTCTTGTATTCTGATCTTCTGCAGTGTTTTTGTCAAGAAAAGGTGCTGTATTTTGTCAAATGCTTTTTCTGCATCTATAGATATGATCAGGTGTTTTTTTCCTTCAATATGTTTATGTGGTGTATTACATTACTTGATTCTCTTATGTTGAACCATCCTTGCATACCAGGAATTCATTCCTCTTCGTCATGGTATATAATTTGTTTAATGTGTTGTTGAATATGATTAGCAGGTATTTTATTGAGGATTTTCAGGACTAGGTTCATTAATTTTCCTTTCTTGTGGTGTCTTTGTTTCGCTTTGTTACTAGATTAATATTGGTATCATAGAATGAGTTAGGCAATATTCCTCTGTTTCAATTCTTTGGAAGAGTTTACGCAATAATGGTGTTATTTCTTTCTGGAATGTTTCTATAATTCACCTGTAAAGCCATCTGGCCCAGGCCTCTTCTTATTTGGGAGGTTTATAATGACCGATTCTATCTCTTTACTTGTGATTGGTTTGCTGAAATCATCAAGTTCTTCTTTTGTCAACGTAGGCTGATTATGTGTTTCCAGGAATTTATCCATTTTCTCTAAATTGCCCTTCATGTTGGAATATATTTTTTCAAAGTGTTCTCTTATGATAGTCTTTATTTCTGTGTGGTCAGTGGTGATATCACTTTCTCATTTCTTATTTTGTGCATTTGCATGTTCTCTCTTTTTTTCTTTGTTAATCTACCTAAGGGTTTGTCAATTTTATTGATCTTCTCAAAGAACCAGCTCTTGGTTTTGTTTTGTTTTGTAAGTGCTTTCTTATATTCTATTTCATCGATTCTGCTCTGATCATTTTTATTTCTGTCTTTCTTCTTGCTTTGGGTTTATTTTGTTGTTTTTTTTTCCCCCTAATTCCTCCAAGTGTGCAGTTCTTCAAGTTTAGCTTTTTCTTCTTTTTTGATGTATGAATTTATGGACATAAATTTATCTCTCCATACTGCTTTTGCTGCATCACATAAGTTTGGATATGTTGTGTTATCATTTTCAGTAGTTTCAAGGTATTTATTAATTTCTTTTGAGATTTCCTCCCTGACCCCCTGCTTTTCTAAGAGTGTGCTTTTGAACTTCCAAATCTTGGTGCCAAATCTGGGCCACTGATCCTTGCATATTTCCGACTTCATTCCATTGTGATCAGATAAATTATGTTTTATGATTTCAATCTTTCTGAATTCATTGAGACTTTTTCTGTGGCATAGCATGTGGTCTATCTCGGAGAATGATCCATGTGCACTTGAGAAGAATGTTTATCCTGCTGTATTTGGGTGTAATGTTCTGTATATATCTATTAGTTCCAGCTCCTCTAATATATTGTTCAAAGTCTTTGTTTCTTCATTGATTCTCTTTTGAGATATTCTGTCCAAAATTGATAGTGGTGTATTAAAGTCCCCATTATAATTGTAGTGATATTTATTCCTTCATTTATTTTTTCCAGTGTTTGCCTCACATATTTTGAGGCACCCTTTTTAGGAGAGTAAATGTTTATGATTGTTCTTTCTCCTTGAATGATTATCCCTTTCACTGATATGCAGCGTCCATCTTTGTCTCTTACAATTGTTTTGCAATTAAAGTCTATTTTGTCTGTATTAATATAGCTACACCTACCCCTTTTTGTTATTCTTTTCTTGTAAGATTGGTTTCTAGCCATTCACTTTCAACCCCATTGAATCCCTGGGTGTAAGATGTGTTTCTTGTAGACAGCATATACATGGGTCTTATTTCCTTATGCAGTCTTCCAGTCTGAGTCCTTTGACAGGTGAGTTTAATCCATTGACATTCAGTGATATTACTTTCAAGGAATTACTTATATTAGCCATATTTTCTTTTGATTAGTGTTTGTCATATTTCATTTGTGTTTCTTTTTCTGTTTTTTTTTTTTTTTGGCGTTTTAGTTGCACTTACACTCTCCTCCAACTCTGTCTCTCATTTTTTCTTTCTTCCAGCAGAACTCCCTTTAGTATTTCTTGAAGGGCAGGATTCTTGTTGGCATACTCTCTTAGTTTCTGTTTATCTGTGAATATTTTGAACTCTCCATTATTTTTGAATGCTAACTTTGTTGGATAGAGTATTCTTGGTTAGAAATTTCTTTCTTTTAGTACCTTGACTATGTCATACCACTGCCTTCTTGCCTCCATGGTTTCAGAGGGGAAATCAGCACTTAATCTTATGGAGCCTCCATTGTATGTGATGGTTCTCTTTGCTCTTGCTGCTTTTAGTATTTTCTCTTTGTCCTGAGTATTGGATAATTTGACAAGTATATGTCTTTCAGTGGGCCTGCTGGGATTTATGGTGTTTAGGGTGTGTTGTGCTTCCTGAACATGTACATCCATCTCCCTCAATAGGTTTGGGAATTTTTCAGCCATTATTTCCTCCAAAACGCCTTCTGTCCCTTTTCCCTTCTCTTCTCCTTCTGGGATGTCTATAATGCATATGTTTGCGTGTTTTGCATTGTCATTCATGTCTGAAAGTCCTTGCTGGATTTTTTCTATCTTTTTTATCAATGAGTTCTACTATCTGATTTCAGATGTACTATCTTCCACATCACTAATTCTTTACTCTGCCTCTTTGAAACTCCTGTTATTTGCTGAGTGTATTTTTGATTTCTTGAATTTTGCTTTTCATTCCATCATATCCATTATCCTTTGCATATGATTACAATTTCTTCTGTATTCTCTCCAAGTATTTTCTTCATATTCTTTATCTCTTCCTTCACTTCATCAAATTTGTTCCTAATATATGTTTTGAGAGCTTTAATTACTTATTTGATATTCTTCTCCTCTTCCTGGATTTTAGTTTGCTTATTGGATTGGGGCATGTCTTCCAGATTATTGGTTTGGTTTGTAGTTTTGTGTTTTTTTTTTTGCTCTCTGGTCGTCTTTTTATCTTGACAGGTTTTATCAGTTGCTTAGCTTCTTTTTCTAGTTTGGGGTTTAATTAGTTGTTGTCTTTGCATGCGTGTTAAGTCTTCTCTTCGTCACTTTGTTCTTGGGTAAGTTCACTTGAAGTAAGATATTAAGACCAGAGAAAGCAAGAAGAGTAAGAAAATGAAATGAATAATAGTAGTAGTAGTATTGATAGTAAATATTAACAGAGGAACCATGTGAGATATAGGAGAATGGATATTAGACTCATGTAATGTATGTAGAGTTATAACAGCAAGAAATGCAGAGCACCTACAATGTAACAGTAAACTGAATATGGGGAGGAATATAGTGTGAATTCAAAGGCCAGTGTGTTCAGGAGAGAAGGAAAGAGAAAAGAAAGGACAATAATATAAAGAGTGAATATAAGACAGAAAACATAACAACAGTATCAGAAATAAAATGTCAGTAAAATGGCGGTGCAAACAAAAAGAGGTGTAATGTAAGAGAAACAGTAAATGATGGAGGATAGACAGATGCAGAGGAAAGGGGTATTGTTGGTGGCCAAAATCAATACACATAGAAAAGAGGAAATGGAGGATGAAGAAATACAGCAAATGTGAAGTGCTTCTGCAGAACCTAGTATAAAAAGAATAAAAAAGAAGAGAAAGAAAGAAAGAAAAGAAAAAGGGACAAAAGGGAGGGGGGAAACAAGCAAGAAATAGAAACAGAAAGAAAGAAAAAAGGGTCTTAAAGGGATAAAGAGGAAGGAAAAACAAGAAGACAAACCAACAAAATACCAGACAAAGTTTCCTGCAAGGAATCCTCTTTGCAGTTAAATAAAATGCTTAGGGATGTCATGTTTCCTCATTCTCCCTTTCCCACTTCCCTCTCTCCCAGGACAGGAGGAAAGCTGCCTGAGTGGTCCAGTAGAAGATTCAAGTGGGTCCTTGTTGAACCATCTCCACACAGAAAACAGTGACAATTTCCAGAAAGCAAGCACCCACACCTCACCAGTAACCCCAATTATGCTATTGAAAGCTTGGAAAGCACTTCCTACAGTCCCTCTCCTTTAGGTATGCTTCCAGAGGGCTAGTTCATTTTCTGACTGCACTTTTTCCCAGACCAAGTTTCCTATGCCAAGGTATTTAAGTGAATTGGGCTTTCTCAGCAGATTCATCACTCCTTTCTTCCCTGCCAGCTGGTATGCTCCTCCAAGCATAAAGCAAAAAACAAAAATAAAAGTGGGAAGGACCAGAAAATTGAACCTACACTAGCCCAGCCCTTCTGCTGCACCTCCCACTGAATCCCTCCCACTCAGGGAGTCAGTCCAAAACCAGAGGGCTAGCGCAATCCCAGACCTCTGGGAGCACTGGACTCAGGAAAGGAATGTCCAGGATATTGTAGACTCAGGGTATGTAGGTCTGTGGAACATGGGCTATGGGTCTTAGGGGATTTGGACCTTGGGACCACACACCTGGGAATCATGGGACCTGGGAATGCCACCATACAACTGACAGTTCTCAGGGAACACTGTGGCAGCCAGCCCTAGGGGGAAGGTTCCCACCTCCCCACGGCCTCTGACCTCCGTACTTGTAACCTGCAATTGTACCTTTAGCAAGCACTACCTCTGTCACTCTCTCTCCATATCGAAGTCCACACACCTCCTGCCTTGAAAGCCCTCAAAACTGCCCACTCTGGCAAGAATCCTACCCCACTTGGCCACTTCTTTGCAGGAGAGACTGTGAGGTGCACTCACTCAGATGCCATCTTGCCCCACCTCCTCCTCCTGCTTTTGAATTTGTTCATTAGACCAGGCCATGACTTCCTGTGTTTTGGTATGGTTTTTAATTTTTTGCTGATGTCTAGGCATCTGTTTATCTTTATGGGTGTAGAAGTTTGACATTTATTAATTCCAAAAAGTGACATTAGGTTTGTAAACTTGTCTGTTTCTGTGGGCCTAGTAACTTTTGATTGTAATAAATTCATCTGAGATGTATTTGATTTAATTATGCTAAGATTAGGACTTTGATTCAACCACATCAATAGGGTGTAACTCAAGTTAAGCGCATCTCTTTGTCTGGCTATACAAATGGACACTCACTAAAGAAGTCACACAGAAAATGATACAGAAGAGGAGAGGACTTGTTAATTTTGGTCCTCACATGTGACAGAAAGTAAAAGCCTCAGAAAGCTAAATCCATTGGGGGAGCCATTTTCCTGATAGTTTGCAACTGGAGTCCAGAGCACTGTGCAGCTGAGAAATCCCAGAAAGAAATGAGCTCTCCAACCTACATCTAAGATCAGAAGAAGCTGGGCCTATGGAAACTTAAGGAAAAGAGGAAGGCTGAACCCTCACAGACATCTTCAATGGTCTTGCTTCAATATGGGGCAACAGACTTTGTTAAAAGTTTCCTCTTATAATACCTTGAGTTGGACTGTTTAGGGCCTTGGAACTGTAAGCTTTTACCTCAAATAAATATCCTCTAGAAAAGCCAACAATTTCTGGTACTTTGCATCAACACCCCTTTTGGCTGACTAATACACAATTTTGTACCAAGAGTTGGGTCGTGCTTTTTCAAGTACCAAAAATGTTGAAATGGTTTTATATAAATGGGTAAAGGGTATTTTTTTGAGGAATTTTGAGATGTTTGACAGAAAAGCCCTAGATTGCTTTGAAGAGACTGTTGGTAGAAATATGGATGCTAAAGACCTTTTTTTTAAAAATTTATTTGTTTAAGTTATCTTATTTTTATTGTCTTTTTCTTTTCTCTCTTTATTTTTTAAAACATTACATTAAAAAATATAAGAGGTTCCCATATACCTCACCCCTCAACCTCCCACTCCTCCCACATCAACAACCTCTTTCATAAGTGTGGCTCACTCATTGTATTTGATGAATATATTTTGGAGCACTGCTATACCACATGGATTATAGTTTACATTGTATTTTACTCTCTCCCTCAGTCCATTCAGTGGATAAGGCCTTAGAAGGAAATAATGAAACTATTATTGGAAACTGTAAGAAATGTGTTCTGTGTTTTAAATTGGCAGAGAAATTAGAAAAATTAACTCCTGATGTTTTATGCAAGGCAGAATTTGAAAATCATGAACTTGGATGTTTAGACATGGAGATTTCCAAAATGTGGAAAATGCATCCTGGCTTTTCCTTGAAGCTTATATTAAAATGTTAGAGGATAGAGATAAGCTGATGACTGAATTGCTGGGCACAAAGAAACAAGAAACTAATTCCACAAGTTACAAGTCTCTGGAAATCAAGTCCCCAGATGATAGTGCACAATTTGTGGAATTAACTAAACTTGAAACATGTAAGCCAGGATTGAAAATGCAGTTATCCAGGAAAGACTGGTGGAAGTCTTCCTGTCTGATGGCTTGGACCCCTGCTTCCTCCATGCTAAACCAACAAGTTATTTGAGAGAGCTGTATGAACAAAACCACTGTCAGCCTGATCTAACAAAAACATGTAGAAGAAAGATGGAAGGGAAAATGGCTTTAAGAGGAAAACCATGGAAGCTGATGGTCTGGAATAAAGACGACTCCTTGGGCCAAGAGAAACAACTCACATTCGTGTACAGAAAGGGTTATTTCGCCTTGGCATTTAAAGACGGTGGATGTTCCAGCCCACTCATCAGGGGGAGATTTACTAGCCCAGACTACAGAGAGAAGGGTGGAGCACATTCCCCAGTCATTGGGGAGAGTGAGGCTGACACTCCAGTATTCTGACAGGGCTGGGCCTGTTTCCCATAGATCAGGGAGTGTGCAGTTGTCACCCCATTGCTGTGAGAGGGGTAGACCTGTCCTTCATAGATTAGGGAAAACTTGATATCCAAATCACTTTTCTGAAAGGGTTGGACCTGTATACCAGAGATTATAGAGAATGTTGCTGCCACCTCACTGTACTAAGGGTGTTGAGACTGTACCCTAGATTTTAGGGAAAGAATGGCCATCTCCTCAATGTTCCTGAAGTGTGAAGTCTAGAACTCAGTCACCACCCAGGTGCTTAATGAGGGTAAAACAAAGAAAACAGCCATTGGGCAAACCTGTGGAAAGGGTGATGTATTAGTCAGCCAAAGAGGTACTGATACAAAATACCAGAAATTGGTTGATTTTTATGAAGAGTATTTATTTGGGGTAGGAGCCTACAGATACCAGACCATAAAGCATAAGTTACTTCCCTCACCAAAGTCTATTTTCATGTGTTGGAGCAAGATGGCTGCCAACAACTGCAAAGGTTCAAGGCTTCCTGGGTTCCTCCATTTCAGGGCCTTGGTTCTCTCTGTGTTCAAGTTTCCTTTCTTCCCCAGTCTTGCTTCTCTTTCCTCTGTGTGCTTACTTCCTGGGGCTCCAGTTTAAGACTTCAACATCAAACTCCAACATCAATATTCCAACATTAAGAACCCTCAACTCTGTTCTTTGCCATGCCTTTTATCTGTGAGTCCCCTCACCAAGGGCTGGGGATGCACTGCCCTAATGACACGGCTCAATCAAAGCCCTAATCATAACTTAATCATACCCAGGTACAGACCAGATTACAAGCATAATCCAATATCTAGTTTTGGCATTCATAACCATACCAAACTGCTACAGGTGGGCTGCCATAAGGCCCCAAGAATGAGAAGAAATCATCATCTTAAAAATGACTCTCAGGGTTTTGGATCAGAAAATTGTCACAACCATGGCAGGGGAGTATCACTGTTTTGGGATTTCAGTAGTGGTGAATGTATGGGAAGGGGTTCACTTTGGGCATTCCTCTAAAGCACATGCATATGTTAAACTGTTTATGGGACATTGTCTCAATGGGTGGATGCTCACAACAAGCAAAAGTGTATAAAATTCCCATCTCGGGAGTTCTGCTATATTCTCCAATAGGACATCAAGAATCCCCCATGTGCAAGGGCAGTGCCTCATGAAGGAAGGAAGACTATTACACCAGCTCCTTGACATTGATGGCTGTACTTATGAAACATTTTTGTGAAATTGCAACTTAGCTTAGTATTATGTACTGCCTCAAGTTACCTAATGAAAGGCTCCTTGTTGCTTACATGTGGCCTCACTCTAAGGCAAATTCAGCAGATAAATGCACTATGTTCCCCCAACATGTGGTATGATTCCCAGGGCTGAGTCTCTCTGGCACAGAGGAATTATTGCCAAGTGTCAACTAGCAATTTATCATATGGAAAAAAGACCTAGTCTAAAAAGAGGAAATAGTAAATACAAATGAGTTTTTACTGCTAAGAGATTTCAAAGTGAGTCGGGAGGCTTTTCAAGAGATTATGCTTTTTTAAGTCCCAGAAGGATCTCACCGACTGCCACAGTAAACAGTGCCACAAATAGTGGGTCTCCTGAGGGCTCTGTGGATATCTGGAAATTCTAAGCAGGGCAGACCTCTCAGGAATTTGCTGTCCTGTCAGTGGTCCTTACTTTGGAAATTATGCTCCCCAGTGTGAGAGAGTTCTCATTTATAGGTTCTCTACACATGGCTTTTCTGCCCCTTTTATTAGTACTATATTTAATAAATCTATGTCCCAGAGACTTTAATCTTCAGTCTGCCCATGTGCCAGTTAAGCCCTGAATTTCAGCAGAGTTGCAACATCTACTCTCCAGTTCATTAGACTCACCCAGGACAACTAACAAGAAGATTATGATGGACCACACCCATCCCAAGGAACAAATTATGTCTGCAACTGCAAGCAAGATAGTTCAATCCATCTGCACCATAGGATCTAAGCTTCCACTCAATTAAAGACAGAGTGGGTATCACTATCACCAAATCCTCAAGACTGGGAAATGAACATTGGACTGCAGCATACTTATCATTATTCTACTACAGACTTATTGTCGTTCTAGCAGTGGAAGATCTCTTATCATTGATATAAAGGCAGTGACTACCAGAGGTTCTGAGGGATGATAGAGGGAAGAATAGGTGTAACACGGGAGCATTTTCAGAACATTGGTATTGTCCTCCATTACATTGCAGTGAAAGATAAAGGCCATTGTATATTTTATCATAACTTACAAAACTGTGTCGGGCAGAGTGTAAACTATAATGTAAACTGTAGTCCATGGTTAATAGCAGTGCTTTAATAAGTGTTCATCATTTGTAACAAATGTACCACACTAATGAAAGACGTTGTTAATGTGGGAAAGTGTGGGAGGGGAAAGGATTGTGGAATATGGGAATCCCTTATATTTATATGTAACATTTCTCTAACCTTAACTTCCTTTAAAAGTAAAAAATATAGTTTAAAAAATAATGATTCTCAGACTTTGAAATCTAATGGAGTATATCCTGCATGTTTTCAGAACTGTAGGGTATCAATGACTCATAGTTCCCTTCCAAAATCTACTAATGGTAATGCAAATGTTTATCCTATGTCTGTCCCTTTGTATATTGGAAGCAGATAAATTGTTTTATAAATTTAACATGTCTACAGCCAGAGGGTACTTTTCCCCAAGACAAACTGTATTTCTTTAAACCGATTGTTATATGATTTTGTACTTAGCATTGTTACTGATTTAGGGTTTATTTTTGTGAATATTGTAACAACTTTTTGGAATTCAGAGGGTGGAGTGTAGCAATTTACACTAGAAAGATAAGGACTAAGTTTGTGTACTGGTTTGTTCTGCTGGGCATGATACCCTTTGATTGTATTAGATTCAGCTGAATTCTTTAATTAATTTATGTAAGACTAGAGCTTTGATTCAAAGGGTGTAACTCAGGTTAATCACCTGCCCACTTGGTGGCCTATATAAATGGACACACCCAAAAATACACACAGAAGAAGATATGGAATAGGACAAAACTTGATCTTTTCAATCCTGCCATGTGACATAAAGGAAAAGGTTGAAATAACTAAAGCTCTGGGGAGAGCTGAGCCATTCATCTGATAGTTTGCAGCTGGAGACCAGAGCCCCGAGTAGCAGAGAAGACCCTAAAAGAAATAAGCCCTCTAGCCTCCAGCTGAGATGAAGTTGGGCCCATGGAGCCTTAAGAGGAAGAGGAAGCTGAACCCTCATGCTAAAGCATCTTGCTTCAACACGTGGCAAGAGACTTTGCTGAGAAAATACCTCTTATGGTACCTTGAGTTGGACTCTTTAGGACCTTGTAACTGTAAGCTTTTACTCCAAATATATACCCTTTATAAAAGAGAGCAGATTTCTGGTGCTTTGAATCAGCACCCCTTTTGGCTGACTAATACAATGGGATAATTCAGCTAGTTAGTTTCTCTTTTGAGTCTAGCATTTTATTTTTATTTGGTTTTGTGATAAGATTCCCCTTTAAGAGCTGTTTCCACTTTTTTCATATCTTTGTATTTACCTGTGTTCAACAAAAAAATTATTAGATCCACAGAAAAAGAAAAGAATGAAGAATATAGAGAAAGAAAATAAAAGAGAAAGAAAGAAAATAGATGAAAGGGGCAAGAGATGAAAGGGGCAAGATGGCGGCTGGGTGAACTTCCCTGTTGGTGTCTCCCACGGGGAGTCGGCTGGGCAGCGTTGGACACTCTTTCGGACCGGGCTGTTTTGGGATTTTTGCTGGTCCAGAGCTGTCTGGACATCGATTTGGAGGGAAGGTAACAGAGAGGATCTGTCTGTGAAATATACATGGAGATCCCAGCTACATGTGGAGGATTCCCTCCTTGGGTAGGTGGAGCCGAGGCATCTAGCACCGTGGCAGCAGGGGGAGCCAGGCCGGGCCACGATGGGGGGGGGGACCGGGCCGGGCCGCGACGGCCGGGGGAGCCAGGCCGGGCCCAGCGGCGGGGTTTCTGGTCTTTGATTTTTTTTTTGGAGGCTCTGCTGTACTGGGGAGTTCATGGGCCTTGGGCGGCCTATTGGGGAGTTGGTGGGAAGGGAGGTGCTTGCGGACCCATTTGGGCAGACAGACGGGGGTTTTGGGGCGGGGCGGGGGGAATTTTTGACTGCGGACACAAACGGTGGCGTTTCCACCTGGAGCCACGCCCCCCCCAGGCCCGGCTGCTGACCTACAGCAGTCTCAGGGTGGTGGCGGTGGAGGGACGCTGCCAGGGTCTTGTGGGGTGGCAGATGTTTGGAGGCTGATTAGGGGAATATTTTGCGAAGCGTGGGAATTTCGGGTTTGGACTCTGTTATTAGCGTTTCTGGCTGGAGCCCCTCCCCCGGTCCTGGATATTGATCTGAGTCATTAAATTGGCTGCAGCCTAGAGGAGCCCCCAGGTGGACGTTCCCGGGGACCACAGGGTGGGAGGGTTTCTGAAGTCAATTGGTGATATATCCACACAATAGACCCTAGTAAGTGAGTGAATTGTAGGACACAGAACACAGGATAGAGCTTGTGGATGAGACCTCACCTATAGGGCTAGCACCCAGCTGCGGGGATCCCTGAAGGCTGTGATGCACTGCGGTGCTCCCAGGCTTCCTGTTAACTGGACTTGAGGTTGCCAGGTCTGAGTTCCCTGGACTCTGGTGGCCCACATGCCAGAGACTCACACCTCTAGAGGCCTCAATACCTCAGACTGTCCATCCCTGAATCCACCATGCCCTGAGGTTCATCTGAGGCCCTTGAATGTCCGAGCTCTCAACGTTTGCATTTTTTCTTCTTTCTTTTATTTTGTTTTGTTTTAATTTTTATTCTATTTCTATTTTTTATTCTAGTTTTTTAATGTTCTGATTCCTGGCATTGCATTATCCCCCAGTCTTTTCTCCCAGCATATCCCCCAAAGTCTCTTTTTCTTTTTTTTTTAATCCTCTTTCTTGTCCCAGATCTTCTTCTTATTCTATTTTATCTTAACAATACAATAGGTCCTGCAGGAAACACCTCACATTTGCTGGGTTACCTCATCCTCCACTGCCTCATCTCTCTGTGAATAGATTTAGGCTATCTACACTATTCCCTTTCCCCTACAACTTGATATCCTCCACCATCTGCTATCTCTCCTATATTCCACATCCCTTTCATTGATCCACAAAGTGGCTAGCTCTTAATTTCTAATACCTTTGTTTAGTTTTCCATCTGGTATCCACCCTTGAAACTATTACCTTTCTTTTCTCTTTCCCTCTCTTATGAAAACAATAGCTTCTTAGTGCATAACATATTCCTCCCATATTCAGTCATCTACTTCATTATAGGTACTTTCTTACTACTATAACTCTACACAATTTACATGATCTAACCTCCATCCTCCCAGAACTCATATTGTTGCTTTGTTAACATATATCACCAATACTACTTTACACTTTTTCCTTCCTTACACAATTGCCTTTCCCCAGCACTAATAATTTCCTTTAAAGTGAACTTAACCAGCAATAGGAAATTGGAATAAGAAGAACAAAGTGACAAAGAGAAGATATAACACTTACGCAAAAACAACAGCTAATTAATCTCCAAGACTAGACAAAGAAGCTAAGTAACTTATTACACCCGTCAAGAAAAAATGATGACCAGACAGCAACAAAAATCTACAAACCAAACCAGTAATCAGGAAAACATGGCTGAATCCAATCAACAAACTAAAAATCAGGAAGGGGAGCAGAACTTCGCACGAGCAAAGAAAGATCTAGGAACATTTATCACCAACAAATTTGATGAAGTAATGAAAGAGGTTAACAACATGAAGACAACACTTGGAGGGGAAATTGCAGACATGCGCAAAAAAATAACAGATATGATGGAAATGAACACCACAATTCAAGAAATCAAAAATACACTTGCAGCAAATATCAGCAGACTAGAAGAGGCAGAGCAGAGAATTAGTGATGTGGAAGACAGTGCATTGGAATTCAAACAGATAGTAGAAGTGGTCAATAAAAAGGTAGTAAAAATCCAGATAGGACATAGGGAACTGAATGATAATGCAAAACGCTCAAACATACGTATTATAGGCATTCCAGAAGGAGAAGAGAAGGGAAAGGGGTCAGAAGGAGTGTTGCAGGAAATAATGACTGAAAACTTCCCAAATCTACAGAAAGAGACAGATGTACATATCCAAGAAGCACAGTGCACTCCACTGGTCATAAACCCCAACAGGCCCAACCCAAGACATATACTTGTCAAATAATCCAATGCTCAAGACAAAGAGAAAATTCTAAAAGCAGCAAGAGAAAAGAAAACCACCACATACAAGGGAAGCTCCATAAGATTAAGTGCTGATTTCTCATCTGAAATTATGGAGGCAAGAAGGCAGTGGTATGATACAGTCAGGGTACTAAAGAAAAAAAATTTCCAACCAAGAATACTCTATCCAGCTAAACTACCATTCAAAAATGATGGAGAATTCAAAATATTCACAAACAAACAGAAACTGAAAGAGTATATCAACAAGAAACCTTCCCTTCAAGAAATTCTTAAGGGAGTTCTGCAGGAGGAAAGGAAAAAACAGGACAGTCAGAGATGGAGGAGAGTGTAAGAGCAACAAAAAAGCCAAAAATAGAAGGGGAAAATAAAATAATACAAGCAAAATATAACAAACACAAATCCAACCAAATTATGGCTACCAGAAATAATTCTCTGAACGTAATAACAGTGAATGTCAACGGATTAAACTCATCTATCAAAAGATTCAGACTGGGACACTGGATAAGGAAATATGACCCATCTATATGCTGTCTACAAGAGACACATCTTAGACCCAGAGACTCATGGAGGTTGAAAGTGAATGGCTGGAAAACAATCATACAAGCAAAGAACAACCAAAAAAAGGCAAAAGTTGCTATTTTAATATCAGACAAAATAGACTTTAAATGTGAAACAATTGTGAGAGACAAAGAAGGATACTACTTTTTAGTGAAAGGGACAATCTGTCAAGAAGATCGAACGATCATAAATATTTATCGTACTAACAAGGCTGCGTCTAAATACGTGAGACAAACGCTGGAAAATCTAAGTGAAAAAATAGATGCATCTACAATTATAGTGGGAGATTTTAATACACCACTATCAACTCTGGACAGAACATCTCAAAAGAGAATCACTAAAGAAACAAAACATTTGAGCAGTATATTAGAAGAGCTGGATCTAATAGACATATATAGATCATTACACCCAAAAACAGCAGGATATACATTTTTCTCAAGTGCACATGGAACATTCTCCAAGATAGACCATATGCTAGGCCACAAAGAAAGGCTTAATGAATTCAGAAAGATTGAAATCATACAAAACAATATCTCTGAACACAGTGGAGTGAAGCTGGAAATTCGCAAGGGACGGAGGCCAGACTTCACACCACAATTTGGAAATTAAACAGCACACTCTTAGAAAAACAATGGGCCAGAATGGAAATATCAAAAGAAATCAATGACTACGTTGAAACAAAAGATAATGATAACACAACATACCAAAATTTATGGGATGCAGCAAAAGCAGTACTGAGAGGGAAATTTATAGCCATAAATTCACATATCAAAAAAGAAGAAAGAGCAAAAATTGAAGAACTAACTGCACCTTTGATGGAATTAGAAAAACAACAACAAAGTAACCCAACAGGAAGAAGAAGGAAGGAAATAACAAAGATAAGAGCAGAACGAAATGAAATAGAAAATAAGAAAGCACTTGAAAAAATGAACAAGACCAAGAGCTGGTTTTTTGAGAAGATCAACAAAATTGACAAACCTTTAGCGAGACTAACAAAGAAAAAAAAGAGAAAAGATGCAAATACACAAAATAAGAAATGAGAAAGGTGATATCACCACTGACCCCACAGAAATAAAGACTATCATAAGAGGATACTTTGAAAAACTATATTCCAACAAAAATGACAATTTAGAAGAAATGGACAAATTCCTAGAAACACATAAGCAGCCCATATTGAGGAAAGAAGAAATTGATGATCTCAACAGACCAATCACAAGTAAAGAGATAGAATCAGTCATTAAAAATATCCCAAATAAGAAGAGCCCAGGGACAGATGGCTTCACAGGTGAATTCTACAAAACATTCCGGAAAGAACTAACACCAATCCTGTTGAAACTATTCCAAAAATTCGAAACAGAAGGAACATTGCCAAACTCCTTCTATGATGCCAACATTATCCTAGTACCAAAGCCAATCAAAGACACCACAAGAAAGGAAAATTACAGACCAATTTCTCTAATGAACCTAGACGCAAAAATACTTAAAAAAATACTTGCTAATCGTATTCAACAACACATTAAACGAATTACACACCATGACCAAGTGGGATTTATTCCAGGTATGCAAAGATGGTTCAACATAAGAAAATCAATCAATGTGATACACCATATAAACAGATTGAAGGAAAAAAATCCCATGATATATCTATAAATGCAGAAAAGGCATTTGACAAAATACAGCACCCCTTCTTGATAAAAACACTCCAAAAGATTGGATACAAGGAAACTTTTTGAACATGATAAAGAGTATATATGAAAAACCTACAGACAACATTGTACACAATGGCGAAATCCTGAAATCCTTCCCTCTAAACTCAGGAACAAGACAAGGATGCCCATTGTCTCTGCTCCTATTTAATATTGTCTTAGAATTAGTTGCTTGAGCACTGAGGCAAGAACCGCATATAAAAGGCATTCAAATTGGAAATTAAGAATTCAAAATTTCATTATTTGCAGATGACATGATCCTATACATAGAAAACCCTGAGAGATCTACAACAAAGCTTCTAGAACTCATAAATGAGTTCAGTAAAGTTGCAGGTTATAAGATCAATACGCAAAAATCAGTAGCATTTCTGTACACCAATAATGAGCAAGATCAGGAGGAAATCAAGAAGCAAATACCATTCACAATAATACATAAAAAAATCAAATACTTAGGAATAAATTTAACTAAATAGGTATAAAACTTATACACTGAGAACAATACAAGACTGTTCAAGGAAATCAAAGAAGACGTAAATAAATGGAAGAATACTCCTTCTTCATGCATAGTAAGACTGAATATTATTAAGATGTCTATCCTACCAAAAGTCATCTGCACATAAAATGCAATCCCAATAAAAATCAACACAGCCTTCTTTAAGGAACTAGAAAAACTAACTATGAAATTTATTTGGAAAAGAAAGAGGCCCTGAATAGGAAAAGACATATTGAAAAAGAAAAACGAAATTGGAGGAATCACACTTCCTGACTTCAAAACACACTACAAAGATACAGTAGTGAAAACAGCATGGTATTGGCATAAGGAGAGACACACAGACCAATGGAATCGAATTGAAGGTTCTGATATAGAACCTCATGTATATAGCCATATAATATTTGATAAAGCCACCAAACCCTCTCAACTGGGAGAGCATGGCCTATTCAACAAATGGTGCCTGGAGAACTGTATAGACATATGTAGAAGAATGAAAGAGGATTACCATCTCACACCTTATTCAAAGATCAAGTCAAGATGGATCAAAGACCTAAATATAAGAGCCAATACCATAAAGATCTTGGAAAGCAGTGTAGGGAAACATCTATGGGACCTTGTAATAGGAAATGGCTTCATGAACTTCACACCAAAAGCACGAGCAGCAAAGAATAAATAGTTAAATGGGACTTCCTCAAAATTAAAGCCTTCTTCACCTCAAAGGAGTTTGTCAAGAAAGTAAAAAGGGAACCCACACAATGGGAGAAAATATTTGGCAACCCTATATCTGATAAGAGACTTATAACTTGCGTATATAAAGAACTCATATATCTTGAAAATAAAAAGATAAACAACCCATTGAATAAATGGGAAAAAGATTTAAACAGACACTTCTCCAAAGAAGAAATACAAATGGCTAAAAAGCACATGAAACAATGCTCCTAAATCTCTAGCTATCAGGGAAATGCAAATCAAAACTACAATGAGATACCATCTTACTCCCATAAGATTGGCAGCTATGAAAAAAACAGAAGAATACAAATGCTAGAGAGGATGTGAAGAAAAGGGAACACTCTTCCACTGCTGGTGGGAATGCAGAAGGATCCAACCATTCTGGAGGACAGGTTGGCGGTTTCTCAAATAACTAACCATAGATTTGCCATATGACCCAGCAATACCACTGCTGGGTATATACCCATCAGAACTGAAAACAAGGACACAAACCGATATAAGTATACCAATGTTCATAGCAGCATTGTTCACTATCACCAAAAGTTGGAATCAATCCAAATGTCCATCAACAGATGAGTGGATCAATAAAATGTGGTATATACACACAATGGAATGCTACTCGGCTGTAAGAACAAATACACTACAAACACACGTGATAACATGGATGAATCTTGAGAACCTTATGTTGAGTGAAGCAACCCAGGCATTGAAGGACAATTACTACATGACCTCAATGATATGAAATAAGCAACCTGCCTCAGAGAGCTAGAGACTGGAAAAGAGTCTTACAGGAAATCGGGGGTTGGAGGAAGGATGTGAGCTGACATCTGCAGGGATGGAATGTATGATGAGCTGGCGGTAAGTATGAGCACAAAGAAGGGACAAAATGGGGGCAAGGGGTTGCCTTCGGGTGGAGCTTTGTGGGTTTGAGGAGGGCTGGGGATGGGCGGAGGGGTAATATTGCCCAAAAACTGGGGGGAGGGAGGGCAACATACGAACATAGGAGATTGTCAGGTGTTCATTGAGAGTAAAATGTTGAGAAAATCGTATCAAAATATAACTAGAAGAGTTACCTGTTTAGGATGCTCAGGGGGGATGATCTGATGCAAGAGGGACTCCGGGGGAATAGCTGAAGGCTTATTTTGCCAGAGTGGGTTGTACCATTGGGTAGAGACCCAAGAAGTGAGAGTTGGGGTGGACCCACATCCTCGGGAGGACTAATTCCATCAAAGAGAGAGAACTGTATCTCTCGTGAGAAAGGGTGGCTCCCAGGGCATTAGGGCAATTGAGAAAGTCAGGCGCTGAACACTGCTGCAAGTATCTCTGGACGTGGCTTCTTAGGAAATGGAGATTGGCTGGCGCTGTGGTCTCCAAGGGGAGGGGAAAATGGATGTGGAATTGATGGAACCAAGGTAAATGTGTGTGCAAGAGAGGAGTTTTGCGAGAGTACACGAGGATGAATATAAAACCTGTAATATTACACCAAAAACATATAGGGGACGACAGACTAATAATGTAAACCATAATGCAAAACAAAGGATAACTAAAAAATTTAGAAAACTGTACATCCTAAAACATGGACCACAATGTAAGCACAGATGTCACCTTGTTTGAAAGCTATTGTTTTGGAATCTGTACATCAGTTTCAGGAAATATGATATGAATAAGTTAAAAGATTATTGCTGTGGAAGGGAAAAGGGTTTATGGTGGATGTGTGGGAGTACTGTATATTGTATATATGAATTACTGTGATCTAAGACTCTTGTGAAGAGAAGCTCAATAATTAGAAAAAAAAAAGAAAAGGAAAAGATAGGATGTAGAAATTTTTCCAAATCAATATGTACTCTAGATCTAACCTTTAAACTCATTGCTATATTCCATTTTACTAGTAAAGGTAACTGACATTAAGTTGGGATTCACTTTACAGGAAGTTTTGGATCACAGAGTGGTTCAACAATGGCGGCAGAGGAATACTGATATGGGATGTTATTGACAGGCTATATATGGTTGACAGGGAGTTATACAGGGCATATGTCCAGGGTACATGGTAATGTTTAGATATACTCATAGTGGAAACAATTAAAAACAACAGCTGGGGGGGTACTGGTTTCCTCACCAGGGGGTCTCTGTCGTGTTCCCTGGGGGAGCAGCGGCAGTCCCCCAGGTGCAATGGTAAGAACCAGGAAGGAATGAGGGCCCAACAGTGGGCTCCTGATACTAATGTCTATGCTTGTGAGCCTATACACTTGCAATAAGAACAAGGCCTAGAGTAACATTGTGCCTGGGAGTTTCCTCCTGACAGCCTTCATGTTACTCAAATGTGGCCACTCTTAAAGCCAAACTCAGCATGTAGATGCAGTGCATTCCCCCCAGTTTGGGACATGACTCCCGGGCATGAGCCTCCCTGGCACCGAGGGATCACTACCACATGCCGGCTGAAGATGCAACTAGAAAATGACCTTGAATTAAAGGTTCAATGTGGATCAGCAGAATATCCCTGTCTACATATAATAACATGACCTCAAAATGCTGTTTAACCTAATGTAAGGGGGAAATGGAAAGGAGAAGTGAGTTTATAAGGCTACGAGTCTCTAAAAAAAAAAAGTCAGGAGGTTGTCAGATGGAATGCCCTTATGCACACCTGAGCAGAGTCTAAGAGACAGATAAAGTAGATACAACCCCAGGTAATGGTTCTTTTGAGGGATAAAGAGGCCCACGAGTTCTATGGTCATGGCAGATGGGGTTCAGTGCCATGTCAAATGGCCCTTCTTTGGAGCTGGTGTTTCTGCATGATGGAACTGGACTCAGATGGGATCTCTTTTCACAAGACTTGCATGCTACTTTACTGGAATTGTAGTTGGTGCTGGGTTTTAAGATATATTTAGGGGATTTGAATTTCTGGACTGACAATATGATACCCAGGCCCAGAGCGTCAACAGACTTCAGCTCCTACACTCTGATTTATTGGACTTACCCCACTCAGCTAACATGGAGTTGAAGAAGGTCAACCACCACACCATGGAGCCTAGAGTGTCTACAACTGAAAGCAGGAGGAGTGCATCCAGTATCCATGTGGAATCTAAGCCCCCACTTGACATAGATGTGCAATGGACACAACCAATCCAATGTCCACAGAGAAAATGTGGCATTGGTGTGGGAAGGGTGGCCATGGTGGCTGCTGGGTGTGGGGAATGGGAGGAAGAGATGAGATGGGGAGTCGTTTTTGCGACTTGGAGTTGTCCTGGGTGGTGCTTCACGGTCAATTACGGGACATTGTAGATCCCCGCAAGGCCCACTGGATGGAATGTGGGAGAGTGTGCGCTATGATGTGTACCATTGACTATGGTGTGCAGTGATGCTCAGAGATGTACTTACCAGGTGCAATGGATATGTCATGATGATGGGAAAGAGTGTTGCTGTGGGGGGGTGGGGGGTGGGGGCAGTGGGTTTGAATGGGACCTCATATTTTTTTAATGTAATATATTTTAAAAAATAATAAAATAAAATAAAAAAGAAGAAAATGAGAAACAAGAGAGAGAGAAAAAGAAATAAAAAAGAGAAGAAAGGAAGAAAGAAAAAGGGGGTGTGTAAAGGGCGTGGAACAGGTAGGGAAAAGAAAAAAAAGATAGAGAACAACCACAACAGCAACAACAACAGCAAAAAAAAACTGAAATAACTGAAAAAAAACAAGACTTTGGGGGATATGCTGGCAGAAAAGACTAGGAGATAATGCAATGTTAGCAATCAGGACATTAAAAAAAATAAAAAATAATTTAAAATAAATTAAAAATAAAAACAAAACAAAAGAAAACAAAAAAGAAAAAACGCAAACGTTGAGGGCTAGCACATTCAAGGACCTCAGATATACCTCAGGGCATGATGGATTCAGGGATGGAAAGTCGGAGATATTGAAGACTCAAGAGGTGTGAGTTTCTGGGGTATGGGCCACCATGGTTTAGGGGACTCAGACCTGGCAACCTCAAGTCCGGTTAAGAGGGAGCCTGGGAGCACCGCAGTGCAACACAGCCTTCAGGGATCCCCGCAACTGGGTTCCAGCCCTATGGGTGAGGTCACATCCGCAAACTCTATCCTGTGTGTCAGAACCCCATAATTCACTCACTCACTGGGGTCTATTCTGTGGATGTATCACCAATTTGACTTCAGGACCCCCCCCACCCTATAAGCCCCCAGAACGGCCACCTGGTGGCGCCTCTACACTGCAGCCAATTTAGTGACACAGATCAGTAGCCATGCCCAGGGGTAGGGTTCCAGCAGGAAACGCCCATAACAGAGTCCAAAACTGAAATTCCCACGCTTCACAAAATATTCCCCTAATCGGCTTCCAGATGTCTCCCACCCTGCCAGACCCTGCAACAGCCTCCTGGTGGCATCTCTTTAATGCTATCAATTTAAGTCCGCTGCATATCGGGAGCCGGGCTTGGGGGGACGGGACTCTAGGCAGAAGAGCTTTTGTTTGTGTCCGCAATCAAAAATTCCCCGCTTCGCAATAAAACTCCCGTTTGTCTCCCCAAATCAGTCTGCAAAGGCCTCCTGTCCTGTTAACAACCCAATAGCCCACTCAGGGCTTATGAATTCCCCAGTGCCACAGAGCCTCCAGAAAACGCCACCACAGCGCCAGTGCCATGGCTCCACCCACCCCAGGAGGGAGCGTCCTGAACACAGCTCCCACCTCCGTGTAATAGAGTCTCAATTATATCTTATAGATGAATTTTCTCTGTTACCTTCCCACCAAATCGATGTCTAGACACCCCTGCCCTGCAAAAATCCTGAAACAGCCTGGTCTTGAAGAACCTCCAATGCTGCCCAGCCTCTTCTTTGCAGGAGATATTATCAGGTATGCTCACTCAGCCACCATCTTCTATATCTTTAAAACGTTTAATAACATTTCCCCCAATGATGGCACATGTGTGTTTAATGATTCAGTAATAATATTTAGATTATATATAGTCTTCATATAGCACTCTACCTAGCTATCAGTTATGTATCTTTCTATCTCTATCTATCTAGAAAGAGAGGAAAAAACAGGAAGGAATATTGCTTTTGCTTTCTAGAGTTGAAACTGGTGCTCAATGATTGTGGAATAAAACAAAAAAACATGGATATTTTAATGGATCCAAGCGACTCTAGTTAACACTTTGACTACTGCAAATGATGGCACATTTAACAATTGACCTGACATCTGTAAAGTAGCTTATGAAAATTTATTTAATTGTCCAATCAAAGCATATTTGTCATTGCTAATCTCTGTCCATGCATTAAGAGTTTTTATGTTTATTTACATTTTAAGACTATTGAGGAAATATATGATGCCTTCCACTTATAGTGTAGAAATTACTCTAGTGGGTGATAATGAACTATCATCAAACAGTAAATTGATTATATCAAAATGTTTTACTCTACTGACTAATATGAATCCTACACAATTACTTTATTAACCTTTTTTATTGAAGTTTATCATTCATACATGAACATCCATAAACAATAAATGAATAAAACCAATTGTGATCTTACAAAACAAGCAAGCATATCCTCATACAGGGCTCCCATACATTACTCCACCACCAACACCTTGCATTATAGTGAAACAATTGTTACAAACTTTGAAAGTCCATCATGAAAAAATCACTACTAACTATAGCCAATTCTTACATTTGGTGTATTTTCCCCCAACCAACCCAGTTAATTACACTCTGTATTAGTATTATATACTTGTTATAGTTCATGAGAGAATGTTCTCATATTTGTTCTCTTAGCCAGAGTCCATCTTACACCACTGGATTCCCTGCATTATATACTCCCATGCATTGTACAATCCATTCAATGTGTACACTCAGTGGTTGTCATTTTTCATCACAGAATTGTGCCATCATCACCTCAGTCAATTTTAGAATGTTTTCATTACTGCAAGTGGAAAAATCACTTATCCCCTTATACATCCCTATTGTTGTCCTTTGGAATTGATATGATAACTTCTTTGCTGTAAAATATGACATTATTACTGTTAACTATAATCCATAAGTTACATTAGCTGTAATTTTTCCCATATATCACCATACATTTAACAATTTGTCAACGAAGTGTAAGAAACAATTTCTTAAACTATTAACCACAATCTTCATCCACCACCAAAATTACTGTTATATAGTCCCTACATTAATTTTCTGGCTTCCTTTTAATTGAAATATTACAACCACAAGATAGCTCTTTAAGCCACAATTATACTCATAAATCAGCAGTGTTAGCTATACTCATTAAAATGTATTGCCGAGGAGGTGGGGCAAGATGGAGTCTGATTGAGGGCATGCCATAATCTCTCCCGCAAAGAAGCAGCTGAGTAGGGTTGGAGTCCTGCTGGACTGGGCTGTTTCAGGTGATTGCAAGGCAGGAGGTGTCTGAACATTGATTTGGTGGGACAGAGACAGAGGAGATTCTTACAAGAGGTAGAATTTTGGGTCTCTTGCATGGAGGTCAGAGGTTGAGGGCAGGAACCTTCCCCCTGGGGCTGGCAGCCCGGCTGCAGTGATTCCTGAAAGCTTTGTTGAGCTGGGGTTTTCCCAAGCCCTGAGTGGGCTGTTTTGGGGGCTTGCAGGGTGGGAGGTGTCTGGATGTCGATTTGGTGAGACAGTGACAGAGGAGATACTTGCAGGAGGTGGAATTTTGGGTTTCTGACACAGAGGTCAGAGGTTGTGGATGGAGACCCTCCCCCTAGGGCTGGCGGCCCTGCCGCTGTGATCCCTGGGGTCTTTGCTGTCTTGGGGTATTCCCAAACCCTGAGCAGGCTCTTTCAGGAGCTTGCAGGGCAGGAAGTGTCTGGATGTCAATTTGGTGAGACAGTGACCGAAGAGATGCTTGAGAGAGGTGGAATTTTGGGTTTCTGACATGGAAGTCAGAAGTTGTGGGTGGGACCCTCCTCCTAGGGCTGGCAGCCTGGCTGCTGTGATCCCTGAAGTCTTTCTTGTGTTTTGGTATTCCCAGGGCCTGTGTTAACTGGATGTGTGGTTCCCAGGTCTGTGTCCCCTAAACCCTGGTGGCCCGCACTCCAGAGACTCACACAACCTGAGTCTGCAATATCACAGACTTCCCATACCCTAATCCACCATGCCCTGAGGTCTGTCTGAAGACCTTGATTACCCTAGCCCTTGGCATATTGTGTTGATTTTTTTTTCTCTCTCTCCTTGAACTTAGAGGAGTGTACCAGCTGACTTGGGGAGAGTCTGAGAAGAAAGGAGAGGTGAATCTGCTGAGAAAGCCCAATTTACCTAAACGTCCTGGGATAGGAGGATAGGAAACTTGGTCTGGGAGAAGGTGGAGTCAGAAAATCAATTAGACCTCTCCTAGCACACGTAAGGGGGAGGGTCTGTAGGAGGTGCTATCCAAGCTTCCAATAACATATTGGGGTTTCTGGTGAGGTGTAGGTGCTCTCACACTGGAAATAAAGAGTCATAGTCTTCTATGCTGAGTTGGTTCAACAAGAAACTACTTGAAACTCCTACTGGACCTCTCAGACAGATTTCCTGCTGCCCTGGGAGAGAGAAAAGTGAGGAAAGGAGAAAGGGGGAAGGTCAGATCCCTAAGGGTATTATTTAACTGCAAAGAGGATTTCTAGCTTGAAACATTGGTTCTTTTTTTTTTTTTTTTTTTTTTTGGTACAGTTCCTAATATTGCATTGTCTCCCGGTCTTTTCTCCTGTTTTATCCCCCAAGGTCCATTTTCATTTATTTAGTTTTTTTTCTCTTTTTCCTTTCTTGCTTGTATACCCCCCCCCCCCCATTTTCTCTTCTCTTTTTTTCTCATTTTTCTTCTTTTTTATTTTCTTTATATAATAGGTGCTACAGGGAGCACATCACACTTGTGTTTCCTCATCCTCCATTTCCTCTTTTCTATGTGTACTGATTTCGCCCACCTACACTACGCTTTCCCCCATATCTTTCTATCCTCCATCATCTGCTGTTTCTCTTACATTCTACCTCCCTTTCTTTGGCCCCCAAATTGTCTGAATTTTTATTTCTAATACCTTTGTACTATTTTCTGTCTTTTATCCACTCTTGGTATTATTGTCTTTCTTTTCTCTTTCCCTCTCTCATGAAAACACTGGCCTTTTAATTCATACTATATTCCTCCCCATATTCAGTTGACTGTCTCATTATAGGTACTCTACTTACTGCTGTAATTCTACACAACTTATGTGTGTCTAATATTCATTCTCTTAGATCACACATTGTTGCTCTGTTAACATTTATTACCAATACTACTTTATACATTTTCCTTAGGTACTCATTTTGCTTTCCCTGGCCCTAATAATTTCACTCAAAGTGAACTTAGCCAGAAACAAGAAAATAGAGTAAGAAGAACAAAGTGAAAAAGAGAAGACATAACACTTATGCAAGAACAACAACTAATTATTGCCCAAGACTAGACAAAGAAACTAAGGAACTGATTAAACCCATCAAGATAAAATGATGACCAGACAGCAACAAAAAACTACAAACCAAACCAGTAATCAGGAAAACATGGCTGAATCCAATGAACAAACTAAAACCCAGGAAGGGGAGCAGAATATTGGACAAGTAATTAAAGATCTCAAAACATATATTAGAGACCAACTTAATGAAGTAAAGGAAGAGATTGACAATATGAAGAAAACACTTGGAAAGGAAATTGCAGACATACGCAAAAAGATAACAGATATGATGGTGATGAACACCACAGTTTAAGAAATCAAAACTACACTCTCAGCAAATAACAGCAGATTAGAAGAGGCAGAGGGAGGAGAGAATTGGCAATGTGGAAGACAGTACATCTGAAATCAGATAGTAGAACTGATCGGTAAAAAGATAGAAAAAATCCAGCTGGGATTTAGGGACCTGAATGACAATGCAAAATGCACAAACACATATATTATAGGCATCTCAGAAGAGAAGAGAAGGGAAAGGGGACAGAATGGGTGTTGGAGGAAATAATGCCTGAAAACTTTCCAAATCTGCTGAGAGAGATGAATGTACATGTCCAGGAAGTACAATGCACCCCACACACCATAAATCCCAACAGGCACACACCAACACCTATACTTGTCAAATTTCCAGTGCTCAAGACAGAGAAAATACTAAAATCACCAAGAGAAAAGAGAACCATCACATACAAGGGAGTTTCATTAAGATTAAGTGCTGAATTCTCATCTGAAACCACGGTGGCAAGAAGGCAGTGGTATGACATATTCAAGGTACTAAAAGAAAAATATTTCCAACCAAGAATACTCTACCCAGCTAAACTAGCATTCAAAAATGATGGAGAGTTCAAAATATTCACAGATGAACAGAAATTAAAACCCTGCCTTCAAGAAATAATAAAGGGAGTTCTGAAGGAAGAAAGAAAAAAGCAAGGGAGGCAGAGTTGGAGGAGAGTGTAAGAGCAACAGAAAAGACAAAAAGAGAAGGAAACAAACAAACAAAATATGACAAACACAAGTCCAAACAAAATATGACTCACATAAATAATTCCTTGAAAGTAATAACACTGAAAGTCAATGGATTAAACTCACCTTTTAAAAGATTCAAACTGGAAGATTGGATAAGGAAATATGACCCATCTATATGGTGTGTACGAGAAACACATCTTAGACTGAGGGATTCATGGAGGTTGAAAGTGAAGGGCTGGAAAAAAATCTTACAAGCAAACAATAACCAAAAAAAAGGCATGAGTAGCTACATTAATATGAGACAAAATAGACTTTACCTGTGAAAGAATTGTCAGAGACAATGATGGACACTATATATTAGTGAAAGGGATAATCTTTCAAGAAGAATGAAAAATCATAAATATTTATGCTCCTAACAAGGGCACCTCCAAATACATGAGGCAAGGACTGGAAAAATAAGTGAAAGAATAGATGCCTCTAAAATTATAGTGGGAGACGTTAATACAACACTATCAACTTTGGACAGAACATCTCAAAAGAGAATCACTAAAGAAACAAAATATTTGAACAGTACATTAGGGGAGCTGGATCTAAAATATATATACAGATCGTTACACCCAAATACAGCAGGATATACATTTTCTCAATTGCTCATGGATCATTCTCCAAGATAGACCATATGCTAGGCTACAAAGAAAGGCTCAATGAATTCAGAAAGATCAAAATCATACAAAATAATATCTCTGACCACAGTGGAGTGAAGCTGTAAATCTGCAAGGGCCAGAGGCCCATATTTCACACCAAGATATAGAAATTAAACAGCACACTCTTAGAAAAACAGTGGGTCAAACAGGAAATCTGAAAAGAAATTAATAACTACCTTGAAATAAATGATAATGATAACACAACATACTAAAACTTATGGAAGCAGTAAAAGCAGTACTGAGAAGGAAATTTATAGCCAAAAATTGATACATCAAAAAAGAAGACAGAGCAAAAGTTGAAGAACTAACTGCATATTTGGAGGAAGTAGTAAAACAACAACAACAAACTAACCCCACAGGAAGAAGAAAGAAAGAAATAACAAAGATAAGTACAGAACTAAATGAAATAGAAAATAAGAAAGCACTTGAAAAGATAAACAAAACCAAGAGCTTGTTCTTTGAGAAGATCAGTAAAATTGACACACCCTTAGATAGACTAACAAGAAAAAACAAGAGAGAAGATGCAAATACACAAAACAAGAAATGAGAAAAGAGATATCACCATTGACCCCACAGAAATAAATACTATCATAAGAGGATAATTTGAAAAACTATATTCCAACAAAAATGACAATTCAGAGGAAATGGACAAATTCATTGAATCACATAAGCAGCCTATATTGATGAAAGAAGAAATTGATCTCAACAAACCAATCACAAGTAAAGAGATAGAATCAGTCATTAAAAACCTCCCAACTATGAAGATCCCCAGGCCAGATGGCTTCAGAGGTGAATTCTACAAAACATTCCGGAAAGAACTAACGCCAATCTTGCTGAAACTCTTCCAAAATATCGAAAGAGAAGGAACATTACCTAACTCATTCTATGATGCCAACATTATCCTACTATCTAAGTCAAGCAAAGATACCACAAGAAAGGAAAATTACAGAGCAGTTTCTCTAATAACCTAGATGCAAAAATCCTCAAAAAAGTACTTGTTAATCGTATTCAACAATACATTAAATGAATTATACACAATTACCAAGTGGGATTCATTCCGGGTATGCAAGGAAGTTTCAACATAAGAAAATCAAACAAGGTAATACATCATATAAACAGATTGAAGGAAAAAAATCGCATGATCATATCTATAGATGCATAAAAAGCATTTGGCAAAATAAAGCACACTTTCTTGATAAAAACACTGCAAAAGTTTGGAATACAATGAAATTTTTTGAATATCATAAAGAGTATATATGAAAAACCCACAGCCAACAATCGCTTACAATGGTGAACTCCTAAAATCGTTCCCTCTAAGATCAGGAACAAGACAAGGATGCCCACTATTACCACCTCTATGTAACATTGTCTTCTAAGTACTTGCTCAAGCACTGAGGCAAGAACCAAATATAAAAGGCATTCAAACTGGAAAAGAAGAAGGTAAAATTTTATTATTTGCAGATGACACGATCCGATACATAGAAAGCCCTGAGAGGTCTACAACAAAGTTTCTAGAACTCATAAGTGAGTTTAGTAAATTCACAGGTTATAAGATCAATGAGCAAAAATCAGTAGCATTTCTGTACTCCAATAATGAGCAAGCTCAGAAGGAAAACAAAAAACAAATACCATTTACAATAGTCAATAAAAAATCAAATATTTAGGAATAAATTTAACTAAAGATGTAAAAAACTTATACATAGATAACTACACAACATTGTTCAGGAAAGCAAAGAAGACCTAAACAAATGGAAGAATATTCCCTGTTCCTGGAAAGGAAGACTAACTATTATTAAGATGTCTATCCTACCAAAACTGATCTACACATTCAATGCAATCCCAATAAAAATCAACACAGCATTCTTTAAGGACCTAAAAAAACTAGCTATGAAATTTATTTGGAAAGGAAAGAGGCCCTGAATAGCCAAAGGCATATTGAAAAAGAAAAATGAAATTGGAGGAATCACACTACCTGACTTCAAAACATACTACAAAGCTACAGTAGTGAAAACAGCATGGTACTGGCATAAGGAGAGACACACAGACCAATGGAAATGAATTGAGTTACCTGACACAGATCCCCATATATATGTCATATAATATTTGATAAAGCCACCAAACCCTCTCAACTTGGAGAGAATGGCCTGCTCAACAAATGGTGCCTGAAGGAATGGATATCCATATGTAAAAGAATGAAAGAGGATTACCATCTCACACCTTATACAAAAAACAACTCAAGATGGA
Organism: Dasypus novemcinctus; assembly: GCF_030445035.2. Taxonomy (NCBI): domain Eukaryota; kingdom Metazoa; phylum Chordata; class Mammalia; order Cingulata; family Dasypodidae; genus Dasypus; species Dasypus novemcinctus. The sequence continues at coordinate 70,184,624 of NC_080704.1, read as the reverse complement.
TCAAAGACCTAATATAAGAGCCAAGACCATAAAGACTTTGGAAAGCAGTGTAGGGAAGCATCTACAAGACCTTGTAATAGGAAATGGCTTCATGAACATCACAACAAAAGCACGAGCAGCAAAAGAACAAATAGAAAAACGGACTTCCTCGAAATTAAAGCCTTCTGTACCTCAAAGGAGTTTGTCAAGAAAGTGAAAAAAGAGTCTGCAGAATGGGAGAAAATATTTGGTAACCATGTATCGGATAGGAGACTTATAACCTGCATATATAAAGAACACCTATATCTTGAAAATAAAAAGACAAACAACACATTTAAAAAAGGGGGAAAAAGATTTAAACAGACACTTCTCCAAAGAAGAAATATAAATGGCTAAAAAGCACATGAAAAAATGCTCCAAATCTCTAGCTATCAGGGAAATGCAAATCAAAACTACAATGAGATACCATCTTACTCTCATAAGATTGGCAGCTATGAAAAAAGCAGAAGACTACAAATGCTGGAGAGGATGTGGAGGAATGGGTACATCATCCACTGCTGGTGGGAATGCAGAACGATCTAGCCATTCTGGAGGACAGTTTGGTGGTTTCTGAAAAAACTACTATAGATTTGGCAAATAACCCAGCAATTCCACTGCTGGGTATATACCCAGTAGAGCTGAAAACCAGGACACAAACCGATATATGCAAACCGATGTTCAGAGCAGCATTGTTCACTATTTCCAAAAGTTGGAATCAACCTAAATTCCCATCAACAGATCAATGGATAAATAAAATGTGGTATATACATACAATGGAATACTACTCAGCTTTAAGAATGAATACACTAAAAACGCACGTGATAACATGGATGAATCTTGAGAACCTTATGTTGAGTGAAGGAACCCAGGCATTAAAGGAAAATTACTACATGACCTCAATGATGTGAAATAAGTAAACCAAGCTGCCTCGGGGAGCTAGAGACTGGATGATAGGTTTAAGGAAATTGGGGGGTAGAGGAAGGATGTATGCTGACACTTACATTGGTTAAATCTATGATAAGCTGTAGGTAAGTATTTGTACAAGGATGGGATAAAATGAGGGAATAGGCTTACCTGAGGGATGGGAGGATGGGTAATATTACCCAAGAAATTGAGGAGAGGGTGGGGCAACATACGAACATAGGAGATTGTCAGGTATTTGTTTGAGAGTATAAGGCTGAAAATTTTTTTCAAACATATAATAAGGAAGGTTACCTGTGTAAGATGCTTAAAGGGGATAATATGATGCAGGACAGGCTCCTAGGGAGTATGTGAATGCTCATTTTGCCATGGTGGGTAATATCTTTGGATAGAGACTCATATAATGAGAGTGAAGGTATCTGCACTTCCTGTGGAGAACTGATGTTCTCAAATAGAGGGAATTGTATATCTCAAGAGAAATGGTGGCTCCCAGTGCATTAGGGCAGTTGAGCATGGCAAGCCCTCAATACTGTTGCAAGTATCTCTGAATATGGCCCTTCAAGCAATGAAGATTGACTGTTACTGTGGGCCCTAAGGGGAGAGGGAAAGAGGTATTGAATAGATGGAATCAATGTAACTGTGTGGGCAATAGAAGTGTTCCACAAGAGAATGCAAGGGTGGATTTAAGACATGTTAAATTACCAAAAATATTTAGGGGCTGATAGGCTAAAATGTAAAACATAATGTAAAACATAAGAGAACTAAAATTTTAGAAAATTGTTTAGTCTAAAATATAAACCGCAATGTAAACCCAAATGTTACCTTGTTTGAAAGCTATTGTCTCAAAATCTGTACATCACTTTCAGTAAATATAGTATGAATATGTAAAAAGATTATTGCTGTGAAAGGGAAAAAGTTTTTATGTTGGATATGTGGGAGCACTGTATATTTTATATATGAATTACAGTGATCTAAAACTTTTGTGAAGATAAGCTTAATAGGAAAAAAAGAAAAAGATAAGACGTAGACACTGAGGAAAAGACGGAAGTAGTTGCCTTGCCAATTTGCATACAGGGCAATACTTATTGCAGTGATGGATGGCAAAATATCAAAAACAAAGCTTTTGCATTTTTAAATTATCTGATACCCCTTTTTATTTGTACCTTAATTTTTCTAAATTAATATGTATTCTGTATCTAACCTTTAAACTCATCACTATATTCCATTTCACTATTAATGAACTTGGCAAAATATTGGGCTTCACTTTTGAAGAAATTTTGGATCACAGAGAGGTTCAACAATGGCAGGGGAGGAATTCTGGTGTGGAATGTTATTGACAGGGGGCACATGGTTGGCAGGGAGTTCTCCAGGGCATATATCCATTGTACATATAATTGTTTGGATATTTTCATAGTGGTTACAATTAAAAAGGACAACTTAGGTGGTGCTGAGTTCCTAGCCAGGGGAGCTCTATCACAATCCCTAAAGGAGCAGCAGCAGTCCCCCAGTGCAACAGCGGGGACCAGGGAGGTAGGAAGGTCCAACAATGAGCCCTTGATCCTAATGACTATGCTTCTGAGCCTGTGCACCTGAAGCAAAACGAGACCTGGAGCTGCAGTATGCCTAAGAGTTACCTCCTGAGAGTCTCCATGCTGCTCAAATGTGGCCAGTCTCGAAGCCAAACTCTGCATGCAAATATGTTGCCTTCCCCCCAGCATGGGACATGACTCCCAGAGATGAGCCTCCCTGGCTCTGAGGGATTACTACCAAGTACCAGCTGGTGATATAACTAGAAAATGACCTTGAATAAAAGGGTCAACTCAGACCAGCAGAATATCTCAATCTACATATAATACCAGGAGTTAAAAATGCTTTTTGACCTGAATAAAAGGGGGAGATGGAAAGAACAAATGAGTTTATATGGCTATGAGTCTCCAAAAAGAGCTGGGAGGTTATCGGAGGGGTTGCGTTTATGAACTCCTGAGCAGAGTCCCAGAGACAGATAAAGTAGATGCAACCCCAAGTATTGGTTCTTCTGAGGGCTACAGAGACCCACAGGTTCTATGGTCAAGGCAGATGGACTTCAGTGCCATCTCAATTGGCCCTACTTTGAAGTTTTTGTTTCTGTGTGATGGAGCTGGACTCAGGTGTGATCTTTGTCCACAAGTCTCTCCTGTTACTTTTACCAGAAATGTAGTTGGTACTGAGGTTTAATGTATACCCAGGGGACCAGAATCTCTGGGGTGACCATTTGATAGCCAGGCCCTGAGCCTCAACAGACTTCAGTTCCTACACTCTGGTTTATTGGACTTACCCCACTCATCTAACATGGAGTTGAAGAAGGTCAACCACCACACCATGGAGCCAAGAGTGCCTACAACTGAAAGCAGGAGAATTGCATCCAGCATCCATGTGGAATCTAAGCCCTCTCTTGATATAGATGCGGAGAGGACACAACCATTTTAAGGTCCACAGGATGGAGGAATAGAGTATGGATTAGAGTGGACTTACTGATTTTCTATTCATGAACTATTGTGATTAGTAATTGAAGAAAATGTGGCATTGGTGTTGAGAAAGTGGCCATGGTGGCTGCTGGGGTTAGGGAGTGGGAGGAAGAGATGTTTTATGGGGACATTTTCGGGACTTGGATTTGTCCTGGGTTGTGCTGCAGGGACCGTTACCAGACATTTTATGTCCTCCCATGGCCCACTGGGTGGACTGTGGGAGAGTGTGGGCTGTGGTGTGGACCATTGACCACGGGGTACAGTGGTGCTCAGAGATGTATTCACCAATTGCAATGAATCTCTCATGATGACTGAGGAGGTTGTTGTTGTGGGGCATGAATCGGGGGAGTGGGAGTATTGGGGTGAGGGGGGTGGGATTATATGGGGACCTCATATTTTTTTAATGTAACATTCAAAAATAGAGAAAAAATAATAAAAATTAAAAAATAGAAGGGATAGGGGTAAAAGCATAGATTGCTGGTAAATGGGATTTCCCAATATTCTGTACATGATATTTCTGTAAACTAAAGAATCTTTGATGATACAATTAAAAAAACAGCTAACTGGGGGAATATATGGAAAAATGTCACATTACATACAAGACAACGTCTTTCAGATAAAAGACAGTGTCAGAAAAATATTTTTATTAAAATTTTTTTTCAATTCAAAAAAATATATTGCCATTAACTCTATTCATTTCTAAACATTTAAAATAAACCTTATTTTAATTCTACACGCACTAAGCTTCATCTCCAATTCTCACACCACATTGAATTTCCTAATAACCTATATTCCTGAATTTACCTCCATACCTTTACTTACCGTTTTAGTTCACATTAGTGAGATGATACAATATTTGTCCTTTTGCATCTTATTTATTTCACTCAACATAGTATCCTTACTGTTCACCATGTTATCATATGCACTCTGATTTACTTTCTTCTTACAGTTGAATAGTATTCAATTGTACGTCATATGCAACATCTTGTTTATCCACTATCAGTTAATGAACGCTTGGAATGTTTCCATATTTCAGAAATTCTGAATCATGCTACTATGTATATGGTATGCAAATGTCAGCTTGTGTACTTGCTTTCAGTTCTTCTGAATATATTCCTAGTGATGGCATTTCTGAATTATATGGCAGTTTTATATTTAGTTTCTTGAGGGACCACCAAATTGTTTTCCACAAAGGCTGCACCGTTCTACATTCCCAACAAATGTGAAGGAGTGTTCATGTTTCTCCACATCTCCTCCAGTAATTATTATTTTCTGATTTTATAATAATGGCAATTGTATAAGGTGTAAGTAATATCATTGTAATTTTAGTGTGCATTCCCCTAATGCTCAATGATATTAAACATCTTTTCAGGTGTTTTTTGTCTATTTGTTTTTCCTCTTTGAAAAAATATTTATTCAAGCCTTTGGCCAATTTTTTAATTGGGCTGATTCTCTTTCTTTTTTTTGAATGTTTGTCTTTTTATTTTTAAAGAAGCTGTAGATTACATAAAAGTTACATAAAATTATAAGGGATTCCCATATGCCCCATCCCCTCCCCCTCTCCCACTTTCCCATATTAACATATTTCATTAGTGTGGTACACTTGTTATAATTGATGAATACATATTATTTTATTGCAACTAACCATGGAATATAGTTTACACTATAGTTTACACAGCCACTCATGATTTTATAGGTTTTAATTAAGTAAATAATGGACTGTATCTTTCATTGCAGTGTCATACAGGACAATTACAATGTCCTGAGAAAGCAAGCATGTTACAAATATTGTTCCCTCACCCTCTCCTCAGAAACTCTGGTGCCACTGCCTTTATATCAATGATAAAATTTTTCCCATTGCTAGATTAATAAGTCTATAATAGAATAATAAGTATACTTTAGTCCATTGTTCATTCTCCAGCCTTGAGGATTTGGGGATGGTAATCCCCACTCTGTTTCTGATTGAGAGGTGAATTGGATCTCATGGGACAGATGGATGGAACTATGTCACAATTGCAGATGTAATCTGTTCCTTGGGATGGGCATGGACCATCATCTTTTATTTGTTAGTTTTCCTGGGTGAGTCAAATGAACTCTAGAATAGGTCTTGCAACTCTGTTGATATTTGGGGATCAACTGGCACATGAACAGACAAAAGATTTATGACTCTGTTACATATATTTAACAAGTGTAGTGCTAATTATGGGTTCGAATAAAAGGGACAGAAGAACTATGTGTAGGGAAACTATAAATGAGTCTAACTCTGTTACACTGGGAAGCATAAATTCCAAAATGTCCACTGACAGGGTGCCAAATTCCTGAGCCTATCTGCCATGCTAATAGGGTCTAGATGTCTCTAGAGCCGTCAGGAGTCCCACTGTTTGAGGCACTGTTTACTGTGGCAATGAGATACTGCTGAGATGTACATAAATGTAACCTCTGTAATGACCCTCCAACTCACTTTGAAATCTCTTAACCATAAAAACTCATTTGTATTTAATATTTCCTCCTTTTTGTCAATATCTTCTTCCAGAATCATTGCTACTCTGTGCTAGGTAATAATCCCTTGCTGTCAGGGAGACACATCCCCTGAAGTCATGTCCTATGTCAGAGAAAAGTAATATATTTATATGTTGAATTTTGCTCAGAGAAAGACCACATTTGAGCAACAAGGAGGCTAATACTTTGCTAAGTTTCAATTTCACAAGCAATTTCACAAGGTTGATAAGGATAACCATCAATATCAAAGGCCTGGTGTAATGGTCTGTCTTCCTTCCCTAGATACTGCCTGTGTTACTCGGGGGATTCTTACTTTTCTATTAGAGAATGTAGGAGGACTCCCCAGGAAGGGAATTCAGTATTCTTTTGATTGTGTGAGTCTCCACCCACCAAGACAATGCTCCATGAACACTTGAATATACCATAGAGGCGTGCCCCAGGTGCACCCCTCACCACACATCCCCTCATCACAGACACTCCACACCAGTGATCTTCCCCTGCAACAGTTGTGACCCTTCTGTAATCCAAAACCTCTCCAAAAACAAAGCCAAAAATAACCAAATAAAATTAATAACAATATAAAATAATAATTTTAAATGACAAATGAAATACCAAAATTAAAAATAGAAAAATTCAAAATTTGAAATAAAATAAATTTTTATACATTTTGTCTTTCATCACATTAGATATGTTAATTTTCTATGTGATTTTTCTGTAACCTACAGTTTCTTTGAAGATGAAAAAATAAGACATTGGGGGAACATATGGAAGACATTGTCACTGTACTTACATGATTGTCTTTCTATCATTGGGCTGTATGATCTGTTTATATAATATGGATATCAAACCCTTATCTTATACATGGGTTCTAAATAAACTCTTCTATTGAATAGAATGTCTTTTCACTTTCCTGACAAAGTACGTTGAAGCACAAAGGTTTTTAATTTTGAGGGGGTCACATTTATCTGTTTTTTTTTTCTTTTATTGCTTGTTCTTTTGTTTAAGGTTTAATTTGTTGAATGTAACATTTAGAAGAAAATAAAGAAGAAAAATACAATAAAAAGAAGCCATCACCTACCGCAAGATCTTGAAGATATTTACCTCCATTTTCTTCCAGGACTTTTATGTTTGTAACTTTTATCTTTAGGTCCTTGATCTATTTTGAGTGAATTTTTATATAAGATGTGAGATAGAGGTCCTTCTTCATTCTTCTGAATATGGATATCTATTCTCACAGCACCATTTGTTGGATAGACTGTTCTGGCTCAGCTATATGGGTTTGACAGCCTTCTGAAAATTCACTGTGTCTTAAATTTAAGGATCTATTTCTGAACACTCAGTTCTACTGCATTGGTCAACATATCTATCTTTATGCCAGTACCATGCTGTTTTTACCACTGTAGCTAAGTAATTTGCTTTAAATTCAGGAATTGAGAGTTCTCCATCTCTGTTCTCCTTTTTTAAAGATTTGTTTAGCTTATAAGGACCTATTACACTTACAAATAAATTTGATAATGGTCTTTCCAATTCTGTACATTGAGATTGCAATGAATTTATAGATTCATTTGGGCACACTTGACATCTTAATGATATTTAGTCTACCAATCCATAAACTTGGGATGCTTTTCTATTTATTTATGTCTTCTTTGGTTTCTTTTAGCAATGTTTTGTAGCTTTCAAATACAAGTCTTTTGTGTCCTTGGTTAAGTATGTTCCTAAATAATTGATTCTTTTAGTCTCTTTTTTAAATGGGATTTTTTCCTGACTTCTTCAGAATGCAGATTAGTGGTAAATAGACACACTACTCAATTTTACATATGAATCTTTCCTGCCAATTTGCCTGAACTCGTCTATTACTTCTTGTAGCTTTCTCGTGGACTTGTTTGGTATTTTCTAGATATAGAGTCATGTCATCACCAAATAGTGAAAGTTTTTCTTCTTCTTTTACTATTTGCACGCCCTTTATTTCTCTTTCTTTCCTAATTGCCCTAGCTAGAACGTCTAACACAATATTGAATAACAGTGGTGACGGGGCATACATGTCTTGTTTCTGATCTCAGAGGGAAAGCTTTCAGTATTTCACTGTTGAGTACAATGCTAGCTGCATTTACCATGTTGAGGAAGCTTCCTTCTATTACTATCCTTTGAAATGTTATTATCTAGAAAGTATGCTGTATTTTGTCAAATGCATTTTGTGCATCAATTGAGAAGATCATGTGATTTTTTTCTTGACTTTATTAATGTGGGTTTTTCACACTAATTTATTTTCTTGTGTTGAACCACCCTTGAATACCTGAGATAAAACCTATTGTTCTAGAGGTATACTTCTTTTAATAGCTGTTGGATTTGATTCGTAAGTATTTTGTTGAGGATTTTTGCATCTATAGTCGTCATAGAAATTGTTTTATAGTTTTGTTTTCATGTAATCTTTATCTGGCTTTGATATTAGCATGATGTTTGCTTCATCAAATGCGTCTGAGAGCATTCTCTAGTGTTATAGTTTTTCAGAGAATTTGAGCAAGGTTGGTTCTAACTTTGCTTTGAATGATTGGTAGAATTCACTGTGAAGTCATCTGGTCCTGGGATTTTCATCTTTGGGAGGATTTTCTTTATTTAAATTATATAAACGTTAAGTCAAAGATAAAGGGGATTTCCATATATCCAAAACCCTCTCCCACCCACACTTTCCCCATTAACATCACCTTTCATTAGTGTGGTACATTAGTTACATTTGATGAGCACATATTAAAGCATTGTTTCTAACCATGGTTTAGTTTACATTATGGTTTACACTTTACACCACACAATTTTATAGGTTTTTGACAAAATATATAATGGCTAGTAACCATGATAGCAATATCATGCAGAACATTTCTAATGCCCCATGTTACACCTCTTCTCTCTCCCTCCCCTCAGAACCTCTGGTGACCACTGTCTTTATATCAAAGTTACAAGAACTTCCACTAGTAGACTAATAAGTCTACTTTAGACTGTACTTGTATACCCCCCTTATGTTTGTTCATTCCTCAGTCTTGAGGATTTGGGGATGGTGATGTTCACTCTGCTTTTGATTGAGAGGGGTCTTAGATTCTATGGAGCAATTAGATGGAACTGTTTTGCTTGTAGTTGTAGATATGCTCTGATTTTTAGAATTGTGTTGTTTATTATCATCCTTTAGTTAGTTGCCCTGGGTGAGCTCAATGAAGTGGAGAATAGGTGTTTACTATGACTCTGCTGAGATTCAGGGCTCAACCAGCATATGAACAGCCAGAAGATTTAAGTCTCTGGAACACATATTTAATGGTTGTAGTGCTAATTGCAGGCTCAAATAAAAGGGGTAGAAGAACTGTGTGTAGGAAAATTATGAATGAATGTAACTCTGATACTTTGGGGAGATAAGTTATCATATATTACAAGGCAAAGCCCACTGAAAGGGTACCAATTTCCTGAGATTGTTTGCCCTGCCTGTACTGTCTAGATGTCTCTAGAGCCTTCAGGAGCAACTCTGTGTGGGACACTGTTAACTGTGGCAGCCAGTGAGATCCTTCTGAAATGTTTTTAATTGTAACCTGTGGAATGACTTCCCAACTCTCTTTGAAATCTCTTAGGTATAAAAACTCACTTTTATTTAATATATATCCCTTTTGGTAGGTCTTATTCCAAATGCATTGTTAGTTGGTGCTTTGTAATAATCCTTCAGTGGCAGGGAGGCTCATCCCCAGGAGTCATATCCTATGCTGGGCTGGGGGAGAGGTAGTGAGTTTATGTGCCGAGTTTGGCTTAGAAAAAGGTCACATTTGAGCAACAAGGAGGCTTTCAGGAGGTAACTCTTAGGCAATATATAGCACTAGACTAAATTTCAATTTCACAAGAAAAATGTTCATATGCACAAGCATAAATATCAGGGTCCGGGTGTATTGGTCTGGCCTCCCTTGCTAGGCACTGCCCATGTACTCTAGAGATTCTTGCCACTCTATGAGAGAATGTAGCAGGACTTCCCAGGGTGGGAATTCAATATTCCACCACCAATTCCCAACATCAGTAATCCACCCCTGCCACAGTTGCAAGCTTTCTGCAAGTCAAAACCTCCATCAAACAAAGCCAAAATTAATAATAATAATAATTAAAAATAATTTTTTTGCAAAGTGTCTTTCATCACCCTAAGATATGTTAGTTTTTATGGATAGTGGCAACTTCTTCTATATGTTCCTGAGCGTCTTATTTTTTTCACGATATTTTCCCAGAAGTTTAGGTTACAGAAAAATCACATAGAAAATATAGGGTATTCCCAAATGTCACAAACCTCCCACAAAATCCTCCCATAGCAATAACATCCTAAATGATTATGGTATGTTTGTTACAATTGAACAAATATTGAAGCATGTTACTAACCATGGCCAGTGGTTTACAGTATTGATCACTTTCACCATACACTTTTACAGGTTGTGACAAATTGTATAATGGCCTGTATCCATCATTGAAAGATCATGCAGAACATTTCCAATAACTCCAAATGACCTATGCTCCACCCATTATTTCCTTCCTCTCCACTTGGAACCTATGGCAACCACTGTTTCAATTTTTTAATAAGAAGGTACATACTTACATGCATTAATATTGAAGGCTTGATGTACTGGTCTGTTCTATTACTTGGCACTGCATTTGTACTCAATGTACCAGGACACCCCTGGATGAGAGTTTAATATTTTCCTTCTTATTCGGTGTGTCTTTTCAGAGTTTTTTTTTTGTTTACCCTCTATTTTTTAAAAATGTTACATTCAAAAAATATAAGAGGTCTCCACATTCCCACCACCCCCCTCACACCACTCCTCCCACATCAACCTCTTTCATCATCACGGGACATTCATTGCATTTGTTGAATACATTCTGGAGCAGGGCTGCACCACATGGATAATGGTTTATATTGTAGCTCACACTCTACCCCAGTCCACCCAGTACCTGCAGTACAACCCAGGTCAACTCCAAGTCCTGATAATGCCCCCACATCATCTCTTCTTCCCTCTCCCTACCCTCAGCAGCTACCGTGGCCTTTTTCTCTACATCAGTGATACAAATTCTTGCATTATTAATCACAATAGTTCCATAGTAGGATATCAATAAATTCACTCTAATCCATACTCTATTCCTCCATCCTGTGGAACCTGGGATGGTTATGTCCATCCACCTCTATATCAAGAGGGGACTTAGATTCCTCATGGATGACGGATGCAATTCTCCTACTAGAATTTGAAGGTACTCTTAGCTCTCTGGTTTGATCGTTGACCTTCTTCACCTCCCTGTTTGCTGGCCAGGGTAAGACCAATAAACCATGGGGCAGGAGTTGCAAGTCTGCTGAGTCTCAGTGTGTGTCTGCCACGTGGACAGTCCAGAGATTCAGGTCACCTGAGTATACACCACCTCAGCACCAACCACAGGTCCAGTCAAAGTGACAGAAGAGACATGTGTAGGAAGGTCACATCTGAGTCCAACTCAATCACACTCAGGAACACAAACCCCAAAGAGGGCTGGCTGACATGGTACTGAACTCCAGAGCCACCTGCCATGACCATAGAAGTTGTGGACCTCTGTAGCCCTCAGGAGAACCATACCTGGGTTTCTATCTACTTTAGCTGTCTCTGAGAAACTGCTGAAGCGTGCATAAGTGCAACCACTCTGATGACCTCCTGGCTCTTTTTTGGAGACTCATCGCCATATAAACTCATTTAACCTTTCCATTTCCATCTTTTATTCAAGGTTGAAAAGCAGTTTTAACACCTGATATTACATGAAGGCTGAGATATTCTGCTGGTCTGAGTAGACCCTTTTATTGAAGGACTTTTTCTAGTTACATCATCAGCTGGTGCTTGGTAGTAATCCCTCAGTGCCAGGGAGGCTCATCCCCAGGAGTCATGTCCCATGCTGGGGGAGAGGTAATGCATTTGCCTGCTGAGAGTGGCCACATTTAAGCAACATGGAGGCTCACAGGAGGTAACTCTTAGGCACTCTGCAGCTCTAGGCCTAGTTCATATTTCAGGTGCACAGTCTCATAAACATAGTCGTCAGTATCAAGTGTACATTGTTGGACCATCCTTCTTTATTGGTCTTTGCCATTGTACTTGGGGAATTGTTGTTCTTCCATTGAGGAATGTGACAGAGCTCCCCTGGCCAGGAACTCAGCACTCCTTCAGTTGTCATTTTTAAGTGTAACCACTATGAAAATATCCAAACATTTTTATGTACCCTGTATACATGCCCTGGAAAACTCTTTCCCAACCATGTGCCCCACATCAATAACACCCCACAACAGTTTCCCTCTCTTGTCACAGTAGAACCTCTCTGTGGTCCAAAACTTCCTCAAAAATGAAGCTTAATATATTGCCATGTTCCATTAATATAAAGTGAAATATAGTGATGGATTCAAAGGCTAGATATAGAATACATACTAATTGAGAAAAAAATAAATAAAGTAAAAATAAATTGGGGTATCAAAAGATGAAAATATGAAAAAACTTTTTTTTGATGTTTTGCTTTCATCACTGCAATAGGTACAGTGGCAAGGCATTTTCTTTCATTTCTTTCTCAGTGTCTACATCCTTTGGTTTAAATTAATTTTGACTTCACAAAAATTTTAGATCACAGTAAATCACATACATAATATAGGGTACTGCCACGTATCCAACATCAAACACTTTGTCCCTTCCCCAGCAAAGATATTTTTACATGTTCATATTATATTTGCTGCAGTTGATGTACAGATGTTGAAACATAGCTTTCAACCCAGGTTCCATTTTGGTTTACATTATGGTTTATACCCCAGACCACACAATTTTCTAAAGGTTTAGATATCTTTGTTTTACATTATGGTTTACATTTTAGCCTATAGACTTTTATACACTTTTGGTGTAATTTAACGTGTCCTATATCCGTCACTGCATGACCTTATGGAAAAATTCCATTGCCCCACAGTTACCCTGATTCCATCTATTCAATACTTTTCTCCCCCTCCACACAGCACCCACTGTGACAATCAATCTTCATTACTTGAAGGGTCATATTCACAGATACTTGCAGCAATGTTGAGGGCTTGACATCCTCGACTGCCCTAAACCTTTGGGAGCCACCAATTCTCTCGAGAGTCACAGTTTCCTCTCTTTGATAACATCAGTCCTCCCCAGGATGTGGGTTTAGCTTCACAATCATTGTATGAATCTCCACCAAATGAAATAATTCACTGTGACAAAATGAGCATTCACACACTTCCTAGAAGCCTGCCCTATGTCAGATGTCCCCGCTTAAGCATCTTAAAGAGGTAAACTTCCTTATTTTATTTTCTAAAGAGTTTTCTCAACATTAGCGTTTCAACCACATACCTGAAAATCTCCTATATCCAAATGTCCCCCCACCCTCCCCCCAAATTTCTTGGGCTATCTGGCCAATCATCCCATCCCTAGCCCCCATGAAGCCCTCAAAGCTCCACCAAAAGATATCCCTATTCTCCCATTTAATCCCTTCCATCTACAAATATTTACCTCCAGCTTATCATAGATTTCACCCACGTAGGTGTCATCTCGTAGTCTTCCTCTCCTCCCAAATTCCTTTAAGCCTATCATCCAATCTCTAGCTCTCTGAGACAGCTTGTATTACTTATTTCATAAAAGTGAGGTCATGTAGTATTTGTTCTTCAATGTCTGGCTTGCTTCACTCATTATAATTTTCTCAAGATTCATCTATGTTTTCACATGTATTTGTAATGCATTCCTTCTTATATCTGAATAGTATTCGATTGCATGTGTATACCACATTTTATTGATCCATTCATCTGTTGATTTACATATGGGTTGACTCCAACTTTTGGCAATAGTGAATAATGCTGCTATGAACATTGGTGTGCATATATCAGTTTGTGTTCTTGTTTTCAGTTCTACTGGATATATACCCAGAAGTGCAATAGCTGGGTCATATGGCAAGAGCCCAACTCTCATCCAGAATGGCTGAATCCTTCAGCTTTCTCACCACAAGTGGATGAGTGTTTCATTCCTCCACATCCTCTCCAGCACTTGATTTTTTGATAGCTGCCTGCCTCATGGGAGTAAGATGGTATCTCATTGTAGTTTTGATTTGCAATTCCCTAACAGCTAGTGGTTTGGAGAATTTTTTCATGTGCTTTATAGTCTTTTGTATTTCTTCTTTGGAGAAGTGTCTGTTTAAGTCTCTTGCCCATTTTTTAAAAGGGTTGTTTGTCATTTTATTTTCGAGATATAGGAGTTATTTTTATATGCAGGATATTAGTCTTCTATCCGATATATGGTTACCAAATATTTTCTTCCATTGGGTAGGCGTTCTTCTCACTTTCTGGACAAATTCCTTTGATGTGCAAAAAGCTTTGATTTTGAATAAGTCCCATATGTCTATTTGTTCTTTTGCTGCTCATACTTTGGCTGTGAAATTCATGAAGCAGTGTCCTGTTACAAGGTCCTGTAGATGTTTCCCTACATTGCTTTCTAAGGTCTTTAAGATCTTGACTCTTATATTTAGTCCCTTGATCCATCTTAAGTTGATTTTTGTATAAGGTGTGAGTTGGTAATCCTCTTTCATTCTTATACATATCAATATCTTGTTCTCCGGGCACCATTTGTTGAAGAGGCCATTCTCTCCCACTTCAGTAGGTTTGGTGGCCTTGTCGAGTATCATATGACTGTATATATGAGGGTCTATATCAGAACTTTCAATTCGGTTCCATTGGTCAGTGTATCTATCCTAGTGCCAATGCCATGCCATTTTCACTACTATAGCTTTGTAGTATGTATTGACAGCAGATAATGTGATTCCTCCAATTTCATTTTTCTTTTTCAATATATCTTTGCTATTCGGGGCCTCTTTCCTTTCCAAATAAAATTCAGTGTTAGTTTCTCTAGTTCATTAAAGAATGCTGTGTTGATTTTTATTGGGATTGCCCTGAATCTGTAGATCAGTGTTGATAGGATAGACATCTTAATAATATTTCCTCTTCCTATCCATGAACAGGGAATATTCTTCCATTTATTTAGGTCTTCCTTGATTTCTTTGAAGAATGTTGTGTAGTTTTCTGTGCATAAGTCTTTTACATCTTTACTTGAATTTATTCCAATGTATTTGACGTTTATATTTACTATTTTAAACGGTATTTGTTCCTTGATTTCCCCCTCAGAATTGCTCATTATTCTTGTACAGAAATGCTACTGATTTTTGTGCATTGATCTTTAACCTACTACTTTATTGAACTCATTTATAAGTTCAAGAACTTTGTTGTAGACTTCTCAGGGCTTTCTATGTATAGGATCATGTCATTTGCAAATTGTGAAATTTTGACTTCTTCCTTTCAAATTTGTATGCCTTTTATGTCTGATTCTTGCCTTGTAACCTGTGACTCTATTGAACTCATTTATAAGTTTTAGAAGCTTTGTTGTAGACTTCTCGGGTTTTCTATGTATAGGATCGTGTCATGTGCAAATAGAGAAATTTTTACTTCTTCCTTTCCAATTTGGATGCCTTTTTTGTCATGTTCTTACCTCAGTGCTTGAGCAAATACTTTAAAGGCAATGTTAAATAGAAGGGGTGATAGTTGACATCCTTGTCTTCATGATCTTAGAGGGAAAGACTTTAGGATTTCACTATTGTAAATGATGTTAGCTGTGGGTTTTTCATATATACCTTATATCATGTTCAGAAAATTACCTTCTATTCCAACTTTTTGCAGTGTTTTTATCAAGAAAGTGTGCTGTATTTTGTCAAATGCTTTTTCCGCACCTATAGAAATGATCATGCGGTTTTTTGCTTCGATCTGTTTATGTGGTGTATTCCGTTGATTGATTTTCTTATGTTGAATCATCCTTGCACACCCGGAATGTATCCCACTCGATCATGTTGTATAATTAATTTAATGTGTTGTTGGATATGGTTAGCAAGTATTTTGCTGAGTTTTTTTGCGTCTAGGTTCTTTAGAGAAATTTGTCTGTAGTTTTCCTTGCTTATTGTGTCTTTGTTTGGCTTTGGTACTAGGGTAATGTTGGCATCATAGAATGAGTTAAGTAATGTTCCTTCTGTTTCAATTTTTTGGAAGAGTTTCAGCAGGATTGGTGTTAGTTCTTTCCAGAATGTTTTGTAGAATTCACCTGTGAAGCCCTGGGCTCTTCTTAGTTGGGAGGTTTTTGATGACTGATTCTATCCCTTTACTTGTGATTGGTTTGTTGAGATCATCCCTTTCTTCTTTCATCAATACAGGCTGCTTATGTGTTTCTAGGAATTTGTCCATTAGCTCTGAATTGTCATTTTTGTAGGAATATAGTTTTTCAAAGTATCCTCTTATGATAGTCTTTATTTCTTTGGGGTCAGTGGTGATCTCTCCTTTCTCATTTCTTATTTTGTGTATTTGCATCTTCTCTCTTTTTTCCTTTGTTAGTCTCACTAAGGTTTTGTTAATTTTATTGATCTTCTCAAAGAACAAGCTCTTGGTTTTGTTTATCTTTTCAAGTGCTTCATTTTCTATTTCATTTAGTTCTGCTCTTATCTTTGTTATTTCTTTCTTTCTTCTTCCTGTGGGGTTATTTTGTTGTTTTTTTACTAATTCCTCCAAATGTGCAGTTAGTTTTCAATTTTTACTCTTTCTTCTTTTTTGATGTATGAATTTACGGTTATAAATTTCCCTCTCACTACTACTTTTGCTGTATCCCATAAGTTTTGGTATGTTGTGTTATCACTTCCATTAGTTTCAAGGTAGTTATTAATTTCTTTTCAGATTTCCTCTTTGACCCACTGTTTTTCTATGAGCGTGCTGTTTAATTTCCATATCTTGGGGTGAAATCTGGCCCTCTGGCGCTTGCAGATTTCCAGTTTCAGCCCACTGTGGTCCGAGATATTATTTTGTATGATTTCGATCTTTCTGAATTCATTAAGCCTTTCTTTGTGGCCTATCATATAGTTTATCTTGGAGAATGATTCATGTGCACTTGAGAAAAATGTATATCTTGCTGTATTCAGGTGTAATGATCTGTAAATGTCTATTAGATCCAGCTCCTGTAATATACTGTTCAAAGTTTTTGTTTCTTTAGTGATTCTCTTTTGAGATGTTCTGCCCAAAGTTGATAGTGGTGTATTAAAGTCTCCCACTATAATTGTAGAGGCATCTATTCTTTCACTTAATTTTTCCACTGTTTGCCTCACATATTTGGAGGCTCCCTTGTTAGGAGCATAGGTGTTTATGATTGTTCATTCTTTTTGAAAGATTATTCCTTTCTCTAATGTGTAGTATCCTTCTTAGTCTCTCACAATCGTTTCGCATGTAAAGTCTATTTTGTCTGTTATTAATATAGCTACTCCTGCCTTTTTTTTTTTTTTTTTTGGTTTATTGTTTGCTTGTAAGATTGTTTTCCAGCCATTTACTTTCAACCTCCATGAATCCCTGGGTGTACGATGTGTTTCTTGTAGACAGCATATAGATGGGTCATATTTCCTTATCCAATGTCCCAGTCTGAATCTTTTGACATGTGAGTTTAATCCATTGACATTCAGTGTTATAACTTTCAAGGAGTTATCTATGTTAGCCATATTTTGTTAGGACTTGTGTTTGTCATATTTTGTTTGTTTTTTTCCTTCTTTTTTTGTCTTTTTTCGTTGCTCTTACAGTCTCCTTCATCTCTTCCTCTCCTGTTTTTTTCTTTCTTCCTGCAGAACTCCCTGTAGTATTTCTTGAAGAGCAGGATTCTTGTTGGCATAGTCTTTTAATTTCTGTTTATCTGTGAATATTTTGAATTCTCCATCAATTTTGAATGCTAGTTTAGCTGGGTAGAGTATTCTTGGTTGAAATATTTTTCTTTTAGTAACTTGACTATATCAAAACACTGCCTTCTTGCCTCCATGGATTCACATGAGAAATCAGCACTTAATCTTATGAAGCCTCCCTTGTATGTGATGGTTCTCTTTTCTCTTGCTGCTTTTAGAACTTTCTCTTTGTCTTGAGCATTGGATAATTTGACAAGTATATGTCTGGGGGTGGGCTTGTTGGGATTTATTGTGTTTGGTGTGCGTTTTGCTTCCTGGACATGTACATCCATCTCTCTCAGTAGATTTGGGAAATTTTCAGACATTATTTCTTCCAACTGTCCCCTTTCTATACTCTTCTCCTTCTGGGATGCCTATAATACATATATTTGTGCATTTTGAATTGTCATTCAGGTCCCTAAGTCTCAGCTGGATTTTTTCTACCTTTTTATTGATCAGTTCTACTATCTGTTTGATTTTAGATGTATTGTCTTCCACGTTGCTAATTCTCCTCTGCCTCTTCTAATCTGCTGCTATTTGCTGAGAGTGTATTTTTGATTTTTTGAACAGTGGTGTTCATCACCATCATATCTGTTATCTTTTTGTGTATGTCTGCAATTTCCCCTCCAAGTGTTGTCTTCATATTTTAAAATTCTTCCTTTACTTCATTAAGTTGGTCTCTAGTTTATGTTTTGAGAGCTTTAATTACTTGTCGATGTTCTGTTCTCCTTCCTGGTTTTTACTGGATTCAGCCACCTTTTTCCTGATTATTGGTTTGGTGTGTAGTTTTTTGTTGTTGTCTGGTCATCATTTTATCTTGACAGGTTTATTCAGTTCCTTAGCTTCTTTGTTAAGTCTTGGGGGTTAATTAGTTGTTGTTCATGCCAGGCCCTGAGCCTCAACAGACTTCAGCTCCTGCACTCTGGTTTATTGGACTTACCCCACTCAGCTAACATGGAGGTGAAGAAGGTCAATCACCACACCTGGGAGCCAAGAGCACCTACAACTGAAAGCAGGAGGATTGCATCCAGCATCCATGTGGAAATAAGCCCCCTCTTGATATAGATGTGGAGTTGACACAACCATTCCAAGGTCTACAGGATGGAGGAATAGAGTATGGATTAGAATGGACTTACTGATATTCTATTCATGAACTATTGTGATTAGTAATCGAAGAAAATGTGGCATTGGTGTAGAGAAAGTGGCCATGGTGGCTGCTGGGGGTAGGGAGTGGGAGGAAGAGATGAGATGTGGGGGCGTTTTTCGGACTTGGAGTTGTCCTGGGTGGTGATGCAGGGGCAGTTACCAGACATTGTGTGTCCTCCCATGGTCCACTGGGTGGACTGTAGGAGAGTGTGGGCTATGATGTGGACCACTGACCATGAAGTGCAGCGGTGCTCAGAGATGTATTCACCAAATGCAATGAATGTTTCATGATGATGGAGGAGATTGTTGTTATGGGGGGAAGAGTGGCGTGATGGGTGGGGGTATATAGGGACCTCATATTTTTAGAATGTATTATTAAAAAAATAAATAAAGACAAAAAGTAAAGTAAAAAAGAGAAATAAGAAAATAAAAACAAGATAACAAGTGCTGGAGAGAATGTGGAGGAATGGAAACCCTCATCCAGTGCTGGTGGGAATGCTGAAGGATCCAGACGTTCTGGAGGGTAGTGTGGTGGTTCCTCAAAAAACTAGCTATAGATATTACATATGACCCAGCAATTCCACCCCTGGGTATATATCCAGAAGAACAGAAAACCAGGATACGAACTGATATATGCACACCAATGTTCATAACATTGTTGTTCACTATTGTCAAGAGTTGGAATCAACCCAAATGTCCATCATCAGATGAATGGATGAACAAAATATGGTATATATATACAATGGAATACTATTAAGGTGTAAGAAGAATACAGTACATGTTAATACATGTGTTAACATGGGATAACATGGATGAATCTTGAGGACGTTATGTTGAGCAAAGCAAGCCAGGCATTGAAGGACAAATACTGCATGACCTCTTGAATATCAATTAAGCGAATCAAGCTGTCTCAGAGAGTCAGAGTCGGGAAGATAGAGTTAAAGGAAATGGAGATGGGGAGCAGAAGGAAGTGAACCAATGTCCACATGGGTGAAATCTATGATAAAGTGGAGGTAATATTTGTGCAGTGAAGGAAGAAGTTGGGTTCATAGTATTGAGTTTGGCTTTGCAGGCTTGAGGGGTACTAGGGTTGGGAGGATGTGTCAGATGGTCCACAGAAATGAGGGGAGTGTTGGGGGGAGCAGATGACCATGGGAGATTGTTGGGTATGTGCTTGAAACTATAAGGGTGAGAAAACTCTTTAGAAAATAAAATAAGGAAGGGTTATTCTTTTAAGGTGTTTGATGGGGGTATTCAGCACAGGGTGCACATGGGACAGACTTTTAGGGAGTGTGTGAGTGCTCATCATGTCACAGTGTATTGTATCAGTGGTTGGAGACCCATACAATGATCAGGAAGGTGTTATACCCCATCATGGGGAGGCCTGATATTCTTAAACAGAGGGTAGGGTTCTCTTGAGAGCACAGGTGGCTCCAAATGGGGGAGGATAGACTAATGTTCAAGTCCCCAGCATTGTTGCAAGTATCTAGCAATCTAATCCTGCAAGCACTGAAGCATTGTTGTCATTGTGGGCCCTGAGTGGAGGGATAAGAGAATAATTGGAAGAGGGATAACTGGGGAGCGATGGAGTTGTTCTACATGATCCTGCAATGATGGATATAGGTCATGTTAAACTTCACAAAAAATTTATAAGTGTATAGTCTAAAATGTAAACCATAATGTAAAGCATAATGTAAACAAAAATTTATGAAGGTGTAAGGTCTAGGGTGTAAACCATAATGGTAAACTATGATGGAACCATTGTTAACTATGTTTCAGTATCTGTACATCGGTTTTAGCAAATGTAGTATCCACATGTAAGGGGATCATTGCTGGGGAAGGGGAAAAAGAGGGAGGATATTGGTTATATGGGAGTCCCCTGTGTTCTGTATGTGACTTTACTGTGACCTGAAACTTTGTTTAAGACATAAATAAAAAGGAATATAGACACTGAGGAGGAGATGGAGGAGATTGCCTTGCCATTGTACATATAGGGCAACACCTATTACTGTGATGAAAGGCAAAACATAAAAAAAAAGTTATTGTGATATTTTTCATTTCTTTAAAACCCCAATTTATTTTTACTTAATTTGTCTAAATTATTATGTATTTTATTTCTAATCTTTAAACCTATCATTACTATTTCATTTCATATTAATTGAATTTGGCAATATATAAAGCTTCATTTTTGAAGAAGTTTTGGATCACAGAGTGTTTAAGCTATGGCATGGGAAGAGCATTCCTGTCGTGTGACATTGATGGGGGATGCATGTGTGGGAGGGAGTTCTCCAGGGCATCCAAATAGGGTATATAGATATGTTAGGATGTTCATTTGTTATTGACATAGTGGGTAGAGTTTTACATGACAGCTGAGGGAGTACTGAGTTCCTATCCTGGGGAGCTCTGTCACATTCCCCATGGGAACAGCTAAAACCCCCCAACAGCAAGGGAAAAGACCAGTGAAGAAGGCTGGCCCAATGATGGGTCCTTGGTACTGATGACTATGCTTATGAGCCTGTGTGGTTGAAATTTCAACTTGGCCTAGAGCTGCAGGGTGCCTAAGAGTTACCTCTTGAGAGCCACCATTTGCTCAAATGTTGCCACTCCCTAAGCCAAACTCGGTATATAATGAATCCTGGGGATGAGCTTCCCTGGCACTGAGGGATTACTAAGAAGTACCAGCTGATGATGTAACTAGAAAACGACCTTGAATAAAAGGGTCAACTCAGACCAGCAGAATATATCAGCCTACATGTAATATCAGGAGTTAAAAATGCTTTTTGACCTTGAATGAAAGGGGGAAAGGGAAAGGACAAATGAGTTTATATGGCTTTGAGTCTCCATAAAAAAGTCAGGAGGTCATCAGAGTGGTAATGCTTATGCACGCCACAGCAGGGTACCAGAGACAGCCAAAGTAGATAGAAACCCAGGTACTGGTTCTCCTGAGGGCTACAGAGACTCACAGGTTCCAGGGTCATGAAAATGACTCGAGTTTAGTGCCATGTCAGTTGGCCCTACTTTGGAGTTTGTGTTCATGAGTGTGATGGAGTTGGACTCAGATGTGACCTTTCTACACCTGCCTCTTCTGCTACTTTTACTGGACCTGTGGTTGCTTTGAGGTTGGTGTATACTCAGGAGATCTGAATCTCTGTCCATGTGTCAACCAGGCCCTGAGACGCAGCAGAGTTGCAACTCCTACCCTCTGGTTTATTGGTCTTACCCTCGCCAGGTAACAGAGAGGTGAAGAAGATCAATCACCACACCAGGGAGCAAAGATTGCCTACAACTGCAAGTAGGAGAATGCACCCATTATCCATGTGGAATATAAACCCTGTCTTGATGTAGAGTGGGACTGGACTTAAGCATCCCAGGGTCCACAAGATGGAGGAATAGAGTGTGGATTTGAATGGACTTACTGATAGTCTACTATGGATCTATTGTGATTAGTAATGGAATAAATTGTAGTATTGATGTGAAGAAAGCTACTGAGGGTAGGGAGAATGAAGAAGAGATATGATGTGGGGGCATTTTCAGGACTTGGCATTGCCCTGGTTGGTGCTCCAGGGACAGATGCTGGACACTGTGTGTCCTACCATGGCCCAGTGGGTGGACTAGGGGAGAGTGTAGACCACAATGTAGATCACTTTCCATGTGGTGCAGCAGTGCTCGAAAATATATTCACCAGGTGAAGTGAATGTGCCATGATGATGGAAGAGGTTGTTGATGTGGGGGAAGTGGGGTGAGGGGCTGGGGGCGTATATGGGGACCTCTTATAATTTTTGAGTGCAACATTTAAAAGAAAATAAAGAAGGAAAAAATGCATTGAGATCTCCCTGTACTCTAAATCCTGGGAGAAAATCTGCACCCCATTAATTAATCCCCAGCCTGATTTGATAACTTAAGCTGGGCAATTTTAAATACTCAGAAGACGTCAAACCAAATGTCAAGAAGAGCTGTGGTTAAAAAAAAAAACAATAAGCAAGAGAGAGAAATTGACTATCAGAATAAATTCATCAACATATTCATATGTCTAGACATCAGCAAAAATTACAAGCCATACTAAGAAAAAGTAAGATAAGATGCAGCCAAAAGAACAAACTAAATATCCCCAAAAGATACAGGATTTAAGACAATTAATCAAAGATAATCACACAACTTTCCTGAATCAATTCCAATAAAAATGAAATAAAATATGACTAAAGACCTAAATGCTATTAAGAAGAAACTAAATGAGCACAGAAAACTTTTAAAGAAAGGTAACAGATCTTATAGGAATATAAGAAACAATGGATGAGATTAAAAATACATTAGATGGGGAATGGCAGGAAGAGATGAGATGTGGAGGCGCCTTTGGGACTTGGAGTTGCCCTGGATGGTGCTTCAGGGGCAATCACCGGACATTGTAAATCCTCCGAGGGCTCACTGGATGGAATGGGGGAGAGTGTGGGCCATGATGTGGACCAATGACCATGAGGTGCAGAGATACCCAGAGATGTACTTACCAAATGCAATGGATGTGTCATGATGATGGGAGTGAGTGTTGCTGGGGGGGGGGGAGGGGTGCGGTGGAGGTGGTGGGGTTGAATGGGACCTCATATTTTTTAATGTAATATTTTTACAAAATCAATAAAAAATAAATAAAAAAATAAAATACAATTGATGACCTTGAATTAAAGGTTCAACGCGGACCAGCAGAATATCCCTGTCTACATATAATAACAGGACTTTAAAATGCTGTTTGACCTAATGTAAGCGGGAAATGGAAAGGAGAAATGAGTTTATATGGTTATGAGTCTCTAAAAAAGAGTCTGGAGGTTGTCAGAAGGATTGCCCTTATGCACACCTGAGCAGAGTCTCAGAGACAGATAAAGTAGATACAACCCCAGGTATTGGTTCTTTAGAGGGCTAAAGAGACCCACGGGTTCTATGGTCATGGCAGATGGGGTTCACTGCCATGTCAGTTGGCCCTTCTTTGGAGCTGGTGTTTCTGCGTGATGGAACTGGACTCAGATGGGATCTCTTTTCACAAGACTTTCATGCTACTTTACTGGAATTGTAGTTGGTGCTGGGGTTTAAGATATATCTAGGGGATTTGAATCTCTGGACTGACAATATGATAGCCACACCCTGAACCTCAACAGACTTCAACTCCTACACTCTGATTTATTGGACTTACCCCACTCAGCTAACATGAAGTTCAAGAATGTCAGCCACCACACCATGGAGCCTAGAGTGCCTACAACTGAAAGCAGGAGGATTGCATCCAGTATCCTTGTGGAATCTAAGCCCCCTCTTGACATAGATGTGCAATGGACACAACCAATCCAATGTCCACAGAGAAAATGTGGCATTGGTGTGGGAAGGATGGCCATGGTGGCTGCTGGGTGCAGGGAATGGGAGGAAGAGATGAGATGCGGAGACGTTTTTGGGACTTGGATTTGTCCTGGGTGGTGCTTCACAGGCAATTACCGGACATTGTAGATCCCTCCAGGGCCCACTGGATGGAACGTGGGAGAGTATGGGCTATGATGTGGACCATTGACCATGAGGTGCAGCGATGCCCAGAGATGTACTTACCAAATGCAATGGATGTGTCATGATGATGGGAGAGAGTGTTGCTGTGGGGGGAGTGGGTGGTGGGGGTGGTGGGGTTGAATGGGACTTCATATTTTTTTAATGTAATATTTAAAAAAATGAATTAAAAAAATAAATAAATAAATACATTAGAGGCACATAATACCATATTTGAATTTATCAAAGACAGAATTAGTGATTTTGAAGACAGAACATATGAATTGGAAAATAAAGAACAGAAAGTGAAGAAAATGCAAAAATGGAACAGGGTCTCAGGGAATTGAATGAAAATATGAAATGCATAAATGTACACATTATCAGCACCCCAGAAGGAGAATAGAAAAGAGGCAGAAAGATTATTTGAGGAAATATTAGCCCAAAATTTCCAAACCCTTATGAAAGACATAAATATCAATAACCAGAAAGGATAATGCGCCCTAAACAGAATAATTCCAAACACACTTACCTTGAGACAACTACTGTTAAGAATAACAAATATCAGAGATAGAGGATTCTGAAAGCAGCAAGAGAATAATAAAGCCTCGCACACAGGGTAAACTCAATAAGATTAAGTGCAAACCTCTCATCAGAAACCATGGAGGTGGAAATAAAGTAGTATGATATATTTAAGGTACTGAAAGAGAAAAACTGTCAGCCAAGAATTCTGTATCCAGCAAAACTGTCTTTCAAAAATGAGGATGCATTAGTCAGTCAAAGGGGTGCTGATGCAAAATACTAGAAATTGGTTCATTTTTATAAAGGGTATTTATTTGTGGTAGAAGCCTACAGCTACCAAAAATTCCAACTCAAGTCCCATAAGAGGTTCTTCTTCACCCAGAGTTTGTTGCCATGTTTTGACACAAGATGATAGGTCATGTGTGGGAGGGTTCAGTCTTCCTCATCCTCCCAAGGCTCCCAGCTTCTTCCAATCTCAGCCACATCCTGAGACAAGTCTTGTATCTCTCCCAGGGCTCATTTTTTCTCTGGACTCACCTGCTCTGCTCTCTCCACAAGGTCACCTGTAAAGTGTCAGGCAAATGGCTCATCTCTCTTCCCAGTTACTCTGCCATGTCTAATGGAGCCTTCTTTTTCCTCACATATCTGCTTCTCTGTGTAGTTACTTCCTGGGGCTCCAGTGTTAAAACTCCAGCTAACTCTTCTGCTTTGTCATTTTCTCTGTGCGTTCCCACCCCTTTAGTGTTATGTGGCTGACATGGCCCAGTCAAAGCTTTAATCATAATTTGACGAAGTAAGAGTGAAACCTCTGAATCCAATACAATCTAATGTACCCAAAGGAACAAATTTACAAACATAATCCAATTCTTATTTTTGGAATTCATGAACAGTATCAAAATGCTACAGTGGGTGAGTTCAAAGTCTTCACAGACAAACAAAAACTAATAGAATATGTTACTAAAAGAACAGATTTACAAGAGATTTTAAAAGGAGTGCTGCAGCCTGACAGGAAAAAAACAAAGGTGAGAGATTTGGAGAAGAGTTTAGAAATGAAGATTATTAGGAAGGGTAAACTATATGGGAATCTCTTTTATTTTTTAATGTAACATTTTTTGTGTGTGATTTATGTATCTTCGAAAAAAAAAAAACAATAAAAAGTTTAAAAAAGAAGACAGACAATAGAATGGTATCACAACAGAGAGCCAAAGGACAAATTGGATGAAGTAAGTAATGCATTTAGAGTAATAACATGGAATGCTAGTGGGTTAAACTCCCCAATCAAAAGACATAGACTGATAGAATGGATAAAATTATAAGCCATCTATAGGTTTTCTACAAGAGACTCACCTCAGATGTAAGTACACAACCAAGTTAAAATTGAAAGGTGGAAAAAGGAATTCCATGCAAATAGTAACCAAAAAAGAGCTGGATAAGCTATGGTAACATTGGACAAAATAGATACCAAATGCAAAACTGTTTTAAGGGATGAAGAATGTCATTATATATTAATAAAATGGAAACTTCACCAAGAAGAAATAACTATACTAAATGTTTATACACCTAATCTGAGTGTCCCAAAATACATGAGACACACACTGGCAAAACTGAAGAGAGAAGTAGTTGTCTCTATAATAGTTGGGGAATTCAATACTCCACTCTCTGTATTGGATAGAACATCTGGACAGAAGACAAATAAAGAAACAGAGAATTTGAAAAACATGATAAATGAATTAAGCCTACCAGAGAACTGCACCCTAAAGCAGCAGGATATACTTTCTTATCAAGCACTTATGGATCCTTCTCTAAGAAGGACCATATGTTTGGTCAGGATAAACCATAGGTTGTGTCACAAGACAAGTTTCAATGAATTTTAAATGATTGAAATTATACAAATCACTTTCTCTGATCATAGTTGAATGAAAGTGGAAATCAATAATGGATGCAAAAAGGGAAAATTCATAAATAAATGAAAAATAGATGACATATTCTTAAATAATCAGTGGGCCAAAGAAGAAATTGCAAGGGAGTTCAGTAAATATCTTGCAATGAATGAAAACAACAACACAACTTATGAAAACCTATGGGACTCTGCAAAGGCAGAGCCAAGAGAGAAATTCACAGCCCTCAAAATTTACATTTAAAAAGGAGAAAGAGAGTGGCAGACTTGGCCTAGTGGTTAGGGCATCCGTTTACCACATGGGGGGTCCGCGGTTCAAACCCCAGACCTCCTTGACCCTTGAACCCGCGGTTCAAACCCCAGACCTCCTGGCCCATGTGCAGTGCTGATGCGCACAAGATGTGCCCTGCCACGCAGGGGTGTCCCCCGTGTAGGGGAGCCCCACACACAAGGAGTGCGCCCCTTAAGGAGAGCCACCCAGCACGAAAGAAAGTGCAGCCCACCCAGGAATGGCATGTCTGCACACACGGAGAGCTGACACAACAAGATGACGATGCAACCAAAAGAAACACAGATTCCCGTGCTGCTGACGAAAATAGAAGCAGACAAAAAAGACGCAGCAAATAGACACAGAGAACAGATAACCGGGGTGGGGGGGGGGGCAAAGGGGAGCTAAATAAATAAATAAATAAATCTTTTTTAAAAAAGAAAGAGCTAAAATTGAAGCTCTAACTGCAAACCTGGAGGAACTAGAAGAACAACAAACTAATCCACAATCAAGACGAAGGAAACAAATAATAAAGATCAGAGCAGAAATGAATGAGATCGAGAACAAAAAACAATAGAATCAACAAAACAAAAAGTTGGTTCTTTAAGATCAACAAAATCAACAAACCCTTAGCTAGTGTGCCAAAAAAGAAAAGAAAGAACACACAAATAAAATAAAAGAAGAGCAGGTGAACATTACCACTGACACCACAAAAATAAAAAAATACATAAGAGGATACTATGAACAACTGTAATCCAAAATCTAGACAATATTGATGAGTTGGACAAATTCCTAGAAATAAAAAAAAAACACCTACACTAATCCTAGAAGAAATAGAGTACCTCAACAAATAAATCACAATTGAATAGACTGAAAGTCAACAAAAATTTTCCAAAGATGAAAAGTCCAGGACTAGAAGGCTTCAGAGCTGAATTCTACCAATCATCCAAAGATGATCTAATACCAACTTTGCTCAAGTTCTTCCAAAACACTGAAAAAGAAAGAATGCTACCAAAATCATTCTATGAAGCCAGCATCACCCTAATACCAAAGCCAGATAAAGATACTTGTGTGGGACAGAGTGTAAACTACAATGTAAACTATGTACCATACTAATAAAAGATGTTGTTAACATGGGAAGTATTTTTTATGTAACATTAATGTAATCTAACTATCTTCAAAAAATAAAAAGATATATTATGAAATAAAGCATATTACTTAGCTATTGTGGTAAAAACAGCATGGTACTGACATAAAGACAGATAGATTGATCAATGAACCAAATTGAGAAGTCAGAAATAGACCCTCACATCTAGAGTCAAGTTATTTTTGAAAAGGTTTTCAAGCCATCCCAGCTTGGCCAGAACAGTCTATTCAACAAATGGTACAGGGTTAACTGGATATCCATCTCTGAAAGAAAGAAAAGGACCCTTATATCACATTTTATACAAAAATAAATGGAAAATGAATCAAGGACCTAAATATGAAAGCAACAGCCATAAAACTCCTAGAAGAAAATGTAGGACATCTTCAAGAACTTAGAGTAGGTGTTCATTTCTTAAACCTTACACCCAAAGAATGAGCAACAAAAGAAAAAATTGATAATTAGGAACTGCCTAAAATGAAACACTTTTGCATCTCAAGGGATTTGTCAAAAGGGTGAAATGCAGCTCACTCAATGGAAGAATATATATGGCAATCACATATCCAATAAGGGTTTAATATCCATGATACACAAAGAGATTATATGACTCAACGATAAAGAGACAAACTACATTATTAAAAAATGCTTAAAAGACTTGCAAAGACAACTGTGCAAAGAAGAAATACTAATGGCAAAGAAATACATGAAAAAATGATCAACATCACTAGCGATAGGGAAATGCCATTAAAAAGTACAGTGAGGTATCATATTACATTTATTAGACTGGCCACTGGTAAAAAGTCAGAAAACTGTTGGAGAGGATGTGGAGAGATAGGAAAGCTTATTCACTGTTGATGGGAATATAAAATGGTACAGCCACTGTGGAGAGCTGTTTGGAAGTTCTTAAGGAATTTGGATATAGACTTGCCATGTGACTCAGCAATCCCATTACTAAGGATATTCCCAGAAGAACTGAGATCAGTGACATAAACGGATATCTGCACAGTAATGTCTATAATGGCACTACTCATGATTGCCAAATGTTGGAAACAACTCAGATGTCCATCAACTGAAGAATTGATAAACAATTTGTGGAGTATACACAAAATGGAATATTATGCAGTGGTAGGAAGAAAATATGAAGTTGTGGAGCATATGATATCATGGGTGAACTTAGAGAACATTATGGTGAGTGAAGCAAGCCAGACACAAAAAGACAAATACTGTATGATTGCACTGTTATGAACACAATATATTATGTAAACTCACGAAATTAATAACTATATTATTATATATGGCACCAGAAAATAGAATGAGGGAAGAGAACGGATAGCTGAGGGTTAATCTGTGCAGAATTGGTTAAAAGGTTGTTTGGAAATTTTTGGAAATGAGTGGAAATGGGAAGAGCAGTTCAGGGTGTTTGTAACTAGCAGTGCTATTATTTGGGTATGGCAGTGATAGAAAGGATAAGTCTGAGGATATGTATACTACTAGAAGGGCATATAAAAATGTAATACGGGACTGCATTACATATTGAACCCTCAGGTAAAATATGAATATTGCTAAAATTCATATATAAGACTTTTTTTTTACAAAATATAAATATATTAGAGACAAAGAAACCAAATACGAGGCATGCAGGGAAGGGGAATGATAGATTGAGAGGTGATGAGTGTTGTTTGGTTGGTTGGTTTTGGTTTATTATTATTACTGGAATAATGAAAATGCTCTAAAAATGGTTAAAGTTAGGAATGCACAACTATGGGATTAAACGGAATAAAATTTATTGCACACTTTGGATGGATTTATACTTTATTAATATATGTCAATAAAATTTATGTTACAAAAATAGAAGAGGGAGATAGAGAAAGGCAGCTTTCTCTCTTTTTCTATGTTCTAAACAGCCTCATTTTAAAATTAAATTTAATTATCTAATTATCATTTTTTGACATAATAGATCACACAAAATGTTACATTAAAAAACGTAAGAGGTTGCCATATACACCAATTTCCACATCTGCAACTTCATCAATTTTTAATTGTAATTCTTGAGATTACATAGATCATGAAAAATGTTACATTCAAAAAATATAAGAGGCTCCTTCATACCCCTACACCCCCGAACACACTCCACCCACAGCAATAACCTCTTTCATCATTGTGGCATATTCATTGCATTTGGTGAATACATTTTAGAGCACTGCTACACCACATGGATACTAGTTTACATTGTAGTTTACACTCTCCCCTAGTAGTATCAATGGGTTATGGCAGGATATATAATGTCCAGCATCTGTCCCTGCAATGTCATTTAGGACAACACCAAGTCGCCAAAATGCCCCCACATCACATGACTTCTTCCCTCTCCATGCCCTCAGCAACTACGATGGCCACTTTCTCCACATCAAGGCTACAATTTCTTCCATTACTAATCACAATAGTTCCATAGTAGAATATCAGTAAGTCCATTTTAATCCATATTTTATTCCTCCATCCTGTGGCTCCTGGGATGTTGATGCCC
Organism: Dasypus novemcinctus; assembly: GCF_030445035.2. Lineage (NCBI taxonomy): Eukaryota > Metazoa > Chordata > Mammalia > Cingulata > Dasypodidae > Dasypus > Dasypus novemcinctus. The sequence goes on along the minus strand of NC_080704.1, from coordinate 70,153,880 downwards.
ACTCCACCTCTATACTGAGAGGGGGCTCAGATTTCACATGGATGATGGGTGCAATTCTCATGCTTGCAGTTCTAGGCACTCTCGGTTCCCTCGTGTGATGGTTGACCATTTTCACCTCCCTGTTAGCTGTCCTGGGTAAGTCCAATGAACCAGAGGGTAGGAGCTGCAACTCTGCTGAGGCTCAGTGTGCACCTGGAACATGGACAGTCCAGAGACTCAAGTCTCCTGTGTATACACCAACCCTAGCATCGAACACAGGTTCAGTAAAAGTGATAGCAGAGGCATGTGTAGAGAGATCGCATATGAGTCCAACTCCATCACATTCAGGAGCACAAATTCCAAAGTAGGGCCCACTGGCAAGGCACTGAACTTCAGAGCCATCTGCGATGACCATAGCACCTGTGTGTCTCTGTAGCCCTTAGGAGCATCAGTACCTTGTGTTGAATCTACTTTGGCTGTCTCTGGGATCCTGCTGAGACATGCATAAGTGCAAACCCTATGATGACCTCCTCACATCATTTTGAAGTCTCTTAGCCATATAAACTCACTTGTCTTTACCGTTTTCCCCTTTCATTTTATTTTTTTAATATTACGTTAAAAAATATGAGGTCACCATATAATCCCCACCTCCCTCTCTCCACTCCCCCCGCCCCATAACAACAATCTCCTCCATCATTATGAGACATTCACTGAATTTGGTGAATACATCTCTGAGCACCACTGCACCTCACGGCCAATGGTCCACATCATAGCCCACACCCTCCCACATTCCACCCAGTGGAACATGGGAGGACATACAATGTCCGGAAACTGTCCCTGCAGCACCACCCAGGGCAACTCCAAGTCCTGAAAACTCCCACACATCTCATCTCTTCCTCCCACTCCCTACCCCCAGCAGCCACCATGGTCACTTTCTCCACACCAATGCCATATTTTCTTCGATTACTAATCACAATAGTTCATGAATAGAATATCAGTAAGTCCACTCTAATCCATACTCTATTCCTCCATCTTGTGGACCTTGGAATGGTTGTGTCCACTCCACATCTATATCAAGAGATTTCCCCCTTTTATTGAAGATCTTTTCCTAGTTGCATCACCAGCTGGTGTTTGGTAGTAATCCCTTGGCACCAGGGAGGCTTATCCCCGGGAGTCATCTCCTACAATGGGGGGAAGGTAATAATTTACATGCTGAGTTTGGCTTAGAGAGTGGCCACATTTGAGCAACATGGAGGCTCTCAGGAGGTAAATCTTAGGCATGCTCCATTCAGATTTATTCAACTGGGAGTACATTGTGCTTCTTGGACATGGGTATTTTTGTCCTTCAGTAGGGTTGGGAATTTTTCTACCATTACTTCCTCATGTATTCATTCTGCCCCCTTTCCATTCTCTTCTTCTTGGACAGCTATGACACATTTCTTCACATCTCTTCCTCTCATTTAGTTTTCTAGACACTGTTCAATTTTTACCATTATTTTCTTTACCTGCTCTTTTGTGTGTTCATTTCCTGTGACCTTGTCTTCAAGCTCATGGATCCTTTCTTCTGCCTCTTCAAATCTGGTGTTATATGCCTCCAGTGTATTTATAATTTCATTTATTGTGCTTTCATTCTCATAAGATCTGCTATTTTTCTAGATATTCTTTCAAATTCTTCTTTGTGCTCACACAGTATCTCCTTAATATCCTTAATCTGTTCAGCCATCTCATTGGATTTATTAAGATTTCTTTGAACATCTACGATTAACTGTCCCAACTCATTTATGTTATCTGGAGGCTTAGTTTTTTTTCCTTTGACTGGGTCATACCTTCCAGTTTCTTGATATGGCTTGTAATTTTTTGTTGGTTTTGCAGCAGCTGATTTACTAGATGTATTTATTCTGGGCTCAGTTTCTCTCTTTAGTGCTTTGTATTTCATTGGCTTTGTGTTACAGCCCCTCTTTAATACTTGGTTTAACTTAATTTGGATCTTTATAGTGGCTTGTGTTTAGGTTATCTGAATTTTTGCAGCTCTTTTTCATCTGTTTCTTTCTCCCTTGTTGGTTGCAGAATAGGAGCTGAGGATGCAGTTGTTATTTATTGTAAGCCATGGCGGCTGAAGCTGCTATCATTGCCCCAGGAACCAACGAATCTTTTCCCACCTTTCTCCCCTCCAAGGCTAAGGACGGAGCCACAGCCATATTCACGAATACAAACCTTTCAGTCCAAGACCATCAGAGATACTGATGAAACTTGAATTTTGACCCACTGCCTTCTGTCCTCCATGGTTTCTGATTATTAAATAGATGCTCAATCTAATTGTGACTCCCTTGTACATAATGCATTGCTGTTCTCTTGCAGCTTTGAGAACTCTCTGCTTGTCATTTGCATTTGACAGTCTGATCAATACATGATGAGGTGAGTTTTTCATGTTTATCCTGTTGCTTTTTCTCTGTGCTGCCTGTATGTGTATATTCACATCTTTCGATAAGTTTGGGAGTTTCTCTCTCCTTATTTCTTTGAAAATTCCTTCTGCTTCCTTATCTTTTTCTTTCTTTCCGGGACCCCCATAATTTGTGAGGACCCTGATGGTGTCCCAGAGATGTCTTGGATATTTTTGCACTTAATAGTTCATTTTTTTTTTCTTTGTGTTCCTCAGTGTGACTCATTTCAAGTGTCTTGTCTTCAAGTTCAGTGATTATTTCTCTGCATGCTCCAAAATGCTCTTGAAACCTTCCCAGGTATTTTTCATTTCAGTTATAGTGGTCTTCAACTCAATAGTTCTGTTTGGTTCCTTTTGAAATTTCTGTTTCTTTAGTAAGCCTCTCATATTGGTCATCCATTGTTTTCCTGATATTCTTTAGCGCTTTTTCTGTATTTTCCTTCATCTACTTGAATATTTTTCAGATCATTTTTAAAAAGGTTTTGTTTGGTAAGCCTAGATCCTCATCTTCATTGGTGCTTTCTCTATTTTATCCTCTTCCTTTGAATGGATCATTTCCCTTTCCTTTGTCTTGTACTCTTTAATTTTTTAAAAAAGATTTATCTCTTTATTTCTCTCCTCCCACCCACCCCCATTGTCTTCTCTCTGTGTCCATTCACTTTGTGTTCTTCTGTGTCTGCTTAAATTCTCATCAGGTGGCACTGGGGATCTGTGTCTCTTTTTGTTGCATCATCCTGCTGTGTCAGCTCTGTGTGTATGTGACACCACTCCTGGGTGGGCTGCAGTCTCTTGTGGGGTGGCTCTCCTTGTGCAGGGGCCACTCCCTGCATGGGGCACTCTTACACAGGGGCATTCTTGCATAGGCCAGCACTCCTTGTGTGTAGCAGCACTGCATGTGAGCCAGCTCACCACACAAGCCAGGAGGCCCTGGATATCAAACACTTGGACCCCCTATATGTACGTGGATGGCCTATCTGTTGAGACACCCCCGTTTCCCTTGTACTCCTTTTTTGGAACACTGTAAATTGTAATATTTAAAAATCCTAACCCTTGGATTTATTCCCCAAGATATCTGTTTCTTGGCTTGTTAATGACCAAAAATTTCCCAACCCTTATGAAAGACATAAATATCAATATCCACGAAGGACGACACACCCTGTGATGGTTAGGCAAATGTGTCAGCTAGTGGTGCCCAAGTGTTTGGTCAAGCAAGCACTGGGCTGATCATAAAACAGGGACATCTTGGTGGCGGGCTTGGCCCAGTGGTTAGAGCGTCCGTCTACTACATGGGAGGTCTGCGGTTCAAACCCTGGGCCTCCTTGACCCGTGTGGAGCTGGCCCATGCATAGTGCAGATGCACGCAAGGAGTGCCGTGCCACGCAGGGGTGTCCCCCGCATAGGGGAGCCCCATGCGCAAGGAGTGCACCCCGTAAGGAGAGGCGCCCAGTGCAAAAGAAAGTGCAGCCTGCCCAGGAATGATGCCACCCACATGGAGAGCTGACACAACAAGATGATGCAACCAAAAGAAACACAGATTCCCGTGCCGCTGACAACAACAGAAGTGGACAAAGAAGACACAGCAAATAGACACAGAGAACAGACAACTCAGGTGGGGGGGAAGGGGAGATAAATAAATAAATAAATAAAACTTTTTGAAAAAAAACAAGGACATCTTATGTACTTTCATTTTTTTCTCTCTTTATTTTTTAAAATATTACATTAAAAAATATAAGAGGTCCCCAAATATCCCCTGCACCCCCCACTCCTCCAACATCAACAACCTCTTTCATCATCATGGGACATTCATTACATTTGGTGAATACATTTTGGAGCACTGCTGCACTACTTGGATAATGGTTTACATTGTAGTTTACACTCTCCCACAGTCCACCCAGTGGGCCAGGGCAGGACATACAATGTCCAGCATCTGTCCCTGCAGTACCACCCAGGACAACCCCAAGTCCTGAAAATGCCCCCACATCATATCTCTTCTTCCTTCTTCCTACCCTCAGCAGCTACCGTGGCCACTTTCTCCACATCAAGGCTACAATTTCTTCCATTACTAATCACAATAGTTCCATAGTAGAATATCAGTAAGTCCACTCTAATCCATACTCTATTCCTCTATCCTGTGGACCCTGGGATGGTTAGATCCACTCCACCTCTATATCAAGAGGGGACTTAGATTCCACATGGATGATGGATGCAATTCTCCTACTTGCAGTTGTAGGCACTCTTGGCTCCCTGGTGTGGTGGTTGACCTTCTTCAACTCCTTGTTCACTGGATGGGGTAATTCCAATTAACCAGAGGGTAGGATTTGCAAGTCTGCTGAGGCTCAGGGCCTGGCCATCACACGGACAGTCCAGAGATTCAGTTGACTGCATAGATGACTGATTACACCTACAGTAAATCAAGGAGATTGTCAACAGCAATGCGTGATGTTTTACCTAATCAGTTGAATGCCTCAAAAGGAGAAGTGATTTCAACATTCAGAAAGAATTTCCAGCTCTACTTCAGACAGCCAATGTCTCCTGGGAACTCATCAAGGACCTTCATCAGAGCCCCTGCTTTGCAGCCTGCCTGTGGAATGTGGACTTGTGGATACCCACAGTCATGTGAGAGAATTTTATAGAATCTCATACTATTTACAGATATTTCCTGTCTGTTCTTTTTCCCTAGAGGGCCCTGACTAATACACACCCCAAAGAGAATAAATCCAAGTAGACCTACTCTGAGACAACTACTATTCAAAATGACAAATACCAGTGGTAAAGAGAGGCTTCTGAAAGCAACAAAAGAAAAGCAATGCATTACATGCAAGGGAAGCTCAATAAGCCTAAGTGCCAATTTCTCATCAGAAACCACAGAGGAGAGAAGGCAGTGGTATATTTAAGGAAGTGAAAGAGAAAAAAACTGTCAGCTAAGTATTATTATTTTTTTGTCTCTCTCCTTCCTCCCCCTGTTATCTGTTCTCTGTATCCATTCATTGTGTGTTCTTCTGTGTCTGCTTGCATTCTTGTCAGTGGCACCAGGAATCTGTGTCTCTTTTTGTTGCATCATCTTGCTGCATCAGCTCTCTGTGTGTGCAGTGCCACTCCTGGGCAGGCTGCACTTTTATCATGCAGGGTGGGCTCTCCTTGCGGGGTGCAGCCCGCCCAGGAATGGCGCATGCCCATATGGAGAGCTGACACAACAAGATGACGCAACACAGAGAAACACAGATTCCTGTGCCGCTGACAACAGCAGAAGCAGATGAAGGGACGCAACAAATAGACACAGAGAAGATACAACTGGTGTGGGGGTGGGAAGGGGAAAGGGATGAGAAATAAATAAATAAATCTTAAAAAAATAGTTGTGCTAAAAAAATAGAAAGACATACCTTCAAAAAAGTTACAGAAAGGTCAATAATTAAAGGAAGAGAAAAAGATAGAATTGGAATATGTAAATTTAATGGAATCAGTTTAGCAAACTTAATACTCAAGAAAATAAAATTCCTGATAAAAATAATATATGGGACAAAGAACAAATTATATATTTGTGAAAAGAACAAAAGGACTATAAGCACATATGCACTTAACAATACAAGTTCAGGATATACTAAGCAACATCTAACAGAACCACAGGGAGAAAAATCAATAACCATGGTTGAAGTCTTTACTTAGACCCTTTAGAAAGTGACAGATCAAGTAAAGGAAAACAAAACAAAGCAAAACAAAATGAGACAATGAAGATATGATCAATAAAATCAGTAAGCTCAAATTATATATCAAAAGGTATATATCAAACTATAGAAACTGTAAATAGAGGATGTGCATCCTTCTTGGGGCAAATAAAACAATACATACAAACAACCGACCATGTATAAAGCATAAAGGAAACCTCAATATAGTCAAAAGGATCACCCATCCTATAGAATATATTCTTTAATCATAGTACAATAAAAATTAGAACTGAAAAAAGATTTTAAAATTCTCATACATTTGGAAATGAAATAACATATTACCAAATATCTTTAAAAGGAAATAAAGGGATTTAAGAAATATTTATCATTATGACTTCAAAGACATTTTAGGTCATAGTAAAGTCACATAGAGAATATAGGGGACTCCATATACCCAACATTCTCCCCTTTTCCCCCTTTCCCTATTAATGATCTTTTTACATGTGAATTGTATATTTGTTACAATGATGTACAGATATTAAAACATTGCTACCTAACCATGGTCAGCAGTTTACATTATGATTTAACTTTTAGACCAAACACTTTTATAAATTTTTGGTAAAATTTAATATTGCTGTTGACAATCTCCTTGATTTACTGTAGGTGTAATCAGTCATCTATGCAGTCAACTGAATCTCTGGACTGTCCGTGTGATGGCCAGGCCCTGAGCCTCAGCAGACTTGCAAATCCTACCCCTCTGGTTAATTGGAATTACCCCATCCAGTGAACAAGGAGTTGAAGAAGGTCAACCACCACACCAGGGAGCCAAGAGTGCCTACAACTGCAAGTAGGAGAATTGCATCCATCATCCATGTGGAATCTAAGTCCCCCTCTTGATATAGAGGTGGAGTGGATCTAACCATCCAGGGTCCACAGGATAGAGGAATAGAGTATGGATTAGAGTGGACTTACTGATATTCTACTATGGAACTATTGTGATTAGTAATGGAAGAAATTGTAGCCTTGATGTGGAGAAAGTGGCCACGGTAGCTGCTGAGGGTAGGAAGAAGGAAGAAGAGATATGATGTTGGGGCATTTTCAGGACTTGGGGTTGTCCTGGGTGGTACTGCAGGGACAGATGCTGGACATTGTATGTCCTGCCCTGGCCCACTGGGTGGACTGTGGGAGAGTGTAAACTACAATGTAAACCATTATCCAAGTAGTGCAGCAGTGCTCCAAAATGTATTCACCAAATGTAATGAATGTCCCATGATGATGAAAGAGGTTGTTGATGTTGGAGGAAGTGGGGGGGTGAGGGGATATTTGGGGACCTCTTATATTTTTTAATGTAATATTTTAAAAAATAAAGAGAGAAAAAAATGAAAGTACATAAGATGTCCTTGTTTTTTTTCAAAAAGTTTTATTTATTTATTTATTTATCTCCCCTTCCCCCCCCCACCTGAGTTGTCTGTTCTCTGTGTCTATTTGCTGTGTCTTCTTTGTCCACTTCTGTTGTTGTCAGCGGCACGGGAATCTGTGTTTCTTTTGGTTGCATCATCTTGTTGTGTCAGCTCTCCATGTGGGTGGCATCATTCCTGGGCAGGCTGCAACTTTCTTTTGCACTGGGCGCCTCTCCTTACGGGGTGCACTCCTTGCGCATGGGGCTCCCCTATGCGGGGGACACCCCCTGCGTGGCACGGCACTCCTTGCGTGCATCTGCACTATGCATGGGCCAGCTCCACACGGGTCAAGGAGGCCCCAGGGTTTGAACCGCCAGACCTCCCCATGTAGTAGACGGACGCTCTACTACCCACTGGGCCAAGCCCGCCCACCAAGATGTCCCTGTTTTATGATCAGCCCAGTGCTTGCTTGACCAAACACTTGGGCACCACTAGCTGACACATTTGCCTAACCATCACAAGGGTGTGTCGTCCTTCGTGGATATTGATATTTATGTCTTTCATAAGGGTTGGGAAATTTTTGGTCATTAACAAGCCAAGAAACAGATATCTTGGGGAATAAATCCAAGGGTTAGGATTTTTAAATATTACAATTTACAGTGTTCCAAAAAAGGAGTACAAGGGAAACGGGGGTGTCTCAACAGATAGGCCCATCCACGTACATATAGGGGGTCCAAGTGTTTGATATCCAGGGCCTCCTGGCTTGTGTGGTGAGCTGGCTCACATGCAGTGCTGCTACACACAAGGAGTGCTGGCCTATGCAAGAATGCCCCTGTGTAAGAGTGCCCCATGCAGGGAGTGGCCCCTCTGCACAAGGAGAGCCACCCCACAAGAGACTGCAGCCCACCCAGGAGTGGTGTCACATACACACAGAGCTGACACAGCAGGATGATGCAACAAAAAGAGACACAGATCCCCCAGTGCCACCTGATGAGAATTTAAGCAGACACAGAAGAACACAAAGTGAATGGACACAGAGAGGAAGACAATGGGGGTGGGTGGGAGGAGAGAAATAAAGAGATAAATCTTTTTTTAAAAATTAAAGAGTACAAGACAAAGGAAAGGGAAATGATCCATTCAAAGGAAGAGGATAAAATAGAGAAAGCACCAATGAAGATGAGGATCTAGGCTTACCAAACAAAACCTTTTTAAAAATGATCTGAAAAATATTCAAGTAGATGAAGGAAAATACAGAAAAAGCGCTAAAGAATATCAGGAAAACAATGGATGACCAATATGAGAGGCTTACTAAAGAAACAGAAATTTCAAAAGGAACCAAACAGAACTATTGAGTTGAAGACCACTATAACTGAAATGAAAAATACCTGGGAAGGTTTCAAGAGCATTTTGGAGCATGCAGAGAAATAATCACTGACTTGAAGACAAGACACTTGAAATGAGTCACACTGAGGAACACAAAGAAAAAAAAAATGAACTATTAAGTGCAAAAATATCCAAGACATCTCTGGGACACCATCAGGGTCCTCACAAATTATGGGGGGTCCCGGAAAGAAAGAAAAAGATAAGGAAGCAGAAGGAATTTTCAAAGAAATAAGGAGAGAGAAACTCCCAAACTTATCGAAAGATGTGAATATACACATACAGGCAGCACAGAAGAAAAAGCAACAGGATAAACATGAAAAACGCACCTCATCATGTATTGATCAGACTGTCAAATGCAAATGACAAGCAGAGAGTTCTCAAAGCTGCAAGAGAACAGCAATGCATTATGTACAAGGGAGTCACAATTAGATTGAGCATCTATTTAATAATCAGAAACCATGGAGGACAGAAGGCAGTGGGTCAAAATTCAAGTTTCATCAGTATCTCTGATGGTCTTGGACTGAAAGGTTTGTATTCGTGAATATGGCTGTGGCTCCGTCCTTAGCCTTGGAGGGGAGAAAGGTGGGAAAAGATTCGTTGGTTCCTGGGGCAATGATAGCAGCTTCAGCCGCCATGGCTTACAATAAATAACAACTGCAATCCTCAGCTCCTATTCTGCAACCAACAAGGGAGAAAGAAACAGATGAAAAAGAGCTGCAAAAATTCAGATAACCTAAACACAAGCCACTATAAAGATCCAAATTAAGTTATAACCAAGTATTAAAGAGGGGCTGTAACACAAAAGCCAATGAAATACAAAGCACTAAAGAGAGAAACTGAGCCCAGAATAAATACATCTAGTAAATCAGCTGCTGCAAAACCAACAAAAAATTACAAGCCATATCAAGAAACTGGAAGGTATGACCCAGTCAAAGGAAAAAAAAACTAAGCCTCCAGATAACATAAATGAGTTGGGGACAGTTAATCGTAGATGTTCAAAGAAATCTTAATAAATCCAATGAGATGGCTGAACAGATTAAGGATATTAAGGAGATACTGTGTGAGGCACAAAGAAGAATTTGAAAGAATATCTAGAAAAATAGCAGATCTTATGAGAATGAAAGCACAATAAATGAAATTATAAATACACTGGAGGCATATAACACCAGATTTTGAAGAGGCAGAAGAAAGGATCCATGAGCTTGAAGACAAGGTCACAGGAAATGAACACACAAAAGAGCAGGTAAAGAAAATAATGGTAAAAATTGAACAGTGTCTAGAAAACTAAATGAGAGGAAGAGATGTGAAGAAATGTGTCATAGCTGTCCAAGAAGAAGAGAATGGAAAGGGGCAGAATGAATACATGAGGAAGTAATGGTAGAAAAAATTCCCAACCCTACTGAAGGACAAAAATACCCATGTCCAAGAAGCACAATGTACTCCCAGTTGAATAAATCTGAATGGAGCATGCCTAAGATTTACCTCCTGAGAGCCTCCATGTTGCTCAAATGTGGCCACTCTCTAAGCCAAACTCAGCATGTAAATTATTACCTTCCCCCCATTGTAGGAGATGACTCCCGGGGATAAGCCTCCCTGGTGCCAAGGGATTACTACCAAACACCAGCTGGTGATGCAACTAGGAAAAGATCTTCAATAAAAGGGGGAAATCTCTTGATATAGATGTGGAGTGGACACAACCATTCCAAGGTCCACAAGATGGGAGGAATAGAGTATGGATTAGAGTGGACTTACTGATATTCTATTCATGAACTATTGTGATTAGTAATCGAAGAAAATATGGGCATTGGTGTGGAGAAAGTGACCATGGTGGCTGCTGGGGGTAGGGAGTGGGAGGAAGAGATGAGATGTGTGGGAGTTTTCAGGACTTGGAGTTGCCCTGGGTGGTGCTGCAGGGACAGTTTCCGGACATTGTATGTCCTCCCATGTTCCACTGGGTGGAATGTGGGAGGGTGTGGGCTATGATGTGGACCATTGGCCGTGAGGTGCAGTGGTGCTCAGAGATGTATTCACCAAATTCAGTGAATGTCTCATAATGATGGAGGAGATTGTTGTTATGGGGCGGGGGGAGTGGAGAGAGGGAGGTGGGGATTATATGGTGACCTCATATTTTTTAACGTAATATTAAAAAAATAAAATGAAAGGGGAAAACGGTAAAGACAAGTGAGTTTATATGGCTAAGAGACTTCAAAATGATGTGAGGAGGTCATCATAGGGTTTGCACTTATGCATGTCTCAGCAGGATCCCAGAGACAGCCAAAGTAGATTCAACACAAGGTACTGATGCTCCTAAGGGCTACAGAGACACACAGGTGCTATGGTCATCGCAGATGGCTCTGAAGTTCAGTGCCTTGCCAGTGGGCCCTACTTTGGAATTTGTGCTCCTGAATGTGATGGAGTTGGACTCATATGCGATCTCTCTACACATGCCTCTGCTATCACTTTTACTGAACCTGTGTTCGATGCTAGGGTTGGTGTATACACAGGAGACTTGAGTCTCTGGACTGTCCATGTTCCAGGTGCACACTGAGCCTCAGCAGAGTTGCAGCTCCTACCCTCTGGTTCATTGGACTTACCCAGGGACAGCTAACAGGGAGGTGAAAATGGTCAACCATCACACGAGGGAACCGAGAGTGCCTAGAACTGCAAGCATGAGAATTGCACCCATCATCCATGTGAAATCTGAAGCCCCCTCTCAGTATAGAGGTGGAAGTGGGCATCAACATCCCAGGAGCCACAGGATGGAGGAATAAAATATGGATTAAAATGGACTTACTGATATTCTACTATGGAACTATTGTGATTAGTAATCGGAAGAAATTGTAGCCTTGATGTGGAGAAAGTGGCCATCGTAGTTGCTGAGGGCATGGAGAGGGAAGAAGTCATGTGATGTGGGGGCATTTTGGCGACTTGGTGTTGTCCTAAATGACATTGCAGGGACAGATGCTGGACATTATATATCCTGCCATAACCCAATTGATACTACTAGGGGAGAGTTGTAAACTACAATGTAAACTAGTATCCATGTGGTGTAGCAGTGCTCTAAAATGTATTCACCAAATGCAATGATATGCCACAATGATGAAAGAGGTTATTGCTGTGGGTGGAGTGTGTTCGGGGGTTGTAGGGGTATGAAGGAGCCTCTTATATTTTTTGAATGTAACATTTTTCATGATCTATGTAATCTCAAGAATTACAATTAAAAATTGATGAAGTTGCAGATGTGGAAAATTGGTGTATATGGCAACCTCTTACGTTTTTTAATGTAACATTTTGTGTGATCTATTATGTCAAAAAATGATAATTAGATAATTAAATTTAATTTTAAAATTGAGGCTGTTTAGAACATAGAAAAAGAGAGGAAAGCTGCCTTTCTCTATCTCCCTCTTCTATTTTTGTAACATAAATTTTATTGACATATATTTAATAAAGTATAAATCCATCCAAAGTGTGCAATAAATTTTATTCCGTTTAATCCCATAGTTGTGCATTCCTAACTTTAACCATTTTTAGAGCATTTTCATTATTCCAGTAATAATTAATAAACCAAAACCAACCAACCAAACAACACTCATCACCTCTCAATCTATCATTCCCCCTTCCCTGCATGCCTCGTATTTGGTTCTTTGTCTCTAATATATTTATATTTTGTAAAAAAAAAGTCTTATATATGAATTTTAGCAATATTCATATTTTACCTGAGGGTTCAATATGTAATGCAGTCCCGTATTACATTTTTATATGCCCTTCTAGTAGTATACATATCCTCAGACTTATCCTTTCTATCACTGCCATACCCAAATAATAGCACTGCTAGTTACAAACACCCTGAACTGCTCTTCCCATTTCCACTCATTTCCAAAAATTTCCAAACAACCTTTTAACCAATTCTGCACAGATTAACCCTCAGCTATCCGTTCTCTTCCCTCATTCTATTTTCTGGTGCCATATATAATAATATAGTTATTAATTTCGTGAGTTTACATAATATATTGTGTTCATAACAGTGCAATCATACAGTATTTGTCTTTTTGTGTCTGGCTTGCTTCACTCACCATAATGTTCTCTAAGTTCACCCATGATATCATATGCTCCACAACTTCATATTTTCTTCCTACCACTGCATAATATTCCATTTTGTGTATACTCCACAAATTGTTTATCAATTCTTCAGTTGATGGACATCTGAGTTGTTTACCAACATTTGGCAATCATGAGTAGTGCCATTATAGACATTACTGTGCAGATATCCGTTTATGTCACTGATCTCAGTTCTTCTGGGAATATCCTTAGTAATGGGATTGCTGAGTCACATGGCAAGTCTATATCCAAATTCCTTAAGAACTTCCAAACAGCTCTCCACAGTGGCTGTACCATTTTATATTCCCATCAACAGTGAATAAGCTTTCCTATCTCTCCACATCCTCTCCAACAGTTTTCTGACTTTTTACCAGTGGCCAGTCTAATAAATGTAATATGATACCTCACTGTACTTTTTAATGGCATTTCCCTATCGCTAGTGATGTTGATCATTTTTTCATGTATTTCTTTGCCATTAGTATTTCTTCTTTGCACAGTTGTCTTTGCAAGTCTTTTAAGCATTTTTTAATAATGTAGTTTGTCTCTTTATCGTTGAGTCATATAATCTCTTTGTGTATCATGGATATTAAACCCTTATTGGATATGTGATTGCCATATATATTCTTCCATTGAGTGAGCTGCATTTCACCCTTTTGACAAATCCCTTGAGATGCAAAAGTGTTTCATTTTAGGCAGTTCCTAATTATCAATTTTTTCTTTTGTTGCTCATTCTTTGGGTGTAAGGTTTAAGAAATGAACACCTACTCTAAGTTCTTGAAGATGTA